>NW_016690196.1:8701974-8776316 GCF_001604755.1 Lepidothrix coronata | reverse complement strand
AGAAAACAATGAGATATCTGATAGCATCATGCAAAGTCTCTCTACTTCCTGCTGTGGGAGATCAGGACAATCCACATGAAATGAATGTCAATGGATCCTCTGGTCTTTTAGATTGATGGGGTTTTTTTCCCCAGCCTCTGTGGCCCAAGGTTTCCTGTTTAATCCCAGCAGTTCTTTTTCTGTTGGTATCTGAATTTCAGACTGCAACAGGTATCCTCTGTTCATATACAGGGGTTAGGAGGGCACAGCCTTTTAGAGTGGAAATTAACAGTTCTCTGAGAAGTGCAAGTAATTTTTTTAAACTACTGTCCCATAATAAGGTCCCTTGGCCAGCACATGTAGCCATGGCTCATAATTCTCTGATCCAACAAACCAGATCTACATGGACACTGATAAGATGTGTCCACAAGTGTTGAGAGATGTGGTTTAACGTCAGTGAGAGGCCATTTACTTTGAACAATAATGGCATTTGGAAAAGATATCTGAGACCGGAGGCAATCAAATATAATTCCTATCTTCAAACCAGGCAAGAAGGAGGACCCAGGGAACTATAGGCCTGTCAGCCTCACCTCCAGCACCTGGAAAGGTGATGGAGAAACTAATCCTGGGAACATTTAGAGAAACATGTTGGATAAGAAGATAGATGATTGGGAATCATCAGCATGGATTCACAAACTCACGCTTGACAAACCTGATAACCTTTTCTGATGAAAAAACTAGGTAGGTGGACAAGGTAAGAGATTACCTTGATTTCAGTAAGGCTTCCAACACTGTCTCATAATAAATATCCTTGTAGAGAAGCTGATGAAGTATGGGTTGAATGAGCAGTGAGGCAGAGTTAAAACAAGCCAAATGGCTGAGCCAAGAGGGTTGTGATCAGTGGCATGAATTCCATCTGGGGACAGTAACTAGCAGTATACCCCAAGAGTCAGTAATGGTCCACAACCTATTTAACATCCAATTCTATTTAATATCTTCAATAATGACCCGTATGGTGGTACCAGAACGTACCCTCTGCAATTTTTCTGGTGACACAAAACAGTGAGGAGTGGCTGACAGACCAGTGTCATGCTGACATCCAGAGGGACCTTGAAAGGCTGGAGAAATGAACAGGTCTGAGAAGAACACTATGATACTCAGTAAAAGGAAAATTCAAAGTCTTGTCCCTGAAGTGGAATAATCTCATGCATTGGATATGTAGGGCCCACCTGGCTAGAAAATAGCTTTGCAGGAAAGAACCTGGGGGTCCTGGTGGACGTAAGGTTGAGCATGAGCCAGAAATGGGCCATTGCCATAGAGAAGGTTAATGATATCCTGGTCTGCATTAGGAGGAGTGTTGCCAAAAGTTTGAGTAAGGGGATTCTTTTGCTCTACCCAGCACCGGTGAGACCACACCTGAAGTACTGTGTCCAGTTCTGGGCTGCCCAGTACAAGAGAGACACAAGTATACTGTAGAGAGTCCAACAAAGAGCCACCAAGATGTTTAAGGAACTGGAGTGCCTCACATTTGAGGAAAGGCTGAGACTCATCAGCCTGGAGAAAGCTCAGGGGGGAACTTATCAGTGTGTACAAATATCTGAAGGGAAGGAGTGAGAAGATAATCAGGTTTTTTTAGCAGTGCCCAGTGCCAGGGACACCATCTGAAAGTGCATATCTGAGTATCAGGAATTTTTTTTACTTTGAGGGCAACTGACCACTGCTACAGGTGTGTCATAGAGATGGTAGAGTCTTCATCCTCAAAAGCCATCTGAACATGGTCCTGGGCAACTGAGTCTAGGCGAATCGATTTAAGCAAGGGAGCTGAATGAGATGACCTCCGGCAGTTCTTTATAACCTCAACCATTCTGTGATTCCAAAATCCTGAATGCCGCTCAGGTGAGCACTTCATTTGACACTGTGAGTTAATCACTGAAGAAAAAATATTTTTAACTGTTCTTCTAGAAAAGTACAATACAATTTGCAAAGGCCAGAGCCAGGTGAATTTAGGTATGCTTAGACAGCTATGTGCGTTTTAATGCCTTCTTTCATCTTTTCTGTAATATTAACCACCCCTAAACACACACCAGTAACAAAAAATATGTACTGGACTCATCACTTTTAGCCAAGACCAGAAGTTTGTTACAAATTGCACAACTGAAAATCATTTCTTTTTTTAAGGAAAAGTATGAAGAAAGAGCAACCAATATTCAACAGGGAAAGGGATGGAAGAAGACCAAGGTTTTCAAGGCAACGTCTGTCCTTAGTGTTGGGGTTAAAAGAGCAAACACTAGTCTATCATAAAAATCTCTACCTGTTCCTCTCAGTCTGGACTCTCAAAAGTGCTTTAGATGTGTTAGAGCATCAGACTTACGATCAGTGCAACTTAGGCACTGGTATGTTTAATTTATTTTGAATAAGGGATTGAACTGAAACGTAAAAATTTAGAAAACAATATCTTTGGTCCTCAGTTTCCCACCTGTAACCTGGGTTACAGCATTGCTTTGCTTCATAGGGATAAACACATTAGAAAATATTATGGAACCAGGGCCCACATAACTAAATAGGGAGACTTGCTTTGAAGTTTTTGTGTGGTCTGCAGCAACAGGGATAGTCATGAATGATTAAGATGGAACATTACATAACTGCAACATTTGAATTCAACTAAGGCATCTGGGGAGAGAGATTGTGGGTTTTTATGTGTAGAGCACCCTATATGATGTGGGACCAAATCTCAGTTTTGGCCGTTGGGCATTGATGAAATACATACATTCGCTACTTTTTCAAAAGCGAATAAATCTGCAAGTGTTTTGTAGAACTTCCCAGGTCATCCTGAGCCTTCTGGCTGTGTTTTGAATTAAAGCAATGATGCAGCCATTTAAAAATGTGCATCTGAAGTGCGACACTCTCATTAGATTTATGAGAGATTTAAGTCTGCTTTATTCTGTGGTACTGTGTACTAAGAGTGATAAAAACAGCTGAACAAATTAAGAATTACTATCGCACTATAGTCTCCCTAGCTTATAAATTCAGCACTAGGAAAAACCAGTATTTTATATGTTTCTGAAAGCTTATTTTTTCCATATATATTTTATGTAGCAGGCAGTCTAAGCATTAAAATATGAATAAATGGCTCCACACCTCCAGTTTATTTAAACAATGGTGCCAAGGATTTGATTACTTAAACAATATAATAATGATTTACATTTACACACCTCCTTTTACTGCAAGTGCTTTACAGACTGGCTGAACAGAGATCCCTGCTATCCTGTCACTTCTCAGTTAAATATTGGCTGCAGTTTAGCAATCAGGTGATTGTGCAGCTCCATTTCATGAGGAAAAAATAACTTCGGCATTTGCACTTATTGGTACTTTAACCTAGGTAGGAAGTAATTAACTGAGTTTGAATTTCCCACAGCATGGTGGTATGAATATACTCATGCACTCATCTAGTCAGCTGCATGTCAATAAGAAAGTGCTTTATGACTAAGGTGCTGAAAATTTCAGTAATATCTACATCATGTAAAGATGTTCTCTCAAATAGCAGTGCCACACTGAGCACCAGGTCATGCATCAGAGAGGATGCCGCTGTCTAGTGCTTCTTGCTAGGAAAGCCTACTGTGTGATCTTCCAGCTAAAGACTGAAAACAGACGAAGCCCTGCCCTGTTGCTGTTAGGGCAAATTGTCTCAACAGCCCGATGCTGTAGCAAAGTGTATGTTATTTTTTCTCTGAGGAAAGTTAGAAATACACAGAACAGGTAACTTTAGAAAAGACATTTATTCCGAAGGACCCAAACATCCACCTTTACTCCTGATCTGGAAAAATGAAGGCTTGCAGATAAATGCCTGATTCTTCTATACAGTTTTTTTCCCTTCCACCCCTGTCTCTAACCTCACTAGGCAATGACTTTCCTCCATGGCTCATAGCTGGTGCAAAAATCCCGCCTCAGCGTGTGAGCTGAGCTATTTCAGTTGCATTGTATGCAGGATACAAACTTTGGTCAAAGCATCTGTAGAGTTAAACACTAAAAACAACCACTGGGAGGAAAGACATCACATGAAGACATTAATTATCATGTATTAATCTTTTGTATTTAGTGGGTAGAGAGAGTCACTGTATAAAAATAAAACATGAAGTCACAATCCCAAAGAGAAGCAAAATTTATATGAGCGGAGAAGAGAAAAGTTTGATGTAGACATTGGTACCTCAGGTCATTTGGAGTGGTTTGCAGCAGTCATGTGCACTGACTTCTAGAGGACTCTCGGCAAGTGCAAGCCTGCTGAAAGTCATCAGACATAATGAGGAAGCTGCTTCACAGAAGCACACATTCTGGGACTGTGAGGGTTTTTGTGTCCGCTGAAAAAATTTTCATCTATCTTTTTTTTTATTTTGTTTCTTTTTCCAGGAGAAGTACAAGGATGAGGTTTTTTAGGATTGTTTATTGCTTGTTTGTTTGCTTGTGCTTTTTTTTTTTTCCCTCTGCCCCTTGCAGTATGAGAAATCTTTAAAGAATAAGAAAGAAAATCTACTGAAAATGAGAAAAATTATATGTATTACCAGATAATGAAGTGGAAAATAGAAATACAAAATATGAAATAAATATTTAAAAAATTATATATTCAAGAAAAGTAGATGTACATCTTAGTAATGTCCCTACAGTCATCCTAGATTGTTGTGACCAACTATCATCCACTTGCTGCTTGAACAGAAACTGAATCCATTGGTCAGAGCAAGTCCAGATCATGAGAAGGAGAGGCAGACCATGCAGATGCTACCCAGACCATTATTTTCTTGCTTGATCGCTGACACAGGAAGGCAAAATACTAAAGGACCATTTAACCCTACAGGAGATATGTCCCTTTACATGAGAATGCAAGATGTATGTGAGGGCTTGTGAGAAGGTGCTTGTGTTACTGTCAACCACGCTGCAGTGCCCCAGCAGAGCAGAGAAGGGCAGGAGAGCACCTTCTGCCAGCTTGGAGGCATTCTCATTTTCATCAAAGTTTAGCTACTGTCAAATAGCATTTATTGAGGTATGTGGAGAGTTTGTATGCTGCAGTTCTACCCCCAAGCTCAGCCTCAGGAGCTGATTACAAAGGCAAAGAGCCCGATTCTCATCTCAACCCCTGTTGTGCTGTTGGAAAGTAACTCCACCACAGCCTTTCATAAGCTGGAAAGGAAACCAGAATCGATTTAGACAATGCTCTAAGGCACATGGTCTGATTATCAGGACTTTCTTGTGCAGGGCAAAGAACTGGACTTTGATGATCTATATGGGTGCCTTCCAACTCAGACTATTCTCTGATTTTCTCATTCTGTGATTCAGCATAAGACAGCAGTATTCCTGTTTTACCTCTGCTACCAATTATTAATTCAGCTCATTAAAGGCTCAGCATTTTCACCTGGGGGAGAAGATGAGCTAATGCTTGCCCGTAACATCAGCCACATCCCCTCTCTCAGATGCTCTGAACCTAATTGCCAATGTCTGTCCCCACCTGTCATTGAAATAAAAAGTTATAATCTGATGCCAATATGAACTATTGAAGTAAGTTTTGATTAAGCTTCAGGTGAGCCAACAATATGATCTCTAAATGAAAAGTTTTAACATATTCAAAGCTTTAACATGTTATTTGTATATGTAATTCACATTTAACCACCCAAGATTGTCCACTTGATCTCTGAGTTTTCACTTCATGTGGTGCCCATAGCAGGTTCCCAATACCGCTTGTCTCTCTAGTGCTGATCCATTGAGTTCCAGGTGGTGTCAGAGATCCACTCGCATCTATTCCTCGTTTTGAGTCACTTCTACTGACGTCAGGGTACTTTTAGGAGGAATGGAAAAGTATCAGTGACCACAGAGCATGAGAACTCCTCCTAGTCTTTCTAAATCTGTACCCAAGAACTTCCTGCCTTCCCTCACTCCACCCTTCATTTCAACTTGGGACACCAGCAATTCAGACTACTAAGAAATCTCCTTCAAGTGTGGTGATCCAATAGTAGAAGTAATGGCTGAAAGCTAACTGCTTGAAATAGAGGATGATTTATTTTTATCTTCAGGTGTTTTGCAATAGAGTTATAAATAAAAAAGCTTAAAACCATATTGTGTTCTAAAACACTGCATTGCTAGAATTTGCCTTGCCAGTTTGAGATCATTCTGCTTAACTTAGTTCCCACATACTCACGCGCAGGTTCCAGGCTGTGGGTAGGTGAAAGAGGGTGCCTTGACAGCTCCTTCCTCCCCAGCTTTCTGATGCCATACCCCATACAGCTCCCATCTGAAGTCATGGGAAAGCCTTTTTGCCCCTTTTAAAGCTGATGTTCTAGATTCTTGGTAGGAGGTCTTGGAGAATGGCACCTGCTTCTCCTGCAGCAGGTTCCTGTTACTCCTTGTCTTTCCAATGATGACCAATTGAGTTCTGACCATGAACATTATTCTAAAGGTTGTGCAAAAAATTATGTTTATTTGGTTATGTAGGACTATTTTATCTATCATATATATGAGACAGGACAAGGAGGATAGCAGAGCAAAAATAAGTAAAAATTACAAACACAGACAGAACTTAGTGCCTTATTTCACTGGCATAACTGCAGACTCATTTATCTAATTGCTTGCTTTGAATTTCCTGTTATACCCTTTCTCTTTCATACCAGGTTTTTTGCTTGAATGCTCAGGCTGTTTTCAAAAGAAAATGTCCGTTTTTTATACAATGATTGATCTGGTTAACCCTAACACATAATGGCAATGATATAGCTTGTTTTCTTAAAGATATGACTCAAAAATATAGAACTGGAAGAGACAGACCACTGAAAAAATAATTAAGAAAAAAAAAGAAGACTACACCAGACTAAATAAATTATATTATGAAGCCCTCATAGCTTTAGCCCTTAAAAGTATGGTTATTTTTTGAAATTTTCTGAGCAAAATATATTCATTTGGAGCAAGTAAAAGTCTCTTTTCAGGTCATGCAGTACAAGGTGAATGCAACACTTGTTTCTCATTTAAACCTATTTTGGGGCTTTAATTGGGATGTTGAGGGGAGTAGTATTTGTGTTAATACTTTGGTTAGGGAAGGATGAAAGAAGGAGATTCAGACAAGCTGAGGAACTTAAAACTTGAGGCAGAAATCAGGTTCATACTCTGTGTAATTTTTTGAGTGCTTTACTTGTAGGTTTTCAATGAAGGTTTGTAGTACAAGGAAGTCATTTATCCTCTATTTGTTCTTAAAGGGCACAGGAGAAATGTAACTCAAATTTTCAGTCATAAAGAAGGGAAATGGGAGGTAATAGATGTCTTTGAAAACATATTTTGGGTTATTTCATTGTTATACTACCCTTTTCCCCCAAATGTGTCTTGTTTTACAGTCTAATATGAGCACAGTACAGACACATACTCAGTAATCCATAATGATCTGTACTAAGGCCAAGGAAAATGGTAATCTAGTCCTATCTGAGGATAGCAAGCTAGTACTTTATTCTAAAGAAACCTTGAAACTACAATGACATTGAGAATTGTATATGTTTAAGATTAAAAGTTCTGATTTTCATAGCAGGGAAAAGCAGTCCAGCCAGTCAGCAGGCTGGCCTGCCCTATTGTCACAGCCCTGTTCATGTCTCAGAGTCACAGCACGATCATACCACGTCCCAGAACATTTGATAAGAATACAACAAAGTGACTCTGCCCACAAAGGAAGCAGGCTCCAGCCTCTGGTATAGGGCACTTTTGGAGGAGTGGAAGCAAAATCAACCATGTGATGGAGGTGGATGCACTAGTGCTGAGCAAAAAGAAAGAGAGATAATTAATATGGCATCCTTGGATGGGAAAGGGTTCATCCCCTGCAGGGCTACAGCTATGCTTTAGGGTGGCTTAAAAATCCCTGGAGACAGCAAGGTATGGCTATGCCGTAACCCTGTTTTGTTCAGCTGCTCCTGGTTTACAGATTAGTTTGTTTGCAGAGATGAACAGTTTGAGACAGCTAGCACTAGGTATGAATTTGTGCTGAATTTTCCCATCTGTCCTCCCTCCCTTTCCCCTTGCATCACTTTGAATTTGTCTAAGCTTGTAATATATTTATTATCTCATAATTTACTTCATTTTGACAGGAAAACAAATAGAGATATTTTCTTAACCCAGTCCTTTTTTTTTTTTTTGTAATTATCCATTTATTTAATCAGCTTAGGTTGTGGAATTGGCCCTTATGTAGATGTCCCAAACCGTGCTCTGAATTTTTCTCAGAGTGGGGATTGCACAGGCAATAGCTGCCCAACTGACATATGGGCAGCTGACAGCATCAAGACACCCCACCAGCAGCTCTGTCGTCTGGCAGATTGCCTCAGAGAGTCAGGCTTGATGAATCAGTCCTTCTGCTGGGAGGGTGCTGGGAGGGTGGGGGATGCCTGTGCCTCTTTTCCAGAAGGCTGGTGCAGAATGAGAAAGATTCACGGCAGTGATCACAGAGCCTCCATGTACATTGTACAGCAGAGTCCAAGTGAACTTGAATCTTCCTAATTTAAGTATGCAGAAGCAGAGTTTCAGCTTGGTTACCCTGGGGCAAAGATGTGTCACAAGCCTGATGCCCACCCTTCTTCTGCATATGGAGTTTCATGGCCTAGGGGAGAATTCATCAGCGCTGCCAAGGTTGGACAATGGGAGAGGGGAGGCCAAATGTTCTCGTAAGCTGAGCAGGCAATAGAGCCAAGAGGACCCCTGCTTCTCTCCTCCACCAGCTGCTCCTTGCAACCTCCTCTGGTTGCTGTTTCAATGAAGTGACAGCACCCAAGCAGGCAGAAGAAGGAATTGGCACCAGGGAAGGAGTCACCTTCAGAACCTGACTCCTCCAGCCCAGGACCTCATAGAGCCTGCTGGCTGCTTTCAGAGGCTGCTGGCTGAATAGAGGGCAGTGACAATCCCATCTTCTCTGGTTGGTCAGACAAACCTCCTGCTCTCTCAGTGGCACTAGCCAAGTTGCAATCTCTTTATTAGAAAAAAGTGGTGCAGAATCACCTCTGGTTCTTGTACTATTTGCTCAGGGAAATGAGCCACATTGAGGACACAAAGCCGTACAGTTTAAATTATTTTTTCTTTCTCTGGGGTCACTAACAACTTCTATAAGGTGAAGAACAGTTTGCAAGGGGAAAGATGAAAAAAACACTGGGAGCAGGATTCACAGCTGTGAAGAGTATTAACAAAGGCCTGAGGGACTGCAATAGTCCCTTTTCAGGGCATACTACTACACCTTTGTACAACACCAGATTGGTTTGGGGTGAAGAGGTGGCAAGACCTTGTGCTATACAAACGCTGCCTAATGGAAGCATATGATGTTTTAACTCTTTGTTTTTTTGGGAGGGTTTGGTTTTTTTTCTCACTAAAACCTAATTTTTTTTTTGTTTCACCTTTCCTCTTTTTGCCCATTCAGGCACTCTCATGATAATTATGTTGGCTGTGGTTTAATTAGTTAATTATGCCAGAGTTGGAGTATTTTTCAGAGCAAATCCTTTCTGGTTTCCTCCTAGAATTATCCTTGTACTTCATTATGTGGTAACACAGGTGTTAATAACTAGTTTCATTGAGGTTTATGAATATGCTGGTTATCCCAGTGGAGTAAAAAGAATAGTGCTTTGGAGGGCAGAGGTGTCATTCTCCTGAGATTAGCACACTGATGTAAGATTTCCTGCAAACTTTAGCTGATAGTTTGGTTTTAGAGTAAAAAATAATAATGATAAAGCTCTGCTCTGATAAAAAAAAAAAAAACAAAAAACTGATTTTAACCTCCATATTAACACCTTTAAAATAAATATTTTACCTTTCAAGTATTAGGCTTTTTGAATTTTGCTTTTGCATCTCAAAAAAAACCCCAAACAACCATTCCTTTTTCCTTAGAAGGTTTAGCTTGTCAGAATATAAATCTTGCTCCTGTTGGAAGATGTGCTGTAGGCAAAGATGTAGGTGCTCACTGAAATGCTGAGCTAGAAGTTGCAAGTAAATATAGTAAAAAATGCCTGGTCTTTCTTGAAAAACCCAAAGAAGTCAAGGAGTAGCACAGGGAAACAGGCAAGGAGAGCTCCTCCTTCTCCTGATTAGCATGCATAGTGGTAAAGTTTATGTTGCTGCAACATGGAATTGCAACGTGTGTTTTCTCCAGTGGTGCCAAATTCCAGGGAAGTCCTACAACTTCCTGTCCAAGTCCATATCACCATGTAGTGATGACACTTCTCCATTCCTTGCTGTTTCGTAGCTATCCATTTAGAGTCACTAGATGTTGTTCAACTATCAAAGAAGGTATTAAGCAAAGTCTTAGACTTTCTACTGTCTTACTCCTTTCACTGTGGATATGTGGAATTGTGTTGTAGTTAATTTTCTTCTTTCTTGGCACCCCCTGAATATGGCTAGTCACAGTAACAAGGCCAGGGTTTTGACAAAACATTTGTGAACCTGCATTTACTACGAACTTGTTCAGAATCACACTTTAGCTCAAGGTGGCTGATCTGTGACCTTACAGCTACATGGTGCTGACAATTTTCCAGCTCTGCTGATCATGGGGACACACATCCTGACAGTTTGCTGGTCCCCATACCTCCTCAGTTACAGCTGGGTTAACAGGCTTGCTGAGCTTCATGTCCATCAGTTAGAGGAACTGTATATGTCTGCACCAGGTTAAAAACTGTTTTCTACCCTCTTTACATGATTTCATTCCAGAAATGTTCCATAGTTTTAAGGTAGCAAAGGAAGTCCAGGCAAAATCATAGAAGAAGAGTCTTTCTTCCTCCTTGAGGTCCCTAAGGATGTGATCTACAAGTGTTTTCCTGGCTTCTGCCATTTTCCAAATCAGGTCACATTTACTAGTTCCCAAAGAAAAAGTGTTATCTTGGGGAAATTTTGAAGCCAGTGCCTCAGTTTACACAAAGCAAATGTTAATCTGGCATATAATGGGACAGAACCACGATGTAATTGACAGTTCCTTACATCGAACCAGGTGCAGATTTAAAAACTGATTAAAAAAAAAAAAACAGATCAATGGTAATTGGTCTTTCAGTCTATGCAGTAGCATGCAACATCTGTCTAGCACACCCTCCAACACCTGCCTCTGCAATGGCTATGAAAATGCAAACCATATATCAACTCGGTTTTATTTTCTAGCCCTGTTTAAAATGGAACGAACACTGGAATATCTGTCCCATGGGAAATTACAATATTGCAACATCTGTTTCTGTCAAGAATCAGACTGAAAATTCTCCATAACAGTTGTTTTGTTTGCTTACAAAAAAAAAAAAACCAACCAAAAAAACACAAAAAACACAAAACCCTTTAGAAGTATTTCATTTGGAAATATAGAAATGTTGGCATCAATCTCTTTGTGGATGTTATGGCTTTGGGAATGACAGCCCCATCCCCACCATACATCATGTCCCTTGAGGAGTCACTTTCCTCCCGGAAGAAAAGCTCCCTAAATTCGTCACATTCACTTTGCTTTGTCTACCCTCACCACAAAGTGCCTCTTTCCCCTCACTATTGTCCCTGCTTTCAGCACCTGCAATGGCAAAGGGATGCTCGGGGTATACAAGAAGAAGGGGTGGCCATTTGTGGGTGAGTGGGAAAGGAGCAGAGGACAGAGTGAAGGGGCAGAGCAAAGGCTAGAAGTAGAGCACCCCTCACAGGTGCCAGGGAGTGGAAGAGCATTGTGGCTCTCCACAGCTATAGTTTTCATTTTCATTTTTCTTATAAGAGATAAGAAAAAATTTATCTAGCAGAAACCCCTATTTTAACACGAAAATTATGTTTCATTTGAGATATCCAATCAACTTTGCTGTCAAAATAGCAAGGTTTTACAAGATGCATCTAGTGTTAGTGCCTATAAAAGCTTTGAACATGTGGTTCAAGAGACATCCAACTAATGCAAAACACTTTTGCACTTTACACAAGCTCCGTCAGGGAGGGGATTGTTTGGCACAGGTAATGAGTCCATCTGGCAGACATAAACTGAACAGCTCTGCCTCATGCAGTTGCAGCTGCAGGAGCTGAAAACCTCCAGCTGAAGTTCCTGTCCTGGGAGACATCACATTTGTCAGCCTTTCTCCAGCAGTAGCAACAGACACCACGCTTGTCCCAGCCCAACTTCACCCTCCCCACTACAGCTTGTACTTAAGTGAAACAATAAGCCCCTCTTATATACTGTCAGATGTTTTGCTCAATTTTGAGTGTGTGATGTTTGGCTTTTTGCTGGCAGTGACAGCACAGCTTACCAGGTGACACACATTGCTGTTTATCTGCAATGCCTTCTCTTACATGTTGTTTTAATGACAGTTCAAAAAGGCAGAAAGCTGCACAACATTTAGCTAAAGGCAGAGGAATGAAGATGGAAGATGCAATCTGAAAAGGGTGAGGTGTACACATAGAAAGGTACATGAAGGTAGAGGGATAAATTTGAGGGGAAAAAGACTTCTTTATCCTTACTCCTCCTTTCCATTCCCAAATAAGAATTGCATGTAATTTTGCTTAGTGGATTCCTAATTTCTTTTCATTTTGTTCCCCTCTGGATTTTCCCACAAATCAGGAGTTGAGTAAAGTCACAACAGACCTCTTTTCAGGACTGGATCCTCTTTTCCCACTTGTGATTTAGTTCATGGCCAGGCTTAAATTTCTTCATTTTTATTTTCTATACAGAATTATCAAGCTTGAGGTTTTGTGAGACTTTTTGCGAACTAGTGTAACTATGATATCTATGACTATTGACTTTTCTGTGCATAGATTTTTTTTTCTTTAAATGTTTCTGCTAGATAAATCATTTGAGTCTGTGTTTCATGATTTGACTGGCTGTTTATCCTTACGCTGTCTCTTCTTATCCCACTATTTTTAGATACCTTTTATGATAACTGTTCTTTTACTGAGCACAGATAGATGAATATGTACTTAGGACACAGTTTCATCAGTCACCACAGGATGTTACTGACACATGTGTCTATAACAAACATAATGATAACTACAGTTGAGATAATCACAGGTGGAACAACCTGCCATGAGGACTCAGAGATTAGAAATTCAATGTTGCTTCCAAAGATGGATTAACACACAGTTCCCTAAAAATCCACTATTTTCTCTACTCCACCACAGAGGTAAAATGAGGTGCTTTCTTTTGCTGTAGAGCAGACCAGGAATGGAAGCAGAACAGACTTGCCTGTGGGTTTCAGTCCTATTTTTCATCCTCAGAAGCTATGGAAATTTAGCTGATGTTCAGTGAGACCTGGATAAGCACCAAAACTTTGCAGAGACTGACTATCCAAAGAAATATTCAAGCTTTTCTTAGACCATTGTTAATTTTAAATATCTATAGGTAGAAGAACTCAGAAAATTGTAGATCTATTTCCCCTAAAATGAAAAGTGAAATCATAGAAGGTATAAAAATATGTAGGAAATAATATTCTATTCCATTAATATATTAGAAGTTTTTACTGAAAAAAGGCTTCCTAAGTTCTGCTTTTGAAAATCAATATCTGAAAAGGCTATTTTTTTTCTTGAACCAATGAATACTCTTGTTAAAAAGAAAAGATGTAATCAAACTACTTAATTTTAATTTTTTTCTTCTTTTTTTTAATAAACTACAGCTTCTAAGAACACAAACATACTGCCTGGCTCCACAGGAAGAGATTTCCGTACCACCTAGCTCCAGCATCTAGTTAAGAGGCAGCTCAAGGAGCATTGCCTTTCCTTCTCCCACCAGCTCCAGTGTGTAGTTGGAGTGGGGTGACAGCTGCTCTGCTTTTTCTGGGGGCCACATCTCAGGTGAAGCTATGAGTTGGGCTCACCACAGGGCTGACTCCTCATCTTGCCAGGATAGGGGCAAGGCTCTGTCTCTACATAGTGATTTTGGGATCTGGCCATCCAGGAAGGTGAAGTTTTTAGTGGCAGAGCCATTCCTAGATGATCCACTAGACTAAACATAGTCCAGCTCTCTTTGATATATTAATTTATTCTACAGAGATACCAGAAATAAATGCTTTTGGTGGCTAAAATCAGCAGATATATCTCCAAATGACGTGACCGATACACTACTCCCACGGGCAGCCCTTTTGAAAGCTGGTTCGTGATGTTATTATAAATTATACTGCTGCTTTTGGGATAAGTCGTGTGCTTCAGAATGCGCTTCCCAGCACAACTGCAGATGAAACGTCTGCTGCAGACACAGATACAGTGGACAATAAGCAGTGTCTGCCTGTCTAACATTTTCTTTCTGCAAAGTGAACAACAGTGAACAGAGTTTAAAAAGTGACAATAACCAGTCTTAAATTACTTCTCTGATATCTTCCATCAGAGATCTGGTTTCGCCACTCTTGTGTACATGCAATCTGAGAACTATAGCCTGATTTGTGAAGAAACTCCTAGAGAGGTGGTGATTTTTGTTGGCTTGGAAGCATTTATGTGTTTGTCTGTACCAAGGATGTTCCACCACTCCCAAATTCTGAAGCATTGAGTGAGTTATGGTCCTGAGGAGAGTAAAATGGAACTATTAACCATTGGTAGCAATGGGATATCCTCCATCATGCGGTCCTGTACCCTTCAGAAAAAGCTATTAAATGTTTGGATGTTTTTCCATGTCACTTTTAATACTGATAATAACACACAGAAGTACCTCACAGTCAAAGGCATGTTTCAAGTGGAAGTGGCTGGATACAAAACAGACAGTCTATCTCTGGACACTCCAGAGCTGGCTTTAAATACCTTTTATGCATGGAATGTCATGATTTTCCTTTTTCCATAGTGTCTTTGAATCCCCTTCAATTTCAACCAGTTATCCTAGGTATTTTCCCATAATTAAACTCTGGCTACTTGTCTTCATGTTTATCATGGCCTTGGGCAGGTTATCTGTGGCCACCTGGGCTTTCTCAAGCCTATCCTTCAATCATTTTATAAAAAACTATTGACTATTTAGACAGTCATCTTGGCCATTAGCAGACCATTCATCACCCACAATATTATTCTTTATATTCCAAATCTCCACAACCCCTGCCCTCTCCTCTGCAAGTATAGCAGCTCATACCATCCTCTGACTCTTCCAAAAGCAAAATTCAGAACAGCTTTAAATAGACTATGTCTCCATCCTGCCTCAAAGTCTGCTTTTTGCTTATTGGTTTTTCTTCATATATAGATGTGTAAACCACTCTATCTTTCTCAGGCTGAAGCAAGGACCTGTACATTCAAAGTGGAAATGAGCTATGACATTTTAACCCTATGGTATGAACCAGAAGAAGGAGGTGCACTCAACAATTTTTTACCCTCTGAGAAGTACTTAAGACCCCATGTCTGGTAAACCACTGTGAAGTGGAAGAATCCCTGTATAAACTCCTCAGCCTATGCTGGTTTCTGCTGTCCAGAATGTCAGATTAAATGATCATGACTACCCATGCCACTCTTAACTTTGGAAATGGGCCTCCTACAAAGACGAGAATGTGAAAGCAGTCAAACTGTCAATCAAAGTCTTCTGGTAAAGTCAGCACATTCAATAAAACCAAACATCTCTGCACATCAATGCTACAGCTGTGTGCATTAAGGTTTCCATTGCCTTAACTTCTCTGAGTGTGAACACTCATTACTTTAACTGGCAGTCATGTCACAGCAGTCATAGATCTTCTCAGGCTTTATAAAACATAGGTAGTACACGGCCTTATCTTCCTTGAGAATTAAGCAGAGCCTTTTTAAGTGACATGGTAGAAGGCTGTCAAACTTTCAGTCAGTGCTTGTCTCCAAGTACCGACTCTTCCAAACAGTCCTGAAAGTAAGGCTGATGGAAACAACAGGTACTGATTATTTCAGAGATATATGGTCTAGAATCTGACAGGAAAGACCCTACCAAACCTTAAGCAATGTCCACAGGTGCAGAAAGCACATGACAGGATCAAAGTCTCTTTCTATCCTTGTTTATTCCCTGGGTAAGCTATTAAGCTATGATCCACGAGGTGTCTCCTATCCTGTTCCTCTGGAATATCTTGTTTTGATTTTATCTCAGCAAGATATTGCCTATAAAAAACACTTGTACTTGAGTAAACTGAGAACAAGGTATTATGATACTTTGCACTGGGCTGCAACTGAGATGGAAAAACATGAAAATGTATACTTCTTTCTTGCTTGACTATAGGAAGGTTCTTCACTGGCCAGTCCCTTGGACCACTGCATAGCACTGCAGACACTCATCCCTGCCCTTCACCTTCCCTTCTGTGTTGTTAGTCATTGCAAAAGAGGTTTGGTCGAGATTATCCTCTCCTCTAGACCTCTAGATCTAGATCCGTCTGTCTGTGATTGTTAGTGGTCATTGTAGTCGTTCATCTTTGCTGCTTCTGCTGGTGTTATTGACATGTCTGTGTCAAGGCCTCAAGTACCGCAAAGCCAGCAGGGCTCCAGTTGAGACTGCAATAGTAGATTTCTTTTAAGAAATAATCACAGGCTCAGTGCACTGATGCAGGTTTGGCCAGGCTTAGCGAGAGCAAGCTTAGGCCAGAAACACTTGCTGATCATCACTGAAGGAACTGTTAAGACTGTGGCTGGGTGAACAGTCCCAGTACCAGAAAGCTGCCTAAGACCCCTGTGCACATCCTTGTGACTCCACTCTGATTTAAACCAAGATGCAAATGGTGGTGCATTTACATTTTTGCTGTATCATCTTTTATGGTCATACTTACCCATAAAATTACTATTTCTCTTTATCTGAGTTGTTCTGTATCCATCGTAAAATTTTCTTCCTCCTCTCTTTAGAGGAGGGATGGGGCAGTGGCACAGCACGGGTTCAGGAAACCAGGTGGGGTGCAGGTAGGATACTTTATTGAAGCGTGCACAGCGTTCTTTATCAGCTCAGGCGGGGAAAGGGCCAGAACATAGGATGGGGCATGAGACAGACAAACGCGGGAGCAAATCAGGATAGGGGCAGAGGCAAAAAGGGGGAGGAACCGGGGAAGGAAAGAGCAAATGGTAACTGTCTCCTCTCTGCAGCTTCTTCAGCCTATTAGAGAGGGGAGCAGGGGAAGCAGGGAGCAGGCAAACTCATGGCAAGCCCGGGCATGTCCAGGCTGTGCACTGTGTAGTGTGAATACAATGAAACCACATAAGAACAGTAAAGTCCATATAATAACTGTAAGGTCCATAAAATAAAGTCAACTGCTGCATGTTTTTCTCCATGCCTGGAACTGTTCCCATCCTGAATCTTGCTCCTTCACAGCTTAGTAAACTTTTGTGTGGGCAACTACAACAGCCATTTCTCTACTAAGCTTTAAATCTATTTTAGCCAATGCACAGAACCTTTGGAAGAGCCATCTCCACCTGTATAGGATTGCCTTATAGTAAAAAATAGTGCCAGGTGTTCCTTCAACTGTCTCTTGACTTATATAAGGCATTTCCGTTCAAGACTATTTTAGTTAGATAATTTTTAACATTAATCAAAGCATTTTGGTATCCTCAAAATATTTATCTGAAACTGTAGTGAATTCCCATGAAAAAGAGACCCTTTGCTGTCATCACATGGGTCACTCTGAAACTTTTCATAGGTTCTCGAGGGAGACAGACTTTGTAATTGGAGAAGATTGCTTTGGGATAAAATATTACAGTAACATCTTCTCTCTCAAACTGAGAATAGCGTAGAAATTTGTAACTTTGAAAATCCGACTTTTCATATGGCTATAGGTTACTCTCTTCAGAGACAAAAAATGTGGTATAATGTCACACAGAAATTATGAACACAAAAAGAAGGAAAAGTTTTGTACATTTTCTTTTGCATCTTATAAAACTTGTCCCTGAAAGTAGAGCGAACCAAGTTTGCTGAGCAATATGTAAAAGGCCAGTTGTAATGGGAGTGGGCTTTCCTCTCTCGAGGAATCATGAGCATGTTGGAAAGCAGTAGACAGAAAAATGCTGAACATGAGCAGTTTGAGAAAGAAAAAGCGAAGCTATCATCTCTTAAATTCTCCGTTGGGGACTGTGTGATAAGTGATGCTTACAGATACACTCCTACAAGATAACCCTTTTTTTAGGCTGCACCATATGTTCAGGAGCAGCAATCACATTTGTCTTCGTGCTGGAGGGAGGGTGGAGTGATTCATTCCATAGCAAGATTAAAAAAAAAATCCACATAGCAGTGGCTTCAGAAACATGACTATGAAAGTTCTGGGACACTCTAGAGAATAAAGAGGCCAGTATCTGCAAACAAACCCAGAGTGCACATGAGAAAAAAGACCCAGGTGAAACTTGTGGCAGGCTACCATGTATTTACACAATGGATCGAAAAATTACACTGGTGGTTACATAAATATTTCTGTTCGGTCACCTTTTCTATGGCAATGCAAAAAGTTGCCAGCATGGTCATTAAAAACCAACTAATTTTCTGAAATGTGGTTATGAATTTTAGTTATGAGAAAGCAAATTCTTTTCTGCTGCTGAGGTGTTGAAACCAATTAAGCATTCTTCAATATTTCATTGAAACTTAATCACTGTGAGTCAGAGTTTTATCTTCACTAGGTGCATAGCCACATGAATTTAGCACTAGATTCATCTTTGACTTGTAGCTTATAGTCAGGCTATTTGCGGAAGAGAGAAACACATGCATTGTGAGGAATCGTTTGGCTCTGTCTGTAGTTTCTGTTGGCTGAGGTAAGTTAATTTTAATCTGCCTACGAGGCACATTAGATAGTAACTTCTCAGAGTTATGTAAAAGGCAGTAGCTCATAGAAGTTTTCAGCAGTGCCACAGTTTTCTCCACTTCATCCCTGATTGCAGCCCTTTCCAGCCACCAAGTAATGATTTTTGGCACTGTCACAGCAGGGCAAATACTTCTCAAGTCATGTCTAGGAAAAGGATTCACACTGAACATGGAGGGATAGTACAAATACACACCTGCAAAGACAGAGTGTTCACGGTCAGGAAATGACTACACCCTAAACATCTGTTTTGAAAGGAATCTTAAAGTAAATGAAAAGCCACTGAAATGCTTAGACATAGTATTTTTCACACCTTTACTGTCTCCTGAGAGAGGTACAAGGGATGAAACAGGGGTGTGTTCTGCCTGACATGTCTCCAGCAACTCTGGAAACAAAGGCAGCTCCCAAGCAGATTTTCAAAACAGAAAACAGACTTTATTAGACCATTTCCACTTTTTGTTTTGCTACAGGTTTTGAGCAAAATGTGGGGCTTCCTCTTACAGACACTTGGGTATGGGCTACATCCTCCCCTCTTGTTCTGTCAGAGTTACGGTTCAGCAGGTTTGCAGCTTCATTTCTTCTGCTGGTGACCCTCCTTCTGTCATTTTTGGTGAGGCAGAGAAATAAGAAAGGAAATTAAACTTTTTTTAAAAAAAATAATCTCTTCTTTTCAAAGCCAGGCTGACTTCTCCATCAAGAAAGTAGGAAAGGTCATTTCATCAGTCAAGATGCTCAGATCTAGACCTCCTTCTCTTATCATGTAAAAAGGCAGATAGTGTGCCTGGCTGAAGTCCTTCCACAGACTGATGGTACTGCCTACCCAAATTTCACATGCCATGGGATTAGCACTGTCTTGGTGAGACCTAGGAAGGGCACTCAATCATCATTTAGAGAAGTGAACTCAGAGCCCAGCAGCTGTTTATCAAGTGATATAGAGGAAAGTTTAGGACTCCCTCTAACCCAGTCCACTGCAGAGAGACTAAAATCGGCAGTCCTGCTAGTGAAGCACAACTTTGCAGGACTTCATAAATTTGCTTCATTCCCATGCTCATATGCTCTGAGCTGCACTTCAGTACTTCTGAGGAGACTATTTATTGAGAAAAGAAGGGAAGATGCTTTACTGAGTGCATCATATTTTGTTCTTTCTTGACTGCAGATCTAAGAAATCTCCCAGCCCATATAGTGGTTAAGGAGGGTCATGCTTAAGTTTCCTCTTAAGGTTTACATTGAATCTTAGAAATGTTGAGTCAAATGCTAATTATTATACTGATAATATAATTACAAATATATATATGGAAAAACAGAGTCATATAACTAATATACCCTAGAATGCAGTGCTGGCTGTGCTCTCCAAAGAAGCCTGAAATCATTTCTATGTAATGATTTTTTAGAGTATTTATTTTATCCTCCTTTCTAGGAATAAGTCTGGATTTTGACTCCTTTTTGGAGTGTTTTTGGAGGGGTCACACTGAGGTTTTGTTGCTTCTTGATGTGAATAAATGTTCAGCTCAACATTTTTGTTCCTAAATGTCAATGAATATTTGGCAAATTTCTACTACTACTCATTTTGACAGGATGAGGATGGCATTCCTTTATCTGATAGTACAGGTGACAAATGATTCTGTATTTTTCAAGCAGGCAAAGGTTGTGCATTTAGTACCATTGTGCGTTGGATTTACATTTTATTCCATGCTCTCCTTTTGTTGCTTTTGGTGTCATTTTTGCAGGTTGTACTTATTTATGCTATCTGTAGTTACAGTAGGACAGCTCAGAGATGATTTTATAGAGTGAAGAAGTCAAAGTTTTTCAGGTTTTACACTTGAAGCTCTCCAGAGCAGAGCGATCTGTCAGCCTCTTCCTTCATTACTTCTTTGAAAGTTTTTCAAGCAAAGATAAAGAAAAACCCATTCTTTCATTTTCCTTTCAAGAGTACAGAGTGCTCTTACATGTGTGATTCCACAGAATTTATAGAGTTTTTCAAAGAAATTATTCACAAGCTGTTTTCCATCGTCTGTAATGACCTCATGTTGATGCCTATTACATGTAAAAGCTTTCATTCTCCTGGTGGACAATGAAATATCCATGACTGCAAAAACCTCCAGGTATGATGAGTAGTAATTAATCATGATAAAGAAATAATAAACCTAGCAGATTTGGATGTAGCTATGTCAACAGACTGATGGCATACCTACTGTTCGTTGTAGTTGGGTTTCATGTGAAAACTAATTAACTCGTTGATCACCTGCCCACTGTCTGAGTCTATTTGGTCTTGAAACCATATTCAGCAAGGCTGTGTAATTTAAGCCATAAGTGGGGAAACTTCAGGAGCCAGATAAAACTAACCAACTGGCAAAGTTGAAACATGAGAAGAAATTCTGTTCTCTTCTTAATGTTACACCATCTGACCTAAACAAGAGCAGTTGTGTGTGGAGGTCAACGCTTGAATAAACACGTCCACAACTTTTCGGGGTGCAACTGGTAAGGTGACTATTATAAAAGCGGGGTACAACTGAATGGCTTAAAGGGAGGAACAAAAAGAGCACTGCACAAAATGGCTCCAGCCTTAAATAACATGGGTAGGGAAGGCACTGGAACAGAAGGTGGGGTTCAGGCGGAGCATGCAAATTATGACCATATAAGGAAAAATATAAATATACATAATACTGCAGCCAAATTCAACCAATCAGAACATAAGAATCACATGAAAAGGTATAACATATACAAAACCATACAGTGACAATAAACCAAATACAGAATTTATAATTTTCAATCCCTCAACAGTTGTGGTTCTCTGAAATAAAAGGCAGATACCAAATTTGAGCACTCTTATATTTGTTAACTCATTTAATAAGTAACCTCACTAAAAATAAGGATTTCAATCCTTTTCTGGTATTTACAAACCTTATGTGTACTTTCTGTGAGTGAGAACTAATTTGAGAATGGCCAAATACATATTTAAAAGGTATGTAGCCAGCACCTTGAAGAAAAGCTAGATCCAATAAATATTGCTCATGCTTTCCTCTTTGCAATGAGTTCACTATTGAGATGCATAGCCTAGGATTCTGGACTGCTGAGATTTACTAGGCTGCTAGTCATCTGTTTCTTGGCTCTTAATTGTGGACAGGTTTTGAGTCATGTCATTAACCTATCGGGTGACTCATGTTAGCTTCCATCAATTTTCTCTGTCTCATTTGTAACATGTAGGGAAGTAGTAGACTACTTTTTAGTAAAGTTTGCTCATGTACCAGAAATCTCTGGCCCTTGTCTAAGATCCTTTAGCACAGAAACATATTTCTAGATGATAAAATCATGCTGCTGTTGGAAGCTATAACTGACTTCTCATTTTCTTTCTCCTGGGGTAATTATAAATTAAAACTTGGGTTTTTTTGCTGGATGGATTTTACTTTCCTTTTCAGTAATGGATTTGTCACTCTTCACACATTACAGTTTCAGTCCAGGCTCAGCTTTGAAAGAACCAGGGTGTCTCTGGTTGCTGAGAAATGCTTTTATCTAATTTTGGTATCACAAACTTAAAGGATGTAACTGTGTTCTGGTCTTTTATAGAGCACTCCAAAATTTCAACATCTCCAACTCTTTCTGTTCTATCTAGTCCTTCTACCCTTCCTTTTCCTTTGCTTTATGTGCAATACGCAGAAAGAGGCAAAATGTCAAACCTCTGCTTTAGGAAATGCCTTCATTATATATCTATGTTACCTTTTTTCCTTTTTGTTTTCTGCTTTTTTCTCCCCTTAGGAGACAATGCTTTTGACTATTAGTGATTTTTTCACCCCTTGTTCTCATTGTGCAATTGAAAAAAAACATTTTTACCCCAATATTATTTCAAAAGTCACTCTGAATCATTCCGGTTCTCTTTACCTTTTACGTGGTTGTGCATTTCATGGATACTTTTCTTCTAAAAGATTTTCTCCCTCTTCTGACTCAGAATCTAGAAGCTTGATGATGATTTTTAACTCAAACTTTTCCTTATTGTTTTTCTATAAGTTTCCTTACTTTACAAGAAACAAGCAATTCTTCTGTATCCATTTTATATAGTAAAAGGTATTTCCAATGTTTGCTATGAGGCTAGACAGTTTTCCAGAGAGGTTCTCTGAACATATTTAAATTATGACTGTATCTTTGGTGAGTTGATATTCCTTTAGTTCATTTTTGGAGAATTGGTGAATGCAGTTCTCCCTTTCTACTGGGAATGAAATTAATTTTTTTCAACTTCGTGATGAGAGAGATGCTCAAGATTCTGGTACATAACAATTCCCTATCTCTTGAGTCTATCCACAACGAGTTCAATCACTGAGGTGGGGGAACAATTGTATGATACGTACTTAAACTTTTTAATAATGCATAAATTGTGTCAAACTGATGCTGAGATACTTTTCTATACAGACCAATATATCAGTGTATACATGGTTTCTGTGGGTAGTGATGCCTGTTTCATTTAATAAGATTTTTTCTTTTGGTTGGAATAGTTAGAATAGTCTTGTCAGCTGTTAGCTAGCACCACACTTCTCTTACCAGCACACAAAGATTTTTTTGACAGAAAAACTTGAAACAGCATGTTAGAGTTTGCTTTGACCAGACAATTACAAAATCCGGCCAACATAACTTCAAGCAGTGCCTGGAGTTTTTGTCATTCCAGCACAACCTTCCGGACATAAAATTATCCTGTGTGGTAGGACACTGAGTTTCTGCAGGACATGTGAGTTGCAGCGTAGCATAAGTGCTCTGAGTTGTAAGTAATTGCTAGTGAGTCACTATGAATCCTCCTCTTCATCTCAGCTCACATGAGCTCATATAGAAAAAGGGGATGGATGTCTGTTAACCATTAAAGGATCCCACCACTATAATTACTACAAATTTTTTCTACCTGGAAATAAGTGGAAAGCCCCACTTGTAACTCTCATGAAAAGATAGCATATAGCTGAATCTCACAGCTGTGTTCTGCCAGGAAAATAGCAGATTCCCTCTTCCAAATTAATTTTATCCAAGTTCCTAAATGTGCTCATTACTTCTAATGTTCCTTCCCTTCTGGGAACCTCTCCTGGTATAGTAGGATGACCTTTTCTGATGTAACTGTCCAACACTGCAGAAAAGAATTAAGAATTACTTGAGTCAGAGTGAATAACGCTCTTCAGCCAAGTGTATGAGCCATCGGTCTATAAAAACCTGGGAAAAGTGTGCCCCAAGTCCAAACTCTGCTTAATGACTTGAACACACATTTCACAGATAACTTTTACCTCCTCCCACCTTTAGAAATGGGGTATTTGTAACATGGGTTTGCCACTATCAGTTGCTGATTTTACATGCTGTTGAGTAATTTCAAATTTACTGACTGGCTCTTTGCAACATTACTGTGAATTATGATAGCTTTCTAACCCTACATTTACATGATACAGAGTGAATTTATTAGTGTGGCTATGCATTGTTTCCATAAATACTTCAGCTTCACATTTACTAAGAGAAATATTGTGTGGGCTTTCAATTACTCTGCTAATGAGCTTAAATATGTTTTAGTTGGATTTGAATTAGTGTGAGGAATTTTTTTTCTCAGGCAATTAGTATAATGAGGTGAAAGGTGTTCTGTGTGTTGTTGAATAGCTTGGGTGTGACTGGATTAATCTTCTGTGCTGTCAAACCTTCCTAGAGTGTGTCTGTTTTCCCTTTAAACATAAAATTTAATGTTCAGGGCACTAAATGTCTGCTGCTGTCATGTCCACATGAAAGAAATCACAGCATACATCAGAGAGCTTGAAAGTCTAATTTTGTGCTCTCATACCAACATGAACCAAAATGAGGTTGTCCCAGTGCAGTTGCTTGGACCTGGACAGCTGACCTGAGCACCTTCATTGATTCAAAGCATTAGAAGATGGTTCTGGTGATGTTCATTCATCCAGAAGTGCCTCACCCATTGTGCCTGCCTGCAGCTCCTTATTGTTTACAAGAATCTGACAGAATTACTGAAAGTTTTCTCTTAGAGCAATGGCTAATGGAGGGGAGCAGAATGCCTTGTACTGTGGTTCCCTTTTCTCAGCCTTGAGAAGTGATGTGCCCTAGAAGCCTACGCTTTGCTCTGTCACCGGATGACTGACTTCAGTGCATCCCCAGGGGACATTATTCAGCAGCCCATCAGATATCAACATAAATTTATATTCTCTGAGCTAGTAGTTTAATGTTTGGGGTTGGTTTCTTTTTTACTTTCCCCTGTCGCACAGAGAATATATTCATTATCGGTATCTCCCTGGCTCACCGCCTTGTGACAGACATATCAATTGCTTTTGTCTCTATCTTCTCATTCCCACCTCCTACCCCACTTTTCCAAAATGAGCCGAAAAATGTATAAGCAAATTAGGAAATAATAATGAAATTATATGTACTATGTGTTTTATTTGACAAGACAGATTCTCTGAAGGGCAGTCGGATGCATGAGTGATGAGGAGACAGGTTTCAGAAAAGCAGGAAGGGATTTGTGTTTAATAATAAATGTTCCGTCTGAAGGCAAAGTTATGATTGTATGTCATAAAACCCCTCAAAACTAATAAAATAAAAAATACAGGAAATTATTCATGCTGGGTTGGTTTAGTTTTTAATGAACAAGTCTGGCTACCTCCTGGTATTATCTGACATTTGCTTATGTTGACATCACTGACAGAGGAATTACGTCCTGTTGCTAATACTAACAAATATCTCTTTTCCCAGGACACCAGAAATACAACTGTCATTTTTTTAAAATGCAGGTCACAATAGATCTCTGTCTTTCTCAGATTCTTAGATTAAAAAATCTTGAAGCATATGCCAAAAGACTGTGAGATCTCACACAGCCGTATACTTGGTACTTTGTATTCATTTTTTTAATTCTTGATGCTTTAAGGCAACCTGAAGATACATGTTCAAGGACTTCTTTTGAAATTTGAAGGGTCAGAAATTAATCTCTATTGCCAACTTAATTTTTAATAACATTTTAGATTGTACTCTCATTCCATGACTGCAGAAACTGGGGCTTTCCAGGATAAAAATACAGAAAAAAATTACACCAATATATACCATAAAACTTTCAAGGAAATCACAGTTGGCAGCCAAGAAGAATGCTAAGTGTGCAGTCCAAATTTGTCAATTACTTGTTCTTGCTCCCAGGCAATACATCATGTGTGGCATTTTCACTTCAATTTAGAACCTCCTAGTTTTCCTCTGATCTTTTTTTGCCCTTTTCTCCAGCCTTCTGAATATCTGTCCACCATCTGGGCTCTTTCCACTGCCTTGATTCACTTCACTACCTTTACAATTGGCTTGGTTTTGCTGAAAGATCTTCACTCTTTTTTACGTGCTTTTTAGTCCAACTTTCTCCAGTATGTCCCCACTGATACTTTCCCTTTCCCTTTTCTCTACCATCCTACTTTAATCCACTGAGTTTGAAGATGGGCACTCTACCTGAAATGTAGGACTCTATCAGACCCTTCTACAACAGTTTAATGGGAGATTAGCTGGAATAATTGTTTGTTTATTTTTTTTTTTTCAGAAATATCTGTGAAACTGGAATGAAGGAAAAAACCCCAAATATTTTATAATGGGGAAAAAATTACTGGTGAAGTAAAAAAAAACATTTTCGGCATGCGATTTTCTCAGAAAAAATAAAGAAAATGGTCCAGATTTCAGTGTTTCACTTTTGTGGATCAATTTCTAGCTCTGAGAGTAATCTAGGCAATATTTTGGCACCTGAGTGAATTCAACTTTGTGTAAGAAGAAATCTAGGAGTGTGCTGTGAGGCAGATATTTAACATCACGGCATTGCTACACAGGAAAATTAGTGTGCTAACTAAGTGGAATATGATTTTATAGAACACTATTTCACCCTGGCACCCCTTTCCCCCTTCCTTTCTCCCTCCTCATTACAAACTATATTGCATGCTGACAATCCTTAGCACTACTGTTTACCAGTTACTTCATAATTAATGTATAGTCTATAGCTGAACTGGTAAATTAATGAGGGCCCAGAAACATTCCCATGCCTCAGAACCTCATCATCTATACTGCTGTCTTGGTACATTTTCTTGCACACTTTTTCTACCATGATTCAGGTGTTAACTTTCCAACCACTATATACAGCTTTGATATACAGCTTTCTAAAATCACTCTGTAAAAAAAGGGAATTTATCAGCAGAGAATGGACCATTCCCTGAGAGGTGTCTGTCATGGGACATGGCATGTAGTCACAGAATCTTATAGGAAGAGTTTGAGTTGAGCGGCTAGAAAATTCACACTTAAAGAATTAAGCTTTTTTACTTCTTTTTTCCCCTCAGATACAGTATTTAATAAATTAGCATGACTCCATTTTGAACACCTAGAATTCATTTCAAAAGGAGAAATTGTATACAAGTAGTATATAGACCCATATAATATAAAAAAAAAATTGTGCATATGTAGTATACAGCCCTGGATAATACAAAGAAAAAAATAACAATCTAGCAGGTCAGTATAAAACTGAGTCTTGGAAGTTGCAAGTGTTTTCCCAAAGGAATTGTGTTGACAGGTCCCTGCAAGTTCTGTGATTAAAGCAGTTTCAGGCCTCAAGTGGATGGTAGCACATCCCTCTTTTGATGGAGAAAAGGAACAGAATTGCCTAGCCAATTAGCCTAATCTGGATTCTGTCTAATTTTTCAGTTTTGCATAACCACAGTATTAACCAACAGTTCACTGCTGCTAAACCCCCGTGCTACACCGAAGAAAAGAACTCGTTTGTATATTACAGTGCAATCGCCGTATCTACTAATTTCCTTCAATACACTACAGGCCTCTTTTGAAAGGAGATTGCTGGTATTATCCCTATTTTATAAATGAGGAGACTTACAGTACAGCAAAATGAATTCTCAGGAACTGAGAGTTACTGATAAAGTGGAGCCTGATATCAGTGTAACTGATAAAATAAAGAATAAAACAATTATCTTAAATTCTCAGCACAGTTCACTCGCTGCAAGCTTCAGTGCTCGCTTTCATCTGGGATTATGAGTGAAGTCTGCAGCAAACCTTTTCCCCCTGTATTTCTAGGTAATTTATTTTCTAATTTTCTTAATATCACCACACGCTGAAGTGAATAATTAGAAAATTGCTTGATTTCTATATGTTGTGTCCACAAGGACATAACAAGGATGTTTTAGTGGTGATGGTGGTACAAAATAAGGTTGATTTCAAAGAAGAGTTCTAACACTATCTTTCCCTTTTTTTAAAAGGGTCTCATTTGGGCATTTTCACAAAATGAGACATAAATCTTCATGGATTGAACAGAATGTATTGTTTGAAAAAGCCCTGTAAACTTTCATCTCAACTTCATAGCTCCTCATAGCTCTTCTTCATAGCTCTTCATCACACTCTCCTGGGAGCATCTGTCTGTTGCTGTTCTATTTCAGATGGTTATGCTATGCCCATCCTGGCCATAGGTCTCCTTCTCTTCCAATAAGTGATGCTATTTACCAAAGGGTGAGAGAAGAGAACTCTTTTTGTCAATTAAGAAGGTCAGTTGTAAGATTTCTATGCTCATTTCATTCCTTAGAGGCAAGGTTTTCCAGAGAGGTCAGAACTGTGTTCTTATATGAATAGTTTTTCCTTGGGGTATTTTGACCTTCAGATAGGATTCAAGAACTAGATTAAGAATCAGATTAAAAAATCCTGGCACCAGTTTGGAGATTTGCCTGCTCCTCCTACTCCAAGGAGAATAAATCAGAGGAGAAAGACAGAAATTACTGTGTCTGGACAGTGATATTTCCATAAGATTTTCAAATTTTGCATTTACATTTTCACTGTTGACATATTTCTGTATTTGTTTTCCCAGCCCCCAGATTCCTTAAACTGTATACAGTAAAACCTTTCATAACCTATATGCAAGTCTTTTGCTAGTTGATCTTCTCTTGCAGTTAGTCAACTGTTTGTTTGGTTTGGTTTTTTTTCCCTAAAAAAAGTCTAGTACCAGATTTAGATCTCTATTCCTCTTTTGTGATAAGAAGCATCTAGGCAAGATCACACTGCCCTGAAGAGCAAGTGGACAGTATCAGGCTTGTTGCTTCAAGATACTGCAACTTTTAAGTATGTTTACTATCTGTGAACATCAGAATCTTCAGAGTTCCTAAAGCTAACAACTTTCAAAAGCTCTTTTTGATCTCCCATGAACCACACCCTTGCTATCTGAAAACAGCTTTCTGTGTTTAGATGGACTGAACAAAGCCCTGCAAGATCTCTGCCTAGATCCAGTCTTAATGGCCCCTTTTAGTTTTATGGCAGCTCCTAGCTACTGAGTCCCAGTGGCAGGGTAGGGTGGTGCATGATTAATGGCACTACATGTACTAAACAGCCATGAAGAGACACACCCTGTTAGGCTACAAAGCAAAGATTGAAGTGGCACCTTGCAAACACCTGTGTTGGGGACAATCAAAGAAAGAGTCATCAATCTCCCAGAACGAAAAAGAGTCTGCATTGATTTTAGGTGTGGGGAATGTTAAGAGATGTCATCCATCACAGCTCACTGGCAGTATGTTTGAGGAGGGTAGATGAAAGCACAGAGGAATGCCAAAATACTCTAAAAAATTTGGCAAGTTCATGAAAACAATATTGTCTTCTCTGTAAGATAGAAATCTAAGTCTAAAAGTAATTACTTAACTCCTAGTACTCTTGAAATTGTTGCTTATTCCTATGTTCAGCTGTTCTTTAACAGCTACATTAACTTAAATATTTTACAAGAACATTTAAAATTTGCTTATGGAAACATCCAAAATTCTTCATTTTGAATGTATATGGAGAGTTGATTGCTTTTTCTTTAATCGAGATTGCAACTGTGATTTTTATAAAGCTATTATTAGTCCAAATATTACCACAGCTGTAGCTGCCAGCATTGATTGAATTTAGAAATGACTCAGTTTCTTTTAAAGGCTAAGACAAACTTTTATAGAAGTTTCAACACAGTTAACCTAGCCAAGCTTTAAAACTAGTTATGGCCTCACTGCTGTACATTTAAAAATGGATCGGCTTTACATTTTTTGCCACTATCACTACCTGCCAGTCCTTGAAATATTTCAGGCAGCTACATTTCCTCGGAAGCTGGTGTGTAATTGTGTTTGAAAAAAAGCAAGTTGTAAATGATTTAGGCTGTCAGTGTTCACTCTATATGAATCGGGCATTAGTGGGTGAGGCTGAAAGACTGTATTTCTATTTTTGTATGTTTGGTTTTTAAACAGGAGAAATACATACTCACCTGTGGCCAGACTGAAGGGTTGAGTAAGGGATGTGAATGCATAAATGCAAAGATGATCGTACATGTGCAAAGTTATATAGTATGTAACCTCAGTTGTTTGCTGTTTGCTTGGAGAGAATGGTCTCTCGTCTCTCCACATTTAATCATTGCAAAGCAAAAGGAACCACTCTAACAGATAGTGTTATAGTTCTCTTTTTCCAAGAGTTATGACCCAAGTCCAAGACCAAGATTATAGGGCTGACTACTCTTTCTGCTAACAGTGCTACTTGTTTGTAATGAGGTTTCGCAATGAAATAATTTCTGAACAACTTAACACACTGCAGATTTTTTTAAGCATGTAGCTGAGATTGATGGAGTATAGCACTACAGAAGGACATAGGAAGCAATTAGTGAAACTGTTCAAGAGTTTAAAATCAGATGTTTGAAGAACAATAGTATTCTGTTATTCCATATATCATCCTTGGTGTGTGCACATGCAACTCTTTGAACAATACAAGAGAGTGCAGTCTGCTGTGGGCAGTGGTGTTTTGTTCACAGAGCCACAGGGAGGAAAGAACAATTAGAAATAACTTTAGATCACATATTTCAGCTTTCGGAAAACATTTTAGCAGCAGTATCTGGAGTTTTTCATGAGGGCTGCTTTATGACCTCTGGACTCATTCTGAATAACTCATATCTGTGTCAAACAGCTCCATTAGGATGATAAATGTGTCTAGAATCTCAAAATACAACATTGAGTAAACCTGCCAGATGATGTTTCTCAATGTTATTTCTCAAGTGTCTCTCACAAATATTTCTTTTCCTTACAGTTTTTTTTTTTTGTGTGTGTTTTTTTTAAAAAGGAGCCACATCCTCGCCTGTGGCCAGACTGAAGGGTTGTGTAAGTGGCGTGAATGCATAAATGCAAAGATGATCAGAGGCTCATCTTTGCAGTGCCTTGACGTTGCTGCTTCTCAGTGCAGATCTGTTCCCTCCCACTGTACAGAAGGTCCTCTGCAGAGCTGCAGTTTGTGCTAGCTGTGGTGATGATTTGAGGCTAAGGAAGCCTGGCACTCCGACAAGGAATATGCCTTGTTCCTCTGCGTGGGCCTTACCGTCCCAAATAGAGTCACATCAGCTCACTATGTGTTGTAAGTGCCTGTAGGGCTCCCTCATTGCCGGTGCAAAAGACCTGCAGATCTATGTCATAATGGGCTGGTTTTAATTTCAGCTTTTTTCTCTCACCCAAGCCTGTAATGTAATGTAACAGTAATGAGAAACATGCATGGGGTATCTCTTTGGTTTTATTCTTGGCTAACCACCAGGCACCAAATCTTGGATTCTCCACTGTGTTCCACTAAAGTGTTGCAAATTTCATCAGTTTGAAGTGGAGGTAAACCATATTCATTCCCATCTGCTAATTTTGAATGCTAGTGATGCTCTAATACTGCATGAGTTCAAATGACTGCTTAAGTTTTGTGGCAACAAAGAATAATGTCCATAAATGTCCCAACTTGGAGCACAGCTTAGACCTAGCTATTTGGTTTTTGGAAGCAGGCCTAGCTATTTGGTTTTTGGAAATGGATTCCTACTTGAATAGAGTTTTTTATTTTAAAGAAACCTTCTTCTTTCCATCTCTGTCTCTTCCTGCCTCTCCTCACACTTCCACAGCCCATATTGCCAATGCCAGTATTTCTTTTTCACTCACAGAGGGGAAGGTGGTTGCTGGGAGAAATTTCTGGCAAAGATGATGATAGCTGCATTTTTAGGAGATATTTTCCACAGTGGGGAGTAGGAGGATCAGGAAAGTAGGTGGGAGAGTGGAGAAAGAGAGAGAAGTGGTTGCCTGCCTTGCCTTCTCAGTCAATGAGAAAATTAAATGTCTTCACAAGGTAAGTAACCCGCTGATGTTAGACAGTAAATGTTCAGGCACCCATGAAGCAATGTGACAACTGCCAGGTTGAAACTCATCAAGTACAAGGGTCATTTACACACTCAGAAAGAACTGCTCTTTGTAAGCACATATTTTATCTCTTCAGGTTTGAATATATTTCAGAATAGGACAGATGCAAGTGAGGAGAGAGAAAAAAAAAACAAAACAGACTGTTTTCTTACTCCCTTTATTGCACATTTGAGAGCTGACCCTCAAAACTTGCGTGTTACTGAGTGCTGGGATGTTGAACCCACAGGAGCTGGGAAGCTTGAATGCTTGTTTGAATTTTATGACTGACTTCTCTTTGCCAGTACCCAGAACAGTAAACACAACATCATTCTTATATCTGTTCTCTCTTTCACCTTTGTGTCAAGAGTAACCAATTCTTTTTTCTTTCTTTTTTTTTTTTTAAGGATGATACCAGCTACAAACAAGGCCTTTGTTGTAACCAACCTTGTTTCTGGAACAGGCTATGACCTCTGTGTCCTGGCAATGTGGGATGACACAGCCACAACCCTTACTGCCACCAATATTGTGGGATGCGCCCAATTCTTCACCAAAGAAGACTACCCTCAGTGCCAGTCAATGCACAGTCAGTTCCTGGGTGGGACCATGATTCTGATCATTGGAGGCATCATTGTGGCAACTCTGTTGGTGTTCATTGTAATACTCATGGTCCGCTATAAGGTCTGCAACAATTCTCAAGGGAAGATGTCTAATGTCAGCAATGTCTACTCACAGACAAATGGAGCACAACCAGTTCAGAATGGAGTCCTGCCCCAAGTCAATCCCAAAGTGGTGGTGAGGAATGAACTGATGGAGTTTAACTGTCAGTCTGCACGGAGTAGCATCTCCTCTTCCTCCAGCTCTGCAAATAGTCGTGACTGCGACAATTATAGCCTCCAAAGTGAACAGGGCACATTGTCCAGTAAATGGAGGCCTCCTTCCAGGTCAAAACACAATATTGACCGGCTAATGGGAGCTTTTGCCTCCCTGGAACTGAAATGTCAGAAAAAGGAGGAAATGACAGACTCCAGAACTTCCACGGTGGCCCGCCACTCGGACAAAGAGCCACTGCTGGGCCAGACGGAGTCAAAATTACGCAGCTTCCTCATGTTGCCTCTAGAGGGCAAAACCAAACGTAGCCATTCTTTTGACATGGGGGACTTTGCTACATCTCAGTGTTGTACCTACCCAAAAAAGATAACAAACATTTGGACAAAGAGGAGCCTCTCAGTCAACGGCATGCTTTTGCAGTATGATGACAATGACCTAACAGGGGCAAAAGGGACTTTCGGGAGCTCAGAGTGGGTAATGGAAAGCACGGTGTAAATATCAGTGTCTCCCCCCTCCTCTTCTCCCTTCATAGGTTATAAAGCATGGTTTGCTTCAGGGCCATGCAATTGGAAAGAGAGGGGAGGAAATGTTTTCAATTGTACTGGCCAAAAAGATAGACAAGCAAGTAAGTAACAGGGATACTAAAAGAGCAAGAAGGTCATGAAATGTGAATAGGCACGTATGGCACCATTCCTGTCTGGCCCCAACTAAACCATGCGTGAATGTTTCAAGGAATTTGCTAGTTGTATTTAGCATTACTTTCCAAAAGTTACTTAGACTGTTGGTGAACCATCACACAAGATTAAACAAGGAGGATGAAAAGGGGTTTAACAGGAGAAATTTAATTTTTCAGGGTTTCTTTTTTTTTTCTTTTTTTTTTTTTTAAAGGGCACCTCTTTCTTTTCTTTCAAACACAGAAATACACTTCTGTGGATATGACTGGTGCTAGGATATATCTGGTTGTTATTGCAAATGATTTTCTCAAAAGTGCAGGCATGGCACCCACAGGGACAGATAAGAGCAAATTGTTCAGCATAATCTCATGGTGTTAACTGTGACATCTGGGCAAACAATATTTGTTGTTGAGTCGGCTTTTGGTTGGGATTTATTTACTTCTGTTCTGTTTTGATTTTTTATGGTTTGAGTTGCTTTTTCCCCACAACAGAAAATATGTTTCCATACATTTTTTGGTTTTGTTTTTAGTCTCATCAAATCCCCCAGATTAAAAGGAGGTATGTACAAAGGTCAAATTTCTGATGTACTGTATAATCCACCCCCAATACCATCCCTTTCTGTCCTAGAAAAAATTAAATCTAGGGACAAATAAATTATAAAAAAAGAAATCATCCTCTTCCTTCTATCTTCATAGTCTCTGCTTATCAATGCTCAAGGCAGAGTGCAGCAGCTATTGGTATCTGTAAGGGTGTTGCTATCAAAGATGGGAAAAATAGTTATCAAGATTTCCTATTAAAGGATAAAGCAAGGGAAAACAAAAGTAGCTCTACATTATGAATATTAATGGTTTCTAGTGAAGGTCACACTGCCACTCTAACTGCCAAAGAAAACACTGACCCTATTGTGACAAAAGCTCCTTGTCCGTACAATCACCGTGACACAGCTTGACTGTACCAGTAGCGCCACAAGAAAATTAAGTTTTTGTGTATTTCAGGGGATTGGGTATGTTCCAAGTTAGCCACAGCAACTGAGTTCAATTTGGGTATCTCAGAGCAGAGGGTCTCCCATGTGCCCCCTGCACTACATACAGCCCTTCCCCAGCCCCTGGTGTACCCTGCTTCCCTGTCTCATCCTCAGGAAGATACTTGCTAACTAATAACAGGAGCTGTTTAGGACTTGTAAACTGATTCTCAGATCAGTTTTTGGTAAGTGTTGCTGTGGCTGTAGAAATACACATGGCCAATCCAGCTGAACTGATTGTCCTTAACAATTTTACTGTGATTTCTAGCATTCTGGTGGCTACTGCAACTGTCCTATCATTTGTTTATTAATTCGTTAGCTCTCAATGATCAGCTGTCGGGAACCATTCTGAAATTGCACATTGTTACTATTATTTACATTGATTTTGTAAGAGATGTGAAGAAAGGGTGCAAGGTACAGAGAAAATAACACATGAAAAAAACTTTATGTATATTTTTTTTTAAAGGTTCAGAGATATATTGTGACATGGCTGTGTACTTGATCTTGTATTCGTCATGTTTCCTACTTGGAGTTTTAAATAATGACATCCCTGTGATCAGAATATTTTTTCCTTTAGTTTCTTTTTTTTTTTTTTGCTACAAAATGTACAGTAAAAAACATACCTGGGGAAAAAAGTACCTGCTTTTTATTTATTTGTTGTTCTGTGGTCTGCTTTGAAACCTAAGTAAGGAGAAGTAATTGTTTTTTAAATTATCTTGAAAATTTAGGTGTTTGCTTTCTCTGTTTCACGAACTGTCTTTGACTTCAGGACTTTAAGTATAAAATAGGAATCAAGAAATTTATACCTTTTCGGAATGCATGAGAAAAGATCTCGTAAGGAGCATTTCACCTCTTTTTCTGTTGTTACATTTATACAGATCTATATTACTGATGTATTTTAAACCCTGTTCCAAAATCTGCAGAGATAAGAGGTAGCCTTTTTTGACTTAGGTCCTGGCTTTCTGCAGGTTTTTGCTCAGATTATTGCTCATACATACATTAATAGATTCAAAAGATATCCAGTCAGACTTTGTTTGAAACATTTTTCAAACTGTCTGGTTTTCTCATGTTTTCCATGATGAATGACACCTCTAGTGCCAGAATCTACATAATCCAACTGTCCAGATGGCACCTTCATATTAACCATTAATAACATATACCTTCATATTAACCATTAATACATATATAATAACCATTAATAACATATACGTTTATGTTGCACTAAAAACTCTTACAGACGTTCATGTTATTAGTTATTTTCTTTTCCTTGTTCTACTGCGGTGTGGTTGGCCCTTTAATTATGTTGCTGCTTCACTCTGAACATGACATCTAGGTTGTTTTTAATTTAGCCATTAAGTTCATCTTCAATTTACTAGCATATGAAACTGTGAATTTTCAAAGTATATCCTATACTGCTTTCTTTCTCAGAGAGGAATACTTCTTTTTCACTTTCTCATACAAGATTAAAGGAAGTAAGCCAACAGATGCAGTTTTAAAATAAGGGATAGTTGCCAAAAAAACAAGGTAATAAATTCCACATTCTAATAGCTGCATTTATTACTGTTAATCACAATTATAATTCACTTGTCTTTCATGAATGAGGCTCAAATCACATTTAGCTGATTTGCAAATACGGAGTAAAATGAAACAGACACCCAGCAATTACCTTTGCTGCTCACACCATTTGGGAACAACAGGACTCAGGGATCTATAGGTGAAGGAGGGAGCCCCAGACAAGTCAGCAAGTGGCCAGCCCTGTCTGATTATTCTTCTGTAGTGCTGGTGCATGGTAGGGATTCTTTCTTGTTTCACTTCTAAGCGAACTGCGCATCAGTGGCTAGTGAAATGATATATAGATACCCACTTATCTGGATGTAATAAATATTTTCACACATCATTGAGAAGCTGAGCTGGCTCCAATGGCCTAGTCCTCTTATCTCAGAAACCTACACCGAGAAATTTATACAGTGTCTCACAGGTTAATATGTGGTAGTGTGATGTGCGGCTGCACCAACTGTGCTTTAAGGGCAAGCGTCAGGTAGAGCAGATAGTAAGGAAAACAACAGAGATCAACAAGAGGCTTCTGAAAAGAGAAGTGTGGGAAATTAAAGGTATTAGAGAATTTAAAGTAAAGCCCATGGGAGCAATTAAAGACATTTGCATATGCATATGTAAGTTAGTTTTTTGACCTGTTTCCTAATTGTGAAACTAGCTTTTTTCTTAAAAATATATGCCACTGACTTGAAAGAACACGATATTATACCACTGTGAAATTCTGCACACAGTTCTGATAAAAAACCCAATCCAAATTCCCAAAATATCATCCCAGAGAATATTAAACAAGATGATGAAATGGAAATTTCTGAAAGTAGTGATTATAGGGATTTCATTTGATGTCTACTAGGAACCAAATGGTTTATGAAATGAAAATAAAGGGGGGAGGGTGTATTTATGAGTAGGAAAGCAGCCCATACTATTTCCTTACATTTATATCCTAAAAGTTCTCATGAATAGAAATTATGTCCTGTGCAGGGCTAAGGGTTGGACTCTATAATCCTTATGGTTCCCCTCCAACTCAGCATATTCTGTGATTTCAGGTTTCAAATGTCCTCTCTGAGTTTGGCAGCTCTAGAGAATAGCAAACTTTCGTAGAGGAAGATTACCCCTTCTATATGTCTTCAAACTACACCCTGTACTTGGTTACAATTTGGATTAATACACTTGTAAAGCAATGCATAACAAAGGAGAGAGAGGTACCTGTGCCCTGCATGATGCAAGATGAAAAAGGTGATATATTTTCCTTTGCTAAACCTGTTTACATCCGAGAACACGGAGTTGATCTGCTCTAGAAACAGAAGAAAATAATATTCCAGAAGACTCTGCTTGTTTCATTCCTCACTCTTCACTCAGCAAAGCGTTGCAAAGACAGATAACCAAAAAGAGGCCTTGGAGATTTCTGAGTGAGAACAATAAATGCAGCAACAATTTAAGCACTTTCTAACCTGGAGGGCAACGAATAATTCCACCTGATAACCAAGAAAATATTTTAGTCTTTGAACAGCTTGAATGTCACATCTGTTTGCAATACTTTGCACCCATTAACCCCTGGGTAACCCACAGTACACCATATGGTGCACGCAGCACATCTTTCTACCTCTTGCAACCTATTTCTCTGGAACCTTTTCCAAGTAACTCTCTGTGTTCAGTGTTTGTAATTTAATACTTGGGCAATTCTGGATGTGTAATAATATTCTGCGCGTGGAATTATCAAGGGACATTATTAACATCTTGCATGTTTCACCTTTAAATTTCCCTAAACATAATGAATGGATCCCTCCGAAAACATTAGATTTGGGTTTAGGCTGTAGGCCAGATAAAAACCAAATCAAAGAGTACCTGGAAAACCTTGCTTTCTATATAGAAATTTTATGTTCTACAGTATGTTTTCCTTGCTCTAATTAATTACTCCTTAATTCCCAAAGGTGCAGCATTCCTTAGCAGCTGTCAAAAGGCCCTACTATACAAAACAGTGCCAGATGCTTATTCCCGATATTACACTCTCAACAGATGGCAAATGTCAGAGATATAAATATATACCCAGATACAGATATATCAGCAAATGCATGCATTTTTATTCATGCATATATGTTCACATGCACACATGTACATATTGTGCTCTTTATCTGTATGTTTTATGGTGTACAGATTTCCTAGTTTGGTAATAAAGGAACATTCACATTTTTTATGAAGTACTGATGGAAGAAAGGGAGGGAGAATAGAAACTTCCTCTTTATAAGAAGCAGGTTAGTTGATAATCTTCATCTCATCCCAGGTGGGAGAGATCAGTGCTTCAAATGAACTTAATTGGAGGTGAAAGAATTCATTCATTTCCTATGACCACAGGGAAGGCTCAACTCCTACGTTAGGGCATTTATCCAGCTGATGCTCCCATCACATGCTGTAGATAAGTCTCCTGTCAATGAGGACTCATGTTTTGCAGGGATACAAGCAGCCGTAGGGAGCTGTTCTGCATTCACTGCCCCTGTTTGTGATCTTAAATGTGCTGACAATGTTGTGCATTAATTGGTTAGTTAGATTGTTATATTCAGTCATATGTGGAGCCCGGACACAAGGCTAGAGACACTGGTGGGAAAGAGAAACATTGAAAATCAATGACCTGTATTAGGAGAAAATAAATCCTTACTTTAAAAATCCATAGATCTTAGTTTGTAAATAGGAGAGGAAAATGCTCCATTAGTTACTTGTACAGTTACAGAGGTGGGCATCAACTTATGGTTAATGTTTGCTCATAATACTTCTCATGCAATGAGAAATTGAATCAATATCTTTCATGACACTTTTCAGATTTCTTGTGTGTGACTACTCTATTTTAAAAGTATTAATACTCCTCTTCTCTGCAGTGAACAATGGAGGAATATTTTAATACCGCCTGTACCGTTTCTTATTCGAAGATGGGTGTCCCAACAGGAAAAAGAAACTGCTGTTCCAGGGAAGTTGTTCCTCTTGGACAATGTTACTGATGCACCAACATGAAATGTAGGATCCGAGAAGGCAAAGGCAAGGCTTTATACCCTGAGACTTACTAAGACTACAACAAAAATCTAAAGAGTGGATGTGTTAATCTTCCTTCCTTTGAACATGACTCAGAGATGTGAAACTTAAAGTAATTAGGCTCATAGTTCTGATGTGCCATATACAGAAAAATGGCTCTTGTTGGACAGATGTGATCCAAGTGTTGCTGCAGCAGAGAGTTGCATGCTGGTCATCAGTGGAACTGGTGTCATGCACAAAAGCTGGCGAAGCAGGATTCCCAGGAGAGGATCACCACACAGGTCACGGCACAGATGGGAGCCGTGATTCCTTGGTGTTATAGGAACAGGTTAGAACTGGCTAGTCCAGTAAACTGTGCTTATCCTAGTATCCTGTGACAGTGTTCAATATTAGTTATTTCAGAGAAAGCACCTTTAGGAAAACTTCAGAGAGCTCTGTCCCAAAGCCTGGTGGGCTGGAAGTCCTTATTCCATTCTCCATAAGGAAGCAAAGAATTTCTTCCAAAATTCACCCCCCGACAATTAAAACAGAACATAGATCTAAAACTGTGACAAAAATGAAAAAACAAGCTCTGAATGACTCCTCTTGTTTTAGAGTTCCTGCCTCTGAGTCTGTCAAGTCTGACTTTAAGAAAAAACAGTCCTTGCCATCTGAGACTGGGTTGCCTGAGGCACTTGGAAATGGACAGATGAGTATTTGCAGAGATGATGAGAGCATTTCTCATTTGCAAAAAGACCAGAGTGCGCCTCCTGTGTGCCTCACTGTAGCTAAACACAGACCAAAGTGCACAGCAACAGCAACCACATTAAAACCCATAACTACTTTATCAAACATGAAACTTTGTGCCATAATGCAACAAACAAACAAAGAAACAAACAAACAAAAAGCCCACTACCTCAAATAGTGACTTTCTCGCATGGTTTTGAGAAAAAGGTAAGATATTTGTTCATGCTTTCAGATATACCTCTGGATATGATAAAATACAAAATTTGCATACTATGTGCAATGATATTTGAAAATGAGATAAGAAACACTCAATATAGCACCAATTTGATCCTAAGAAACTGATGTTCCAAAATTTAAGGTCAGTATAAATTGTTGTCTTTTTTTTTCCCCTTGTTTAACACAAAGTCATAAATGATGGTTTTCTACTGAACAAACCTCAGTGGGGTGGGATCATGGGCCTTTAAAGTTAAGTTGGGAGGCCGGTGCTAGGCTCAGTAGGGGCATAAAAATGCAAAAAGGCCTGGGGCCATTAGTACAAATGCTCTTAACAGCTGCCAGAGAGCCTCAGCTTGCTATATGGTTGTGATGCTACACAAATACATCCAAAACGACTACACAGATTCAAATGATTGAAATATAGCTGCACATAATACACTTAATGTTGACTAATGGTCAGCACTGGTTAGAAGTGATGAATACAGATGAGACCAATACAGTTTTGGCTGCAGCTTCTGGGCTATAGGTATCTGCACCTGCTGAGTGCCCAAATCACTGTGTTACTGCCAGCCTTGGCCACCCAGAGTCTGAGGGGCAAACCCCCCGGGTTGGATTTCCTTCACAGAGACTACCAAGCACAATCTTGAATGAGGTTAAGGAACATTTCCCTCCTTGGGGAATTTGGGTTACAGATCTCTCCAAGACCTCAGTCCAGAAGGAGGACCCTGTTTCTGCCACCTAGATCAGCCTGTAACAGCTTGAGTTTGAGAGGAAAGGAATATACACCTCTAGACTGGCTTTCTGGAACCCATCACCTCTGTCTCTCCCACCTCTCCAGCCTCCCATGAGGTTTCATTCCTCCTCTGTTCCTTTTCTTTACTGATTTATCATCTGATTTCAGGTAAAAGGATATTTTATCTGCCGTACATGTCAGTCCAGCTAGTTCTTGGAAGCAATTGCATACCACAGGAGAATTGACATGGCTAATTTGCTTCCTGACCATACTCTTTTCTCAGTTACTCTGCTGCAACTTTGCTGCTGACTGCAGTGACTGATGATTATGATTACAGTTGTTTGAATTATTCAGTGTAACAAGACAACTAGATGAACTGAGATCCTTCATCACTTCATCACCTCACTGAGGACCTAAATTTCCCAAGAGGTATCTATCATCACCCTCAATATTCTCTCAGTAGGTACAGGAACACAGTTCAATACTGAGGGCCTTGATACCTTTTCATTCGTGATTAGTAGTTTGGGGGTGTCTATTTCAGGGTGATTTCTTCAAAACAATCACAAAGCAAACATTAATTGACCATATATACACTGACCAAACAGACCCATTGGTTTGTCACTGTTCCAGCAGGATATGAAGCATAGCCCTTAGGAATATCAAACTGGTGACCCAGTTTTCAAACAGCTAAAAGGCATTACTGTGTCAGGTATGTTAGATTTGTTATTAATGTTTAAATTATGTTTAAATTGTATCTGGCATTAATATGGATGATACCAGGTGAAGAGTTTCAGAATTAACCTCTAGGACAGGTGACCTGGATCTCATTTTAGTGAGGAGAGGATTTCCTACCCTTCAGGTGCCTTATCCTCTCCTGAATATTTCTGAGTATCTGCTCTATATGTTTAATCAGATGATTACTGTATATATTTATTTTATATATCTGCATAACTTCATTCCCATAAATATAGAATGCAGTGTGGCATGTTCTCATTATCCACACTACTTGTGGTATATATAGATGGGCCATACTGCTGTTCAAAATGAAATCCTGTGCATTAGACCACATATCTCCCCAAATCAACCTAGAGTAAATATCCACTCTTATAAGAATTTATATCCCAAGCACAAACTTTAGTTGGAAAATTAGAGCTAAATATAAAATAATGACAGAAATATTTACATATGCTATCTGCATAAAACATCAATGCCAAAATTCTGAAAAGAGGTGGGTCTGAATTCTTCTGGTCCTAATCTCCCTCACAGACCCCAGTATAAGCTAACCAGTGCTAGAGACCTGCATAAATTATAGCAGTGCTACAAGTTTAAAATTTGTCTCCTTTTCTGTCATCTCACACAGCAGGATTTGTTTGGCAGCCCTTCCCAAAAGAGCTGGGGGATAGTCTTTTCCCACAATTATAAGAGTCTCCCTTGGATGTTTTGTCCCATAATTTTTTACTTGATACAAAGCAGTTGATGAGGGAATGATGTTCTCTGTACCACCTCTGCTGGTGAAAACCCAGTCAGAGTCAAAATGTGTGTTGTTTGCTCATCCCATGTTATCTTCAATTCATAAATATTTATGTCATTTATTTTTCATTGATATGACTCCATGGGGAATGGTCCTTCTACCGCTCCCTGTATTAATGTACAGGCATGAGTATAGGCATTCTCCATTCATTATGTGCTGTTCATCATGTCCTCTTCATTACTTGACCATAGAAGAATTTATCCTTGTCCAGCAAGGGACTAGAAGTAACAACATTCACCACAAATAGCTGTATAGGGAATGTAGCAGTTAAAATTAGCAATTTAACCACAAATCCTAAAATAAAGTGTCCTTCTGCAAAAATATGTGAAAATGAGACTAAGATTTGCTAGCATTAGGCATGATCAAAAACAATTCACAAAAGAAAACACAATGGAAATGAGACAGATCAAATTCATTAGATTATTTATTTGGAAAATATAAGTCTAAGAGCTTTATGGTGAGTAAAAATGGAAATTATGATGTTTTCTGAACTATGCAGGATCTACTCCATATACAGTCAAAGTAAGAAAGTCAGCTGTGAGGCTAACATAGACTTATAGCATGCAGTTTGCAACCCAAGACTGTATAATTTCTGAAAGGTTTGTGAAACTCTTGAAGGAGGAATGTAATTGCCAGAACTGGGATTAACTAATAATAATTAATTTGTATCCTAATTTGAAAGGCATTTTCTTGAAGTCCCTGATGGAAGGGAAAAAGAAAGTAAGGTACTCAAATGAGTTTTGAAATAAATAAATTATTTTTAAAAAGGCTGAGAGTGGATTTGCAATCCAGACCTAATACTCAGTTTGCTCCTAGTATCCAGATTATAGGGGATTATCACAGATCAAACCCCTTTAACAGAAAAGAGCCTTTTAAATCCACCTCAGCATTGCCCTTATTAGGAGTGAAGGAGAGAGGCTCCTTCCGCTGGGAGGAAAGAAGCCCTTAATTCATGGCGTGTCAGAAGAAAGGCGCTTGCTTCAGCACTGAACCAGGTTAGTTATGGCCCTAATTTACACGTCCTGGTGGAAGAGACGACACCTTTAAGTAATAATGAACAAGTGTGCGTTGACAGAATAATAATCACGGATTGAAAAGGTTACAGCAGAGAAGGTGGTAAAGCGAAGTGCCTGCTTTAATTCCACTGGGTGCCATAATACCAGGACTCAGGAACTGCACTTACAATATAAAATAACATTAGTGTGGCAATTAGGACTTAATGGTTTGTGGAGAGAAGTCTGCAAGACTTTATAAAAACATCCAAATTAGTCCGTATTCAAGTTTTACTTCATTCTCACTTTTTTTTCTGGCTGTATTGCCCTCTCCCTCAGAGGCAGAGTTCTCTTAAAATACTGTGAAGAAATGCTAGAGGAATCAGGGTCACTTTTCCATTTGTATATATGGGTATAATCTCAAGGACACTTCTGTCAATTTATTCAAACTGAAGAATCTGGCCTGGGGTGCCTCAATAAAATTGCTGACCTAGAAAAACTCATTTTCTCCAGTGAGCCAACAAAAAACAAATCGCTAGATGTATATTGACATGATGTCCTATTAAAAGAGTTTTGAGTTCTCTTAAGATGCAGACAGCCTACAACACTTAGAGAAATATGACTCAAATGGGAGCTTTTAGAGTGAATTCAAACTCCATAAATTTCATTAGGACTCTTTGCTGTTCTCAGAAGGAAGAGGTCACCCAGATTTCTGGGAGATAATTTGCATTTCTTACATTTCTCTTTGATTCTTGTAAGTCCCTGCCCCCATAACATCAGGGTGTCAACGGCCTGGCAGTACTGAGCTTGGCAGAAAACCCCGGAGAACACGTGGAAATTTCTCCATATATGGGGGCTTGGTCTTTTTGCAGTCCTCTACATGACACAAGATTTTGAACTTCTACAAAAATATGTTTCTTCAATAGTCTTCATATATGATATCCATTCAGCACATCAAAGAGTCAGTGGCTGACAGAGTGTATAAATCTCAGGCACCAAGGCAAAAGTAAACAGCGCCAGCATCTCCGTTCCTGTCTGACCATTGCACAGTTCTGAAGCTGTCTAAAGACTGCATTTACACATGGTCCTCTGACCTCTGGCAGCAACAGGAAGGGTCCAGCTGATTTCCTCAAACTTACAGTAAAAACTGACAGAAATAAATCATGTCCTTGCCTCTTCATTGATCTCTCTCCCCTTTTCTTTCATGCACATACAAATTTTCTGTTTCAACTTACTTTTCTTCTTACCTCTAGGTAGATATGTTTATAAGACTATATATTCTCTGTCTGAAACTGAAAGCTCAGACATCACACTGGTCTGTATTGATCCACATACTGTCAGTGCAAGTATTCTATTATTTCCAAGGGAGATTTCAAACCACCCCTTTCCTTTTAGGATACCCTTTTTGTAGGTTTGGTGTGAAATAAAAAACATACGTGCAGGGTTTTGTTTTCCTTCTTTCACTAAGTCTACAAAAATATACAGAAAATTTGGAAATGCCAGGAAAAAAAGCCACAACTAAAAAATTCTTTACAGTGAGGGTGTTGAGGCACTGAAACAGGTTGCCCAGGGAAGCTGTGAATGCCCCATCCCTGGAAGTGTTCAAGGCCAGGTTGGATGGGTTCTGTGCAACCTAGTCTCATGGAAAGTATGCCTGCTGTTTGCAGTGGGGTTGCAACAAGATGATCTTTAAGGTCCATTTCAACCTGAAAGATTCTTTGATTCTATGAAATAGAACTGTGTGTTCATTCATATGTATGTATATAAATACATATATACACACATCCATATTATAAATCTGCCAGACTTCAGGGACAGACTGTTAAAGTATTTCCATGGAATTTTCATTTTTCTCAGCAAAGTAAAATTACCCAGGTCACAAAAGGAGACAATGTCCTAGGTTGAATGTGAACACACTGCCCTAACAGCTGTCGATCTCTAGTGCTGATCACACTAATCCTTCCCCACTAAATGTCAGGGACCATATTCATCACACTTCATTCCCTCCCAGTGGATGCCTCTTTTTAAATGAGACAAGAACTTTAGACGCTGACCCTTTAGGTATGTTTTCCTTCTTCATTTCTATGATGACTGAGCGCCTAAAAAGTTTCAGGGATTAGGATGCATGATTTTGCTACAAGACCAGTGTGAATCAGATCAATACGAGACAGGAAAATGAGAATATGGCAAGATGGGGCAGGAGAAGTGAGCTTATTGACTCGTGGGTGCAGCGGTGGCACTTTGCATAGGTATCCTCACCTTCACATCTCATACATACAAGTTACCACATCATCAGATACCTGCAGTTGGTAGTGCTTCTGTTGGGCTTCTCACCTCAGCTCCCCCCAGTACATATTCAAGATGTTGATGGGAGGGAATGAGGAATTCCTCTATATTCAACTAAAATGGAATGACTTGAGAATCAGGGATGCCTTTTAGGACAGCTGCTCCCTAAATAGCTCTTCTGCTAATCAGCACCTATCCAGGTTACACTCTTTTCAGCTTTAGGAAGTATTTTACAGAGGTATGAGCAAGAATATGCTTGTGTGTCAGGCTTGATTTACATGAGATTTTCCCATGATTTTCTGCCCTTCCACACTGTGGAGCAAAAGAGTGAAACTCAATAGCAATAAATGTATTGCATCAATGTTGGATCTCTAATTTCATCCTCACCTGGTGCAATGGAGTTTGAATATTTAATTACTGAGTTTATCCTTTTCTCAGATGCACCTTTTAGCATGGTATTCTGCTCTTCATTCTGTCTGCCATGTGGGAAATGTATACATACTCATACATATACATTGACAATGTATTCTTTTAAGTGGATGCTTCTGAAGCAAGAGGGATTTATGTATTAAATACCAAAGAATTGTACTCCCAACTTTGATCTCCGAATCAAGGGAAACACAGCAGATTTGCACAACACAATCACTTGCAAATTACCTCCCAGGGCATCAGTGGAGATTGAATCCTAGAGTAGAGAAAGGTGGATTTGCCAAGTCTCTGGGAATTTGAATATGTTTTCTTGTTAACACATTAGTCACAAAGTCCTTTTGCCATTGCTGGGTCAGCAGTTGAACACAGTGATATTTCGGTTACCCAAAGGGAGGGGAATCTGGTAGAGAGGACAGAAGATGCAGTTAATTTTCCTGCTACAGTCTACAGCATCATAAGAGCAGCTATCTCATGGAGAAAAGAGAACACAGTGTGATGACCCATGCTCAGCACTGCAGTATGGTAGTGACAGAGGATATACATTTACAGTTTGTATTTAATGCAGCATTTATGCAGAAATATCAAGATTTATTTGTCCAGAGTAGCACAAAACCCTTACTACCTAGAAAACTATCCCCTGTCTTTTTGATTAAGGACTATGTTATTGTGTCATATTTGTGGTCCCATAGTACTGAATCCAGCCTATTAAGACCTATCTGAAAAGCTGGACCTGGTGCATGAATCAAGAACAGTCACTCTTAATAGAGTGGACTCTCTAATCAAACCCTGTTCGTGTTTTTTTCAATTCTGCATTATGTTCACATGTTCATTAGAACAGAGAGAGCCTAAAAGGTATCTAGGCCACCTAACAACAAATAATAAGATTTAGAAAAGCATCTAGATTATTGAATCTGATTGCTTTTCAAATCTCCAAATCCAGGAGGTGACCCATGAAGTATTTATCTAACACTTAAGACATCTCATTGTCATGTGTATCTGTCTCCTGGTCACATCATATCCTCAATGCTATGTGAATAGGAGACTTAAAACCCTGTCTTGCATTCTTAGTCTTTGACCACTGTTAGCATTCCCGTTCTATTGGAGCAAGGGATTTTTTTTCCCTCCAAGACAGAGATCATAAACACACTTACTCATAAACAATTTTTTTGGATAGATGACCTTACATTGAACAATCCATGTCCAAAATCAGAAACTAGCCTGATTTCAGGTTCAAATTTTCTCTCTTTGAGCATGATCACCCCATGATCTTCAGGCACTGATAGACGACATGCAAAACCAAATACAGAATCATGTGTAGAGAAGAAAAAAAAAAAAAAAAAAGAAAAAGAGTGACTACTTTAATTACTGCAAACAGGCATTGACCTTGAAATTCTTAGTATATTTTAATTTTATGAGCCATTCACATACTGGATTGATGGGAACAGGATAAGTATCTGTTCTGAATCCACAACATTGTTAGGGCTGATTTCTAGCTGAAAATGTTTCTGTAAAAGGGTTATATGTTTCATTTAGATAAATAATGATAGGATCTTCAACTATTCTTGCTTGCATAAAAATTCTAAGGACTGTCACTCTGTATGCTTCAGGGCAAAAATGGACCCAATGTCAGTGATTTTTATCATGATGCTGCTATATTTGTTGTCTTACATAGAGGTCCTATACTTACATTATTCTGACAGATTGTCAGCTTCCATTAAAAAAATAAGTTTTTAGCCCTCCTGACTGTGTCAAAAAACTTGACTAAATTTGAAAACCAGAAGGTAATTCAAATGCCAAATTTATTATTTTAGCACGATAATATCTTGTGATTGTGTTGGAATGAGCCTTGCTTACAACTTTTGAAAACTTAAGGCCATCTATCCAGTTTGTCAGACTGAGTCTGAAAGAAATCGCACCCTTTCTCCCTTCAGAATAAAGCCCACTTCACGTGCACCCCATTGACTTTGTCATTTACAGCGTCTGGCAGAGGGGACTGCCAGCTATGGGACACTGAAACTAGAGATTTCAAGAGACCCACTAGAGCAGTCAGTCCTTCTCAGGGCCTGCTAGGGAAACCCATCACCAGCTATTCCAAGGGTGTGTTTAATCCAATCCTTCAGGAGGAAAATAGTAAGTTAACCCATTGCTTCTCACTGTCAATTCAAGGTCACCTCTCAGATGAGCATCGCACATTGCACCTGCAGCTCCTTGCCTGGCTGGGAGCTCCAGCCTCTGTGCATGCTAAGCCATTAACTGGATAGCAGTCCTCCTCCACATACTCCAGTTCACGGGATTTTAAGGTAGAAAATAAGGTTTAAGATTAACTAACCTCTTCCAGATGATTACAAATAATAAGATGAAGCAGGATTGCGAAAAGATGCTGTGGGCTCCTGCAAGCAGGGGACACAGCAGGGGAGTCTCCTGCCCCTGCTGGGGAATGAAAAGTGCCAGGCTGAGGGGGAGCAGGTGCTGACGCTGGTGCTGGCAAGGGGATGGTCAGGCTTGTACTGCAAGTGGCCACATGCACAGCTCTCTGAGCCATCTGCTCTGAATTAGGCTGGATTAAAAACACAGCATAGGCAAATCCCTTCTTGCTGTTTGTGGGACATAGATTTATCCCATGTGAAATATGGCTTAGAGGAAAGGACTGCCTCTCTCACCTGAAAGGAAGTGAAAAATAGGAGCTTCTAAAGCCATGTAAAATAAACACTTCCCCTAAATAAGAGATGGCACTTTGGCAGGCAGTCTTTGTTTTGATAGTCCCCGCACAAAGTAAAAAAAAAAGAAATGAGGACAAGTACCAAAAGCTCCATGCAAGATTTTCTGCAGGCAAGGAAAGACACAGGAGGACAAAGCAGTCAGTACGAATAGCAGTGGATTCATAATCATTTTACAGAGAGGGAGGGAACATAAGAGGAATGGACAAATCTGAGGCAATATGTCCTTAAGCATCATTCCCATCACATCTCTAAAGAAGACAAATATCCATTTAATTCCTGGCTTTCCTAGGTGGCTGTCTTGGCATGGGAGCAACAAAACGAAAAAAACAAGAGCTGCAGAGCAAGCCTATCATCAGGGTTTCAGGAGCCTATATTTTTATCCAGTTCACCATTATTTCGCTTTATTTCTGCATACATATTGCTCTGTGAGAGGCTGTCCTGACCCCAGTTGTCATGACCCACCATGGCTGCCCAGCACTCAAGTTTGTGAGTTAGTAGTTGTGCTTACTTACAATTTCTAAACCTATATAATGGCCCTTTGACTGGATTAAACTTTACTTGTTTCTTTTCTAAACAGCTTCTGGCTCTGCCTTAAAGATGCCCACTTTTCCTTGTGAATGAAGCATACTGGAAAACATAAGGGAACAATGAAGCAATACTAACAAAGGCTCTGGTCTCTGTGTTTAGGTTAGAGAAACTAAAAAAATACAGTTCCAAATGAACTCAAGCCCTGTTCCTGTTTCCCTAAATAATATACAGACTAGAACATACTTATTACTTGTACCCACAGTTCAAGTCTTTTAAAATGAAAGCTCTCCTTGACTTTATAATATTTGGAAACAAAAAAGGGGGAATGGTGAACCCAGTGCCATGCAAGAGACTGAAGCAAGGTTGGAACTAATGCAAATAAAAAGAGAGAACAGAAATACTATAGATAAAGGCAGAGACTAAAGATTCAGAAAATGTCATAAGAAGAAGGAAAAATGCTTTTTCTTTACAGATTCTGAGCAAAAATAGACCTTCATCAGAGAAGACCCATCATTGTTATACCAGGAAGATGAAAGGATTTACACAGTTTCAAGGAAATTTGTGAGACATGATAGTGAACTCTTTTACAAGAGTGAAAATTAGAAGCAATTAGAACCAATGTAATTATAATTATACATTAAATTGACTAGGGCTGAAAAGGGTTTTTTTGACATTTTGTGTCAGAAATTACTGATTAATAAAATAAAAAATATTTATGTGAGTAAGTCATTCCTTAGGAGGTTTAGTTTACACAGTGTTTCAGGAAAACATAGCAGAACTGTCAAGAGAGGACAATATACCTACATTTCACAAATAAAAGGCATAGTTTTCCGTTGAAAATGTTTTTTTTACTATTATGAAATGAACCAAAATACAATTCAACAATGAAAAATAAATTGAAGAATGGTTTTCATTTGTGTTCCAGTTCAAAATAAATGCTTTTTTTAGTACTAAATTTTCACAGAACAAGAAATCTGCTTCCTAGTAAGTATTAATAAAGACATCCATATGACTAATCAATCTTATTTGTTTCAATGCCATCATCTTTGACATAAAAAACGTTATACTTCCAAAAGCTCTAATTTTATATGTCCCTTAAGACTGTATCAGCCATATGACAGCTCTTGGCAAACACTGTACTGTGGTATGTGGTTTGATTATGCTGCAAAACTTAACAGAAACTATATATTTACCATATATTTTGGTTGGTCCACACATTGTTCGAACAGCTCTGTATATAATATAATTAAACTAGTAAAAGGTTCTGCAGGCAAATCCTTTAAGTATGATACTCAGGTTTTATGATTCTTGTGATGGGCATTGTCTTCTGCTTCACTTCTGAATGGGATCTAGTAGTAGTGGTACTACGCAGGTTTTCCTGCACATTACTGCAATATAATTCAGCTAACCGTTTCAACAAAAACAATTTAATTGTTTTATGAAATTTGGAGAAAATGCTGTTGTCAGATCCCAGTCAAATTCTTAGAATAATCTTGGAAAAGATGTTCAAAATATTCCAGGATTCTAATCACACTTGGCCTCTTTACTACAAAGTTTTTGAGAAAATTTGCCACGTTTTACAGAAAGAAGTGAACAATTTGCCTGTTGTGATATTTTAATTGCCAAATGACACCAAGATCTATGTTAAGTGGCATAATAAGGTCAAATAAGATTACTTACAGAATACAGGAGACATCAGACCAGACTATGGAAATGTCAACCTAGCCTCACTGTGTCATCTGTGACAATTTTAACAGCAACTAAATAAGAGGTCTGTTATTATGAGCTAAATATAGCCCCCTTCACTGGTTTCACAGTAACCTCTATCCAACAGGTCAATTGATCTGAGTGAAGTCACCATATACTGGATTTTTGTGGCAAGGTTTTGGTGGTGAGGGGGCTGCATGGCTGTCTTCTGTGAGAAGGTGCCAGAAGTTTCCACCGTGTCTGACAGAGCCAATGCCAGTTTGCTCCAAGACAGACTCACCACTGTCCAAGGCCGAGCCCATCAGTGACAGTGGTAGTGCCTATGGGATAACATACTTAAGGGGAAAAAAACCTGCACAATTGTAGACGGGTCCTGTGGGAAGCCCATGCTGGAGCAGGCTCCCAGCAGGACCCATGGAGAGAAGAGGCCATGCTGAAGTAGGTTTGCTGGCAGAACTCGTGACACTGTGAAGGACTCACTCTGAAGCAGCCTGGTCCTGAAGGACTGCACCCCACAGAAGAGACCCACGCTGGAGCAGTTCATGAAGATGTGCAGCCTGTGGGAAGGACTCACATTGGAAAAGTTTGTGGAAGACTGTCTCTCATGGGTGGGACACCATGCTGGAGCAAGGGAAGAGTTGGAGGAGTCCTCCCACTGAGGAGGAAGCAGAGGTGGAGATAACCTGTGATGAACTGACCACAGCCCCCATTCCCTGTCCCCCTCCGCAACTGTAGGGGGAGGAGGTAGAGAAAAAAGTTCCTGGGAAGAAGAAGAGATGGGGGGAAGGTGTTTTACAATTTGGTTTTATTTTTCATTACCCTTCTCTGATGTGGTTGGTAACAAATTTTCCCCGAGTCAAATCTGTTTTGCCTGTGACAGTAACTGTTGACTGATCTCTCCCTGCCCTTATTTCAACCCATAGTCTTTCATTTTTATGTTCTCTCCTTTGTCCAGCAGAGGAGCGGAGTGATAGAGCAGCTTCACTGGGCACCAGGTGTCTAACCAGGGTCAATCCACCACACATCAGTGAGCAGCTCAATGAAGTTTGTTTACAGTGGTAAAAAAATTCCACACATGCAAGTCTTTCTGGCTCATATATAGAAGGAAATTAGAGGGAAGATCAGTTTGTCTCTTCCATTTTGCTCTGTTTACCAATATTGGAAGTTTCTGTGGTACGCTGCTAATTCTGTTGACTGGCACTTCATAATTACATGCTCAGTCATCTGTTACTTAAGACAGATGACTGTCCTCAACAACTCTTAATAAAATTAAGACACACCCTTCTGGAGGTCTTACTTAATTACTAATCTCGTGACATCTCTGTAATCTTTTTGATTCACTCCTCCTGTGTGTTCCTCTGATCTGGCTGTTCCTGCCAATGCTAACTGCTATGTGGCAAAAAGGTACCATTGTCACTACCAATTACCCTGGTAGAAGCTCAGCCAAAGGCTGTTGTGGACCTAATGAGGTGTACCCAATCAGGAGAAAAGTGCGGCTCCATTTCAATCCCCAGGGTGATAACCACATTGTAAGAGTGATCAATTCTTGGTTAGGTTAAGAAGTAGAAATAAACAACCGTGCGTAATTGCCCTGTGTGATCTCCTGCACAGCCATGGTGGGGAGGGAATTGGGTAGCCAGGAGAAGCACAGGGAGATCCATGGACTGAGTCATGTAATGCCTTGTGCTGCAGGAATAGCAGCATCTGTCTTTGCTGTTTATACTCGCATTTGTAGCAAACAAGAAGGGACATTGGGCTTGATTTTGCAGGAATGAAAAGTGATCAAAACCTCCCACTGATTTCAGGGAGAGCAGAAGCAAGTGCTTTGCAAGGACATAGTGCTGTTCTTTAGATAAGGCTAGAGGAAGGAGCACCGTTTAAAAAAACAGACAATAAAGAGGAGAGGAGCACTTAGACTGGGATTAATTTTACCTACTTTTTGCCATCTAAAACCTTAGTGCCTAGCATGTATTAGTCATTTAGACTCCCTCTGCAGAGGGAGGGATGCACTTCAAGAGGCTGATCAATCCTTTCTGCTCCACCAGCAGTATATAGGGGTGTCTTTAACAGAATTAGGACAAAGTAGTCTCCCATAAACAGATCATATAAACCCTCTGGACAGCCACCAGCAACAAAGAGAGTGAAATCCTTTTGAACATGACTCAAAATCTGACTCTAGTTAACAAGCACAATATTCTTTCCATTGACTTTAACTGGTTATATATTAGTCCATAGTAGTGTTAATCCATAGTATTAATACTCTCACAGGACTCAGATGGACTATTTTGTGCAAAAAAATGTTTAAACCTGAAGGTACTGTGGAAATGCACGGGAGCAAGCAAGCAATGATGAGAGTAAGAAACATCTTGCTTTTTGGCTCTACACTACAGCTTTATTCTTTCCTGGCAATATACCTATAGGCACTTGATGCTGTGACTGTACAGGTTTGTCCAATCCTCCTCTCAAAATGGAATCCACTTTGTGTGGGGACAAAACAACAAGAATGACACAGAATCCACATAAGAAATAAATTCTTGTGTGCCTTGTGTGAGATGAAAACTCTGATTTTGGTCAAGTCTGGAAGAATCTGATAAAGATATGTTTGACTTGTTCCAAGTAAGCCAACCTTGCAATCAATCACATTTAGTAAGTCAGCCTTTACTGAGTAGCACTGCATTTGAATAAGTGTTGCATGAAGGATATTGAGACAGACTTAATGCAGAAAGTTTTATTAGTGGGGTCTGGAGGTGAAGACAAATACTCCAACTTCAAAGTTACTGAAGGCATTAAAAACAATAGGAATAGAAAGAGAGAGAGAGGGGCAAAAGATAAATGAAAACTTCCCCCTGTGATCAGCTGGGAGTCATTGCTAGGCAAGCATTCCCCTTGCAGTTTCCCTCATAACAACAGCTATGATAGTGATGGTAGCCATCAACACCTTTGTCCCTCAGCACTTCATACCTTAAAACAGGACATGCTCCAGATCCTATGAGCTGTTCCCGTTCATGATGCTCTTCATGCTGACTCTAGCATGCTTAGTTGGACCCAGGCGTTGCACGCAGATGGGCACTAAGTTTTGTGCATGAGTTTCAGTGGATAATCCTGACCAGGCATATAGATGATCAGGGCCTACTTTGTTATGCTCTGAGTTTTGTGTTTCCCTAACACAAATTGAAAGTCGTAAGGTGAGCTGTAGGAAGGCAGCAGGAAGGGCCATTCTCCATGGCAATTGCATCCTGTAACAACTGTCTATATGATTGGTGTATAGGCTTGTGGGTATAAGGCCGTGAGGGAAACCATGAGAATAACAGAACAAAGCAAAGGAAAAAACTGCCCTGGCAGCTCAGAAAAAGCTCTGCCGCAGGAGCCCAGGTGAATAGTTACAGGGAACTTTGTGCAAAGGCAGGTTGCATGGACAGGAAATGGAAAGTATTCAGCTTCACAATGATTGCAGCACCTAAGGCACTATGCAAGAATAAAGTGTCTTTTGGCTGGAGATTTCTATATTCCAGAATTATTTTCCTTAAAGCTGGATCAAAAAAAGAAAAAACTCCGCTGTACCAAACACATTGTGTTCCAAAATTCTGAAAAATGCTGCAATCTGGCTTTCAGGGCTTCCAAAAATCTAATGTTTATATTTTCAATTAAATTAAATTGACAAAAGTGTCATATTATCTTTCCCTCAAAATTAAATTCTAAGCGTATTTTTGCAACACTTTCTATTTGTTTAAAGTAAAATGAAACCTGGAAAAATATTTGCAGTTTTCACTTCCACACTTAAAAATCAAATCATGGAGCTGAAATCAGCTTTAATGAAACAATATTTTCTGTAGAGAGAATTGATATAACGTGTAAATATTAAAACATCTCTTCAAACCTTATTTTGCATAGCCTTTTGCCTTTCTCACTTACACATTTTTCACTTCACGCTTCCCTTTAACCACCTGCATTAGACCTTCAGAGATGAACTTGCACCTTCACATATATACATCTATGTTTTTACTATGCTATTCTTTTTCTTCTGGCAATATCCTCCTTCTTTCATTCACTATCTTTTTGTCAAGTTCCTTCCCATTCTTCGTTGCACTGTCACCCTCTTCATCTCTTTTGCAATGTGTCCAAGGGAAAACTTGGAATACATATTTCAAAAAGGGCTATCTACATGTGTAATGGAAATAGGGATCTTTCAAAATCTTGTAGCTGCCATGAGAAATCTGAGTAGTTGTTTACTCTGCCTGAAGACTACCCTGCCGAATGCAACCTTTTGGCTCACAAGAATAAACGTCTTCCTTCTCACTCAGTACAGATCCAAGGTCACCAGATCCACTGTCTTTTTTTAGAAACTAAGTGGCAAAGGTGTGCTATTCTTCCCCTGAACATTTCAGATTTTCTCCCTAGAATATCCTAGATAGAGGAGACAGAAGCAGCCATTGGTTAGCAGGTCAGAAAATCACAACTGAATCAAATAATTCTGACCTTAAATGAATAATTAAGTTCTTGTATACTCCACAACGTGAGAAATTCCACCTTGTCCAGCCTAAATTCAATGGCACAAGTGAATCCCTTGATGTTTCCGTAGTTTAAATGGCATGTACACTTTGCCAGTTGAACTCTGTATACTGAGAGATGAAAACCAACCCATGCCTCAGACCCAAGATCACACATTTCCAGAACAACTTTTCTTCCATGTTTATTCATAAACATTCTAGCCTTTCAACCATGTATTTCCAATTTATTTTCCTGGGCTCTGCGTGTAAGGAGAAGACCTTAACTGTGTTTCTGCTCCTACAAGAGCAGATTCATTCATCATCAGTCATGACTCAGCTTAACTTCCCAGAATTCATTGTGAAAACACAATGGAAATAAAACTTGCCTCTCTGTTTATACAAGGAAAAATGCTTGCTTTTCAGTAATGCATTAAAAACAAACAAACAAAAAACCCCAAAATCAACAAACATAACAAAACAACAACAACAAACAAACCAAAACAAAAACAAACAAAAAACCAAACAAAACCCCAAACAAACAAACAAAGAGACCTAGAGATTTCCAATTAACAGGCTCTGTATTCCTCTGTGCTCAATGTCTAAAATAAGTTGGTTGAGACTATAAACTGTGCACACAGTAATAACCTTGCTGTGGTGGGTTCACCTTGGCTGAATGCCAGGTGCCCACCCAACCTCTCTATCTGTCCCCTTCCCAACCGGACAGAGGAGAGAGTAAGGTGGGAAAAGAACACAAATCATGGCTCGCAATAAGGCAGTTTATATTTATGTAAAAAAAGAAAACAAAAGCAGTGTGCACGTGCACAAAGCAGAAGCCAGCAGTTAATCTCTACTTCCCATCAGCAGCGACAGTCGGCCACTTCTCTGAGAAGCAGGGCTCCAGCACGCCTAATGGTTGTCAGCAGGCAGCCATCAGAGACAATGAGTGCCTCCGGTCCTGCTCCTTGCCTCAGCTTTTATATCTGGGTTGACATGATACGGTCTGGAATATCCCCTTGGTCAGTGTGGGTCAGATTGCCTACTTGTGTCACCTCCCAGGTGACAAGTAGTCAGATTGCCTACTTGTGTCACCTCCCAGGTGACAAGTAGTCAGATGGCCTACTTGTGTCACCTCCCAGGATCTCGTTCTTGATTGAATGTTACAGTGCTGTGCTCAGTACTAGCCAAAACATGGGTGTGTTATCAACACTCCTCTAGCTACCAATGCAGAGCTACTATGGGGAAATAAATTCCAGCTCAGCCAGACCCACCACACTTGCTAAGCACAACTCTGTGCTTTATGAATCAACAATACCTGCCTGGAGTAAGAGGCAAAATAAAAATGTGGAGAAATCATCAAGACATTAGGTGAATGAGAAGTGCCTGCAAGTATATGAGTACCAAATTAAGCAGAATTTATCTCTACACCCAGAGTACAGCAACAGAGAGGCCCTATTCATCTCTAAGGTCATGTCTTATGCTGATAGCACATAGGTGTACTACATCCCAGAAAATGCAGTGCAAACCAGTGCCTCTTAGTGGATGCTTGGCATGTTGCAGGGTCAGGTATCATGATTTGGGTCATAACCATGCTCAGTATCAGTTTGTATAATGAGTCTCTTCCCCATGGCAGCAGCTTGCTCAGTTATTCTCCTCACTCATCAGATATATTAGACGAATAGACTCTTCACCCCATAGATCATCACCAGCTATGATGGCTCACCTACTTTTTTATAAGGCAAAACCATGAAGATCAGCAAAGGCCAGCCATAGAAATAGTCACTTTGACTAGAAGAGGTTAGAAATTTGCACCCAGTAACTCATCAGATAGCTGCAAGAGATGAAGGTAAGATAGAAAGGTTTTAATGTGGATGAAGGATATCTCCAGGTGATCTGGTCCAGCCAAAAGGGCAGATGTAATCTTGCCCTCTTTACCTCTAAGCAGCAAGAGTATCCCATGAGCCCTTTGCTCAGTCACTGTCACAATGCTACACGTGAACCTAAGCCTTCTGCTAGACATGCCGACTTTATCATTCCAAATGGCTAATGTAGGAAACATTTCTGCATGTTTATGCTTGCAGATCTTCCTATTCTACTGGGTGTTCAGACAAGCTCACAAAAGAAGCTGTAAATGAATTAGCAGGCAAATTGCTCTGCACAGTGGAAGATTAGAAAGAAAATGTGAGGAGAAAAATGCACATTAAAGCTATGTTTGCTATAAAGAAAGAATTGTCTTTTTCTTTTCATATCCTAAATGACTCTTATGGGGTAAGACAAAAAGAAAAAAAAATTAAAAGAGGAGATAAGAAAACAAATCTCATATGAAAAAGCAAAGTACATGCCTCTCCTCTGTAACGTTCTACATCTTAAAATGAACATAAACTGTCACCTCCTCCAGTAGATAACAAACTCCTAGAAATGAAAAAGTGCACACTACCCGAAGATGGTCACATTTATGATATCACAATAACCTGGAATTTATTTGCATCACAACAGTTGAGGAACTATTGGTTTTCATAAAATATTCACAGCCCCTCTATGTTCAGGAAATTTAGGGGCAACCAAAACTGGAAAAGACTCACAGGAACAAGAATATCTAAAACTGAAGAATTCCTTCATCATAAATAATGATTATGGTAATATAAAACTTTGCAATTTTAAGTGTTCTAATTGAGAAATTTCAGAAAGTTTTTGGAAGATTAATAAATGCTTAATTTTTCGATATACATGTGAAATAGTTAAATACTGGTTAGCCTTATTTTTTAGGTAGAGGAAACAAGTGTAATTGATTCACTGAGTCCTGCTAAGACTGAAACCTTCTCAGACCATAATTTATTCACAAGGTAATTTTTTGGTTCTTTCTATTTGTCAGCCTACGTAAACTATGAACACAAGAAAAAGAAATAGAAAACACTTGAACACATGCTTGCTTCATTTTTTCTTAAAAAACACCAACAAACCAACAAAACAACATAAATTCCATTACATTTCATTTAAAAAATCAATTTTTTTAATGTTCCAGTGTTAATTTCTGTAGAAAAGTGTTAAACTAAGTATCCTTAGTATCTGCCCAAATAGAATATTTAGATTATCTAAATTGTTACCTTAGCAAGGATTCTATCAGGCAGCCAAACGAGTGGTTTATATTCACAGTGCTTCATACATATTACCTTGCATGGTGATGGTAAGGTTCTAAATTTTTATGTAGTCATTGTTCCACAAACATAAATGTTACTGTACAGTCACAATATTTCACAGCACTGCACTTTTCACCTGCAGAGCATCAAAGGCTTCAGAAGCTGCGCAAGTACTACTTTTATTTCACAGATGGGAAAACAGAGCACCCAGAGACACACAGCAGCCGAGAAGAGAACACAGCCCTGATAACTCACCATAATGGCACAAGTCTGGACTTATCCCACTTAATTTTCAGATTTAAATAGGAAAGCTAAGGGAAAACTGTCAATGAGGGAAGTGAAAGGAGACGAAGAGAGAGAGAGATACATCTGGAACACAACTGGGGCTAGCTCCTCTAAAGATCAGATTTATCTCACTCATGGCATGTGCAAACTGGAATGCACTGAATGCCAGCCAGTATCTTGCTTTGGATCACACTGTTAACTAGATCAGTGATTAATATTTTCAGCACACTGAGAATACATGTGGTCACATCAGTGTATTTAAATCTGGCAACACTGGACATCTCTCCCCCAAACAGCTAAAATCTACATCCTTAATTTTAACTAATCCCGGTCACAGGTCCTAGGCTAAGGAATCAGTCTTTCCCTTAGTAGTCCTCTTCAGTGCACATCTCAATACATCTTTAAAGTAGGTCAGGGTTTGCTGTGGACATTGCACCGTGCCAAGTGTATTGACATCACTTCTTTGAGGTCTGCAAGCCACATAACACCTCAAATTGTTTCATTTAAATATTAATACATAATTTATGTTAACAACTTTTTACTGAGTTTTACATTCCGAGAAAGCACTGAAGTTTCACCCACAGGTCCTCACAAACTATGGAGTAAATATACTCAACATTCAAGAGATATCTGTGAATTGAAGCAGCCAGTCACATACCCTTGCTACTCTGACAGGGATTCCTTTCATTGATTTGTTACTAATGAACATCATTTGAGTACTGAAGGAGCTGGTAGTGCAAGGTGACTCTCTATCATCTTTAAAGAGTTTTGGCAGATGGGGGAGGTGTTTAATTACTGGAAGAAAGGTAAATATTACAGATATCTGCCAAAAATACAGGAAGGAATAAGTAGATAGTTTTTAGAGACAAAAGGAAACATCAGAGTTTATCTACTCTGATCTGCTAAAAAAACACACACAACACCACAAAACAAAACAAAGCCACAGAAACCCCCCAAACACACAAATATATACACAAAAACACTTAAACCTGTCATAAGTTTCAATTCCATGGATCCTACATCTAGCCTCTCTGTTAGACAAACAAATCTGGTTAACCAGATGGAACCCTGGTCTCACTACCCGATTTAGCAGACTAATGTCTTTTGAACTAAGCTGGTGGAAGTGTTATGTTCCTTGCATTGAAAAGCTATGATAGAAATATTGCCTCCAAACAAGAAGTTCGATAGAAGCTTTTTAGACTTCTTTGCAGTTATCTTAGTTCACACAGGCATCTTACTCACAACCAAAGGCTACTGTCCACAGATACTTCCAAAAAAACCGAAACCAATGGTTGTTCTTGATTGTGGGACTGTAAATTTCAAGTGTGTTGATATTCTCAGGGCTATTGCAAAGTAAATATCAGAAGGACTGAAAATAAGAGGTCTTTATATGACCAACACCTCTTAGTTTTTAAACATAGGACTAAGATTTTTAAAGTTATGAAAGCAAAATCAGATTTTGCTAGAGACAATAGTAGCACTAGTAAATTCATCGTATATTTTACTAACACAAATCTCCTGTTGGGCGTTTGCATTGTTTGTCTTCTTGCCACTTTTAATCCTACCAGTCAAGCACTGCAATAATATGCTGACTAATGCTTTATATGGAGGAACAGAGTAACTTGAGTCCTGTGTGGGCCAGCATTATTTGCTTAGTCAAGATCAGATGTTTTCATTAAAATCAGTATTGAAGTCATACTATGACAGTGGCCATTAGCTATTGGTGGCTAAAAAAACCTCAAATATTGCAGTGATAACTGCAATATCATTTCACAGACAGACCAAAATATATGAATTTATGTACCATTTGGGAAATCACTCCAGCCACCTCAGAGAACCTAATATGAAGCTCTGAGATCAGATGAAGACCCTGAAGATCATCTGAGGAGTCTGTGAATTGTCAAAATCCTTGACCTTTTGATGTAGTTCCTATTCAGGACTGTCTAGAAATGGGAAGTGAAAAGAACAACTGTGATCATGTCAAGATCATGAAGAAGTAATGAGATTGATGCTAAAAAGAATACTCTCAGGAATGGTACATTGCAGGATATGGAAGTTTGGTCTGAGAAACAGCTTCAATTAAGATGATGTTTTGACTTCCAAACCCTTGCTCTGTGACTTGTGAATGTTGCTTGTAGAGTCTAAGGAAGTTAAAGTTGATTTGTCTCACATGCTAAGAAAGGAATGTGTTAATGAATACAAATTAAACCGAGGTATAACCCAATCATTAGTATATACCCAATAAATGCTACATAGCTTTCTCTTTTTTTCTCTTTATACATGCAGTATATGGGCATCTTATTTATAGATACACAGTGAAGATATAAAACCACAAAATATACACTATAGGTACATACTATACATGAATATTCACTACATAACTCAATAATAGTTCTAGAAACATGAAAGTTGGAATCAAATAGTTAAAAACCTATAAGTCAAATGTTTTATAGCTCATGTTGAAGCAAATATCTGGCTTTCCTCCACATATGGCTGTTTATAGGATACATGGAAAACATCAGGTATCTTAGGGATTAAGAATCTCTCTGTAGCTAACAACTAAGAAGTTCTGAGAAAAGATTTACATTCCAGTCTTCTCCTGACCTTCAACACCTGACACAAGGTTTTTGGAAAGCAACTCTCCACTTCTGGACTATTAGTTATGCTGAAATTGTAAGTGTCATTCACATCACCTCTCCTTCCCTGCTCTTCCACCGTTAAGGATTTGACATTTATTCACTGTTCATGGGACCAGAAAGGAAAATGGGTGATTGTGATGAGTTGGTATTAAAAATGTTTTTTTCTGTCCTTTCTTCTGCAGCACTAGCGTTTTCCAAAGTTTGGAGTTCAGACAACAGGGATGTCTAACTCTGTTCTGATTGCCCAGTTGCATATCAAGTATTTGAATGGCGCTGGCAGATGAGATGTGAGACCTATGAAGGATGCCATGCCGTCATGAATTGGCATCTGGAAGGTAAAATAAGTCTATTTTATCTTCCATGCCCTTCAGTTGTGCAATCAATTTGAATACAAGTGGGTATCTAAAACAGAAATAGACATCTCTATTTAGGTAGCTAAGTTCCAGTGGTGGTGATAAGGATTAGATATCGGTATCTTAAATGTTCATCTCAGCTGACAGAGCATTGAATGAGCCCATTTGGCTTTGTGACAAGGTTTAGCCTCCACAGATTTGATGGGTAGTTTACTTGAATATTCTTAGCTTTAAAGGTACTTTATTTTCCTGTTTATCAGTGCATTTGTTGCATCAAACAAGGTTCATGTATGTATTAGCTTGTGGCTCAGTACAAATGGGAATGTAAGGGATAATTGCTGAGTGAAAGAGACTCGCTTAACAGAAGACATCTCTGAATCTAGGATGAAGTTATGCTCAGAAACCTGCATATCCCTCATTTGCCACAGGGTGGAAACAGTCTTAGGAACATCATCTCAATGACATTGCTGCAACAGTTCAAATGTAGTAGTCAAATGCCATATGCTGTACATATGAATGCAGATGCAGCTGTTAGCTTGGAGCAGCTCTGAAGTGAGCACATGGTATGGTTTTAAGTAGCTGTCTGAATGCTTCTTTACACCCAAGAGAACATCATGGCTCCTCAGGTGCTATTCTAATGTAGTATTTAAACAATATACTAGTTTTATAAAATTCCATGTAAAACACGTCTTTCTTAATAAACTAGATAACTCTAAAGAGTCAGTGTACTAATAAGAGGAAGAGCTCAGACCCACAAATGCTTTTAGGAACTTAATGCCTCTAGGCATTTTTCTCCCATTAGACTTTGAATGGGTGAATTAGGACATAAACTACACTTTTGAGCTCAGGCCAGAGGCTTTCTCTCCTACATCACTAATTTGGAAAGATTTTCCAATGATCAAAGACAGATACACCTCTAAAGATACAGTGTTTTGATGGTAGAGAGGAGATGGCATAACACACATCCCTTTTTTTCTCCACTAGTTTGAATAACTCATTTGAAGAGATGCACAGAATGCTTCTCTTCCTCCCAAATAAGGGATTAGTTAAGTTCATTTGACTCGAGGCAGTGGTGTGTGTTGCAGTGCTTCAGTCTATTGCTGCTGAGCCAAGGAAGCAATCTTTGCACTCTCCTTTTTCCCTCACTTGCTGAAAAAATAGAAAATTTCTGTCCTGTAGAGATGCCAATCCAGGAGTTTTACAATCTCTTAATACTCATATTGGACTGAGAGAATGTTTAGGTTTCTCTGTCACACCTGATGCCCTCCTACTACAGCTCAGCTCTTTTATGCACAGCTGCCTGTGAGTTCTTCCTACTTTTCATTTTACACGACGTAGCTGTAAAGGACTTTTATTCTGAGAATTATGTTCAGTTTGTATTTTAAAGCAGCTGGCATTTCCAGTACAACATCAGGCGGCTTAGTATGGACAGGAGCTTTATCTGAGAAAACAGCAATTTAGTAGCAAATGAGCTATTCTGGAGCCTGCACGAGAAAACCTGCAGCTTCAGAAACCCTTGTTTTTCAAGCTTTTCTGCTTCAGGGACACTTTGTAGCATTTACCCCCACTTACACCAGCCCAAGCCTTGCAGCTCCTGCAGTACAAGAAGCCCTTTGAGGCAGTGTGCTGCCACTGGCATTTTGAGCTGCACAGACTGTGCTCCGAGCAGGATTAGCCCGGGTAAATCACTGGTAAGAGAGACATTTGCTGGCTAACTTTTCTGCCACTTTGCCATTCCCCTCCAGATATGTCACATTTCTTACTCAGTAGATTTCCTCATGCACCCACAGTGTAAGAGCACTCTGCGCAGTTTCAGTTTAAGGCACTGTGGTTAATCAATGTCATTTTGGCATCTAGTTGCTGGGAAAGGCTGCCTGGCATTTCTGCACAGACCCAGGAAGCTGTTTGCTTTCCCCTGACCCATAAAGCAAGGAAGAAAAATGGTGACATGTCATTAACAAGATCTTCTGTGTTTCATTTTATGAGTGCCAGCTGTTCCCCAGCAATCAGTCATATAAAACCAGCACTATATCCTGACTGCTGGGGGATGCAGCGAGTGCAGACCATGCAAGCACTGAGCAGCTTTCCAGTTAGGAACAGAGCAGACAGTGCCATGGCACCATGCGGGCCAGCAGCTCCCCAGGACCAGGGTTGCTGGGAACTGCAGGGGATCCCTGGGCTGGCAGGGAGGGAGTAGGACATCCTGAGGGGCATAGGGACAGTCCCACCCCACGACATTTTGGGCATCTCCCTGGGGATGGGGTAGGCCAAGGCCAGGCTGGGACATGGGCTGGTGGGTCTAGGCAGGGCAGGGCTGTGGGGAGCAGCTCCGCCCTGTTGGGTGTCACTGGGGCAGAGGCTGGTGGCCCTGGGGGACTGCCATGGGGTCCTGGGCCATGGGCATGGTGGAGGAAGCCCTGGAGTACTGGGCAAGGGCAGGTAAGGCCGGCGGTACCCCCAGGGGCCTAGTAGATAAACAGAAGCTGTGTGGAGGACTTCTATAAAAAGGAAGGCCCTGACTTTAAACAACTCAGGTAGGTAAACATCTTAGTGCTGCCACAAAACTATACCATGATACCTGGTAGTGGCTTGGCCAAAGTTTGTGTTGCCTTGGTAATAAAAATTAATGCAAGTATCCTGAATTCAGGTAAGAAGACTCAACCAAATAATAGCTACAATGATAATAATCGTGGAGTAACTGGGGACTCTTCCCGGAAATCCAACGCTAATATCAAACTAAACCCCTGCAAACCCTTTCTGGCAATGCTTGGAAGAATGCCTAACCTGGAAGACTGAGTATCAGACAAATAACACTCAATGCTTTGCTTGAAGAGATTCCTAAAATAACTGGTAAGACATATCAAGGGCAGGGAAACAATTTAGATCATACTTTTCTGAGTTGGTATCTCCAAATTGGGAAGGAGCTTTAGTGTTTGCTACTGCTTGCTATGAATCTAGCTTATTTTGAGCCAGAAATCCAGCTTGGGAGTGTCCACAGACATTCTCATTAAATGCCTAAAGGTCAGTTCCTACTTCATTCTGTCAGAAATTTAATTTATGTGAAGGGAAAGCCAAACAAAAAAGAAGAACAAGAGCCTCTGTAGTAAAAAGCAGAGGACCTTCTGCAACATATGCTACTGAAATGAACAAAAAATGGCAGCAGGCTGCAGCAAACACTTGGAAATTTAAACATGCAACACACAGAAAATGAAACCATAATTGTTCCCAACAATAGCAGCATAAGCCATAGCTAGTAATCACCTGAACCACCTGCTCCCCCAAGTAGCAGCTCTTAACACAGGCCTGAGATTGGAAGATCCTCTCACTTCAGGCATATACTTAATTCACATCAGAAAATGGCAATAAAAATCGAGCGTTTTCCTCTGCACTTCGACATGCAGAAGATGCAACAGCAGGATTAGACACAGAAAATACAAAGATAGAAATTGTATCAGTCATGAGAGTCTGTGCAGCACAAGCCCAGTCCTGTTTCACACAAATGCTGACAAAACTGATAAGCACATTTTCTCCTTACAGTCAGAATTTATAACCTGAAGTGGCTGTTATAATGGAAAAGTAAATGATCCCCTGATACTCAAATCAATCTTGTGAGAAATAACCTGAATAATGAGTTACAATTGCAAGCGATGAAATTAAGACAAGAACAGTTAAATAAGGATCTAAAGGAACAGATAACATTTAGTATGGTATTGGAAACCTAAATTAGACTTTAAAATGTATGCAGAGACAGAGGAAAAGGAGAGAAAATAAGGAATGGAGCAGAGGCCTCAGATAAAGATGAGCCTTTGATGAGAAGTAATCAAAAGCAATGTCAGATTCCCATTATTTGAGGAAAAATCCCCACTTCAAATAGAATTTTTGATGCAACTGGCTTTTAGAGCTTGGCACTATAGGAGGATTTCCATTTACAGTGTAAAATACTCCAAAATACTTACAGCTCAAATCGATTTGTTGCAGATGTGATTAGAAATTGTCTCTAAGACCATGCCGAAGCATAAGACGTGGAACTGAGCTAATAACATCTCCTTTACCCTGCACAGTTTGGTGCCTCACAGTCATATTTGGTCTTCACTCTCACAACAGAACAATGAAAAGAAACTATTATTCCTGTTTTAAAGGATGAGACTGGAATAGGTGACATTTCAAAATCACCCAGAACACTAATGACTAACTGAAAGCATTTATTGTAGAGGAAGAGGGTATAGGATCCTGAAATAGGATCTTGATTACAAAATCAGATTTGAAAAACAAAGAACAAGCAATAAGACATCTCTAGCATTTGCCATTATCGGATTAGGTACTATGAATCTTATTTTCCATATAGGTTTAGTAAAACTGAGTTTTCCTACTGAGTTTTCTAAAAGCTGCAACATATGAGGATGGAATGCACCTCATCTGACTGTGTATGTCTACAGTGCGACCATTACTCTAGCTTTATAAACAATGGGGAAAAATAGAATGCAATAGAATGCAATTCAACTTGCACTAAAGCAGATGTGTAACTCAGGTCAGAGGACTGATGTTCTCTCATTGTCCTCAAAAAGAACGTGGTAGGATTAGTTCAGATGTTACCTCAGACATGTATGCTGCAGATGTCCACAAGATGAAAGAAATACCTCGGGCACTGGAAAATTATAATTAAACACTAGGCATAGTAAAACATAATGCTTGATGACAATTGTCATCCAGATTCTTCTGCTTGGCATTTTAAATTAATAACGACAGAAACACTATCAAGAACTTGAACAAAAACTGTTTTGCATTGACAGGGAATTAAGAATGGAATAATAGACCTTTGCTACTACTTGCTTATACGTATTCATCCACTGCCTATTTATTTATCTAGTTCCGACATGTACTTCCCTATGCAGAGGTTTTTTAAGGAATCTCTCAGGTTATCAGTCACCTTGAACCTGAGTACTTGTGCCAACTCCCATGATTCTGTCTTGCAGACTATATGATAAGTGAACCATAAGGAGATGAGGTCATTACTGAGAGGTGAAACAGTGGGGATGATCTAAGGGGAAGTTTCGACAGATTGTTTCTGTCATGAGGCCACTTACACCTGCTTTAAATTTTCCAAATAGCTCTCTACAGCCAAAAAGTTGAAGAAATTCTTTACAATGTAATGGAAAACATCAAAGAGAAACTCTGACGAGAGGCCCACTACTGTGCAATTTGGAGCTGTACAACTTTCCTTCAGGAAACACTGATTTTGAAGACCTATAATATTGCCTGTAGTATTTAGTGCTGAGTTTGGCTTTGACATCAGCTGGTATTAGATCAGCTCCTTCTAGCACAGCCTTGATTATCATGCAGAACCTGAAAGATGTTGGAGTAATCAAGCTTTCATATAATCAAGGGCACATTAAAAGTATTAAATGCATACCTAGAGACACGATTGTATAACAGCTAACAGGCAGTTACAGATCATTGGCTTTGGAAAATCACAGAGAGACACAAATCTTTTATTTCATGTTATTATTATTTCAGAGACATTCTGTAATCCAACCAAAGCCCTATTAAAAAATAATTAAAGAAGTTTTTATCTTTATTGTATTGTGCTATTTAATTATTGTCATGGCATCTGGAGAGACTCTCCTAGCTGAAGATGGTTATTAAAAATAAAATACATTGTAAATAATAAAACAATCATTAATAACCACCTTTTCAGAAACAGTGATTTTTAAAGTACACTCAGAGGAAACTCTGGTATGTTATAAAATAAAAACAGAAGCATGAGAAAATTTTGTGATTTCCCCAAAAAGTTAGTGTTAGTAGCATCACTATAGCCTAGACCATCTGCTTCATAGTCTAATTTTTCTCTTGTTGGGATAAAGTCCTAAAGTGATTCTTGAAATCAGTCTATTCCCATTATCAATGACAGTGTTAATTCACTAAACTCCAAAAACTTAAGACATTGTCTAAATATAAATAAGTAATCTAATTCCTGCTTGCTTTTATATCGGTAGCCAAGAGTCTGTGTAGCACTGGATGAAAAGACATGAGTCATAGGACACCAATGTGTTCAAAACATGGCTTAGACTTCACATTAAAAAAATAAGGCTTGTTAAGAACCATATGCTTATAGCCAAAATCCTATTAAGGTTGGCTAACAATCAGCCAAGGTTCTCCGTACCTGGTGACTGTGGCGCTTGACTTAGAAATGTGCCAACCGATTAAAGTGTCTCTGGTGTGGAGATGAAATTGCATTTCATGAGAGGTGAAAGATTTCAGGAAGGAAAAAAGAAGTCTCTGTAATGTAAATTATATTATACACACAGTTCATAAACGTGAAAGGGACAGAAATGTACCTGCTCTGCAAAATAAATTCTCTGCATCAGAAGAAAGAAGACATCAATGCATAGTCAAAGCCAATCTGTATGACTTAGTGATTATGGCACTGAGATTCTGTGGGGATTTTTTCACAAATCTCTGGGGGTTTTTATAATTTTTTAGTTTTTCTACAATTTTTAGCATTGGAGTGAATAACAGGAAATACTGTCTTACTTGCAGGACAGGACTGAGCTCTGTAGGCTCAGAGCCCTGTTCCTGATCTCACTAAATACTTTTTCTGTGACCTTGTGTACTTTTCTATTTTTTCCTTTCTTTAATTCCTAACAAGGTATCCTGGTAATAGCTTAAAAATACACATTGGGAAAATATCCATTCCTTTCTCTGAAGATTTGATATCTCACTAAAGCAGTGTGGACAAAGGTAACACATGTGAATGTGCCAGACGAAACTCACCCGGGAGGTAGAAGTAGTGGGGGGATTTTGAATCACAGAACAGAATTCTTTTTTCAAAACACAACTATCTCTAAGTGCAATGATAACTTGATTTTTTTGTGCGTGTGTGTTATATTTGCCACCGATCCTCTCTTTTTCTTTTTCTCTCACGTTTTTTAACTTCTGGTAATCCCTCCTCCAAGCCTCATTCCCAATGACAGTAATTCATAAAGCTATTTGGAATACATGGGCTGTGAAAGGCTTTAATCAAGTGATGAATGCAATTTTTGTTTCACTCCAGTCTCATTTATTTCCTGCAAGAAAAGGCTAGGAGCAATTTTGCAGCACATTGCATCATAAATCCTAATTTGTGTATTTTATTCCTATTACAGACTGTGGTGAACTTGACAGAATTCACTAGACTCTCTCCAGAGAAAGTCCCAATAGAAGTCTGGATACAAACAGCTCTTGTTCAGTGCACCTCTGATTAAAAGGATATGTAGAGCTTGAGTCCAACTTGCACTGCTCTAGTGATTACAAGACAACCACTTTAGACTGCTCAGAGTAAAGGCCAACAGTAAGGGTGTCTGATGTATTGAAAGAAACACCCTGAAATAATCTGAAAAGGACAAAAAGTAGTATGAAAAGCAGATCCAAGTTTGTGGAGGGAAAAACAAAACAAAAAATCCTGTTGAATTTTAAAACGGAAGAAAAAGCAATTATCGATAGACCTTAAGTAGAAGGTAGGATGGATACGGTCCTTTCATTCCTGCCCATAGCAGTAGGAAGACTGCAACCATTTCTTGGGTTCGTGGATTTTTTAAAATGAAAGATATGCTATATCTTGGACTATCCTCCCATATACTCACAAAATAATCAAAATTCCTGTTGAAACAAAGAAAACATAAAGAACAATAGAAATTTCTGAGAATTCACAAGAGGGGAAAAAAGCAGGTGATCTGAATGGGATAATTATAATTTGCTACTATTATTGAAGAATAAACCAGAGGGAGGAAAGGACAAGGCACGAAAAAAGGTAAGTCGGAGAAAGAAATATGCCTGAAGTTTGGTCCCAATGAACAATAGTTTCCCTATTCAGCAATTAAAGTAATGGTTTTCTATTCAGTTTATTCACTCTGACTTATCACTCAAGAAAAGGGAAATAAATCAGGCTGGTGCCTGACCTTTAAAAAACACTGGATCCCACTGAATCATCCTGCCACTGACATAATTTGATTGTCTCTTCAAGTGCCTTTCTACACATCCAGCAGCTGGCAATAACAGAGTTATGTGCCTTGTGTTTTCATGAAGCAGCCTTTTTCCCTTGCTTCTTAAGGTAAATAAAGTATAGCGGTTGGAAACAACAGAAAGATAAATTTATCATCATGTCCACTGTGCCTATAGAGAGAAAATCAGTGCCAAGAATGAGATCTGCATGAACCTCTATCTGAAAACTCAACATGGCATCAAAATATTTCATTTTAAAGTATTGAAAACTTTTGTTTCCTTCTCTTCACAGTTATTTTTAATGTGTTGTTCTGGCTTCCACAAAGATAAAGTCCTCAAACACAGAAGAAAAATCTCTATTTATAGTTCGAGCTCACTCACAAAGGTCTAGAAATCTCAGAAATAGATAACTTCAGGAATATTTCTAGAGAGATCCAGTAAATGAATGGAAACACTCTGCTCCTGTATGTTTATCTAATCTCAAGATGGAACTCTTTCCTGATAGGAAAAGTTTTTACCATGCAAATATTTTTACAACAATATAAAAGAGAGATCCATAGTTATTTGTGAACTTTTCAAGGTTCATATTTAGACTGTGGACAATATGCCAGCAGCAAAAATGAGGAATCTGATAATTTTTTTGCATCATTTTGTGTCATAAACCATTAAAAGAGAGGAAAGTGGCAAAACATAAGCTGTTTTCTGCACTTATCCTCCTTTCCCTCCCTGCTCTAACCCTTATGTCCAAAGTAAATGATGTAGAGAAAGAACTAAAAGTGACCTAATATTTATTGCTCCCTCTGGATTTAGAAAAGTAAGGAAAGACATTTACTTTGGACCTTCAATGTAGTTTCTAGTACATATGATGGGCTATGAAGTTGGTGTAAAACCAACATACTTGACCTGTGTACAAAACTATTATTATTACCATTATTGACTGATTTGAGACACTCAGCTGATTATTTACTGACTGCATATGGAATAGAAATGAAAATAGGAATTTAGAGCAAGGGAAGATCAAGGAAATGTGATGTATAGAAGAATGTTAGACGAATACCACTTTCTTCTCCTTGACCTTTGTATCTGAACTTGCTGAAAATTGGCTCTTTTAAGTTGTCCATTTAGGTCTCCTAAGCCACTGACTCCATGCTATCAGAAGTAGCAACCTCTTATAACTACCAAATAGCAGTAATTTTTGTGTCTCAAATAATTTCACTGTATTTAACTAATAAATTCACTCATTTTGCTGTTATTATCACTGCTACTTCAATCTTTAGGAACCCTTTTCTTATTTGAAGATTAAAGTTATTCATAGACTGTTCATATCTATTTATTCTCATACCAATGTTTTCTTTTAGCTTAAAATGGCTCTTCTTCTTCCCTGATCTTTATTCCCCTGGAACATTTCAGCAATATTCTCTCTCCATCTTTATTTTTCTGGCCTGGGTAAGGCAAGTTTTCTTCTAGTGTCTCTTGAGCAATAAATTAATCATTGCACTATTCATCTGGTAGTTCCTTTTTGCACTTATTTTAGTCTTATGATTTAGTCTTTCTTGACTATAGCTGTACAGAATTTTTAGTGTTGTAAAACACAATTACTGTCATGATTTGAAAGTTTCCCACACCCAGCATATATTTAATTGTGGCAAATGAATATCCATTTTATCCTTTTGTCAACAGTGTCTTGTAGTTTAAATAGCTCTGTTCCTTCTCTGGTGTTTATCCTTCTGTTTCATTCCTAGGTAGCAATCATCTGGCCCTTCAGCTTGTATTTTGCTAGGCTGGGCAGCCTACCCTCTTTCTTTCACAGATGGATTTCCATTTTCTTAATCATTTTAACAGTCATCCTTTTCCTTTGCTCTCATCTGAATTTGTCTTTCTTGCAGGTGGTGACAGTCACAGTATTCAAAACAACACCACCCCACAACTATGCTATTAACATTCCCAAAGAGAACATTTCACTTTTTAATGATGACATCGTATCAGTGGCTCACAGTCATCTGGGGACTGACAGGTATATTCAAATAATTTTCTTCTATTTCTGCTCTGGCCAGTAAGATCCCAGGTCACCGCAGAAATTTTTTTCATTTATCCCTAGTGCATGATGTTAAACAGTAGCTCATTTTGCCCTTTTCCTTTTACCCTGAATCTTCTGACATTTAATTCTTCATGTGTAAGATTTCAAAGCTGATTTCTGTAGCTGCTATCTCTTGTGTTTGTGTTGTTGGTTTCTCTTTTTCTGTTATAGGATCAGGATCATTCACAATAACAACATACCATATTGCTCCTAAGATTAATTTTTGAGAAAATCCACCAATTATTGTTTTAAATCCCAAAAATTCTTGTTCTAACAGTACCCTTTTTTTATTTGGTCTGACTTTTCTTAACTATCTCATGCTTTTGGCATCTTTTTTTTTACATCTTCCTGCACAGAACTAGTAATCCTTTATTCCTCACACGGCTTCATAACTGAAATTACGCAATTCTGGCTAAAAAAGATCAGATGTTCTTCCTTTGAATAGGAAAAAAAAATCAAACAAACAAAAAATACAACCAACCAAACAAAAATAAAAACAGAAAGAAATCAGATTATCCTGACAATATGTACATTTAATAAGACTTTGTAATATCTTATTCCTCCGTCTCTTCAATAATTATTTTTTATCAATTTTTTAAAATACTTCCAATGGTTGACCCCTGGATTTCTTGCTTTCCAATACACTTCTCTTCTCTTCTCTTTCTACATAAAGCCATTGCATTTTCCTCTTTCCAGTTTTGTGCCATTGCAAACTCCAAGTATAGATTTTAAACATTTCCTTCATGAATGAAGATTTCAGTTGCCAGTTATTTCAGAGTTCTGGGCTGAATATGATCAACTCACCTTCACTTGAGACTTTTCAATATTTTGGTTTTTGTTTCTCATTCCCATTTACTATCTCCTCTTTGTCTTCATTGGTCATACTTAAAATTTTCTACCTAGTGTCCTATTCCCTTTGCCATTTCGTATACAAATTGGGAGACTCTTGAGCTTTCAGCCATCCTTTTTCCTATTTGACTAATTTTCTCCATTTACACTCTAATAGCAATTTTTGAGCAAGTTGTTTTTTTTTCTAGACTGCACAGACTATGGAACAATATTTTAAAAAGGCATAAATCCTACTTAAAGTGTCTTGGGGGAAGGTTGCCTTTTGAAATGTTCCTCTCTGTCTGGATTTTCCTGGATTCTATCTTTACAAGAACAGAACATGTCTCTTGTCACTCAAACTGAGTCCTGGGAGTAGTAATTCAAAAGGTTTATGCTCCAGCAAAAAATAATGCAGCAAATCAATGTTAATGGCAGTTTTTTCCGGCTTCCAAAAAAGACTTCTTGTGATATGCAAATAATGGAAGTTTTGATTCATCGCCATGGTAAGAAAATAAATGAATAAAAGTAACTGATTGTGGTTTATTAAAATATTTTATTGCTGTGGCTTTTTCCATTTACTCCAGTAATGCTTAAATGCCAGCTGAGAAATGGATCATTTTGTGTTTCAGACTGTAAAGCATACATAGGATGACAATGTCTGTCCTCAAAAGGCTAATCCTGGGCTATGTTAGGATACGATCAGTGACTTCAGTAGGACATGAAAATTCCTCTATGCTTTCTGGTGTCCAAATGACAAACATAGCCAAGGACCCATGGGCCAGTCAAGCACTTTTCCACGCAGAGGCTTTCTGAAGAAGGAAGGCTGTAGAAGAGAGAAAAGTCAATGTCCTAGTTAGAGCAGGCAGGACCAGTTCATCACTGTGTGGGTGTAACCCAAACTGTGTATTCTACACCCTCTATGTCATTTCCTAGGAACTGTTAACAATAGACCATTTGCAGCAGCTGCCCAGGGCACACCTGACCCCCCAGGCTATAAGCTGGATGTTAAGAAGCCTGTGAGATAGGAGGATGTTCCTATCCTCACACCAATGACTCAGGTGTGATAACTCCCCTCATTAGCACCTCCACACCCAGCCTGAGGGGTCATGTCTGCTAATGGGCCATCAAGGATTCCAAAAATATCTCACAACTCACAATCACCCATTGTGAAACTCCCTGCCCTGGGGGAGGTACTGGGTATTCCCACCCAAACCCGAGTGTATATAATCTTGTGGTCTTGGGACTTCTGGTGCCATTCACTGGATCCAGAGGAGGACCAGAACCTTGACTGGACTGCAACCACCACTCTCGACCAGCACTTGCACCAACAGGTTTTCCTTTCCTCTTACTTTAGACTCAGGGGGACCATGTGGGGTTCAGCACTGGGGTTAATGATCACCATTCTGTTCGTGCTCCAGGGTCCTGGGTTATACACCTGGGTTTTGTGGGTTAAAACCAATTGTTTGTCTGTATAATTGTATTTATTGTATTATTTTTATTAAATTGTAACTCTGAGTTAAAATCTCTTTTCAGTTGGGTTCATTTCTCCTGATGGTTTACCTTTAAACCAGCACAGTCAAGAATATGCTTGTGTGTGAGAGAAAAAAAATAAACTTTCTGTAGCTTTTTTTCAATACTGTAGTGAGTTTCATTTATCTACAGGTTTTTTTTAACTCTCATTTTAGTTTTCTGTATCTACTCATGGTGTGGTGGTTTGGACCTTGATTTTTCCCCCAGAGGCTGAAAAGTGGTAGACCCCAAGGGGTGGAAACCCCTCGATGCT
>NW_016690196.1:8543823-8701964 GCF_001604755.1 Lepidothrix coronata | reverse complement strand
GGTCCTTCTTTCCCTCCTGGACTTTTATTTGGAGGGGAGAAGAGATCTGGTCCATTGTAAATACATATGTCATGGTAGAGATATTGTGATCGTGTGTATAATGTGATATGGTATTTATCTGTACAGTCATTGTAATATATTCCCTTTCCCCCACTTTGAGTCTGGTGTGTTTTGTCTGGAAAAACCCATCTCACATTAGGTTGAGATATGGGAGGGGGCTTAGACTAGGGGATTGGATTTTGGGGCTATCTCGAACCATGACACATGGGTAACCTGATCAAACTAGTGGTAGGTCCGCTGAGCTCTGAGCACCACATGGAGCACAAAAGTCTCCAGTTTCATCAACACATACCCTTCTATTGACAGCACGGGAATGATTTAGGAAACAGCTTTAGTTGCTGAGGATTAAAACACTGTTGTAAGAAACCCTTTATTTCCTTGAATCTCTGAGTAGGCTGGACATTTAATACAAAGAAGAAAATATTCACAGCAACCTATCAGTCTCTGCAATTTCCTTATTTGATGGAATAATTTATTAGGTTCTTGGCTGCATATCATTCTATTTTCATCAGTGTTGCATATCTACAGATAGTTATTCAAGACTGATTTCTGGAGATAGCAATAAAAAAAATTACTTTTGCAGTGGCCACTGAACACATGTAAATGAAACTAATTATGAAGTGTATTGCTCCTCATGGACTGAATAAGAACCTGTGTGGCTCTACTGGCCCTCTGTGTTCACTTGTTGAAAATCTATTTGTAAGAGCATATTTTAACTTGTAAATCATTACCTCCACAACTCCTCTAGCACAGAAAGAATGGAGGTAAACCAAAATGATTTTATGCAATCTAAGGCATTGCAAACCCAAGTAAATCTGCTTACTAGCTTTGGCCTTGTTTTAGAAAAAGAAAATGTATCTGCAAGACATTCTGACACACCACTGTTCATTTCTTTTTTTACAACAAATGGCAAGCAGAGACTCCTATCACATCACAGCACAATACCTAGATGCCAACGTTCCACAAATATTTCCCTACACAGTTATATCAATGTTTTCTCCTAGTCTTTCCAAAACCGTTTATTTACAGCTTGCTTATCACAGATGCTGCAGGGAGGGCAATGAACCCCGGTACAAGATAGCAGCTGAAAGATGTGTCAGACGGTGGACATTTTAAACCATTTGTGCCTATTAAGTAGCACTGCCACTTCTGCCACTAACTTAGCAAATCTGTCTAACACGTGAAACCATGTGGCAAAAGACAGGTTGTAGCTAGGTTTGCAAATGTGTTTGTGTAAGTCTAGCTGTGACAGTCACCAGTAAAGAAGATGTGATGTAGATGTCAATGTCTACATCTGTGATATCTGTCATCAGTTTTTATTTTAATTTGGAGCCTCTGTCGCTCACCTGAGACAGCTTATCATTTCTCTACTTACAGATTTGGGGTAACAAGTAGTTCTAAAAACAGCTGGGCATTTGTGTTAAGAAGCTTCTTGCAAAGAGCCAGGTGAGCCACTTTCAAAAGGCAGGCTCAGAACCTTTGAGGCTCAATAAGGTGAACTACTGGGTGCTGCACTCTGTTCACAACCATCCCATGCAGTGTTAGTGTCTAAGAGAAAGGGAACCAGAGGTGCTGTATGACAGCTGGCTGAACATGAGCCAGCAGTGTGCCCAGGTGGCTAAGAAGGCCAATGGCATCCTGGCCTGTTTCAGAAATAGAGTGGCCAGCAAGACTATGGTAGTGACCATCCCCCTGTACTCAGCGCTGGTGAGACCACACCGCAAGTCCAGTTCTGGGCCCCTCAACACAAGAAAGACATTGAGGTGCTGGAGTGTGTCCAGACAAAGGCAACAGAGCTGAAGAAGGGCCTAGAGAGTAAGTCATACAAGGGGCAGCTGAGGGAGCTGGGGTTGTTTAGTCTGGAAAAGAGGAGGCTCAGGGGAGACCTCATCACTCTCTACAACTTCCTGAAAGGAGGTTGTAGCCAGGTGGGGGTTGGCCACTTCTCTCAGGAAACAAGGAACAGGACAAGAGGAAATGGTCTGAAGCTACACCAGGGGAGGTTCAGGTTGGACATAGAAAAATTTCTTCACTGAAAAGCTTGTCAAGCATTGGAACAGACTGCCCAGGGAAGTTGTGGAGTCACCATTCCTGGAAGTGTTCAAGAAACTACTGGACGTGGCACTAGTGCTACGGTTTAGTTGACAAGGTGATGTTTAGTCAAAGATTGGACTCTATGGTCTTGGAGGTCTTTTCCAATTTAAATGATTCTATGATTCTTATGGAAAATGCGTTCCCTTTATTACTTTTCAAGCCACACATCAAAAACTTCAGGCATCCAAAACTTAATATCCCTTTTAAAATATTCAAACATAGTAGATGATTATCTCAAATGGATATTCATTTTGCTTGCTTTTTGAAAGAGCATCCATGTTTAGCCGTGGCAAGAAGTATGTGATAGAATTTTTCTTCTAATCAATCACTGAATTATGATTTGAGTTTGGATGAGGACCAGAAATGCAGTTTAGAATAATATGGTCAGAACCATGGGGTAGTACAGTCAGTAATTTGTACAGGCCTCCCCAACTTCTTTAAGAATCAGAGTTCCCATTTAGCAAGGTAATTAAACAGCTTCAAATATGCATCTGTGTGTTTTGACATACTTCAACAAAGAATCTTCCAGAACTACCACAACTAGACTGAACTAGTCCACCAAAAATTGGTAGGGAAATATAGTCCCCACAATGTAGCCTGAGCTATTTTATCAATTTCTTTGAAAGATATATACATAGTCTGCACATATGAGTATGTGTTTGTCTATGTGCATATACTTATCCCTGGCTAAAATTACCATAGAACAAGCAGCACAAGAACAGGTATCTGATGCTGTCCAAGTGAGAAGCAGCATATGTACCTACCACACATCATAGGAAGTATTATCTGCCAAGGTTTCCTTTTTTAGCCAGTGAATGGTATTGCATCTCAGGAACCAAAATCTACTTTGGAGCCAGAGAACAAATTAACTTCTCCCCCTCCAAACTACCTCTCTCCCTCTGTTCTCTCCCCTTGCCCACCTACAAGTTTTAGAAATCATAACACTGCTGGTGCTTTTTACCATTAACATAATCCTTTGTTCTTTCTTCTGTAATGACTACTTTGCCACACCTCCTTATATTTCCAAGATCTAAAGGAAAGATGGAATTTGGGCCAATCTACTGAACAGGCTCCTTCATGAAATGTAAGTTTATAACAATTATTTAAATGTTATGATTAGTCTCACTGTCAGATGATGCCACTGACTAATGATATACCCCTGATGTCAGTGACAGATGATGAGCTGTCAGCAATAAAGCTACTTGGAGTGGAGAACTTACATGTTAACCAGTTATGATCTCATTGTTCCACACTACTTCTAATCCCAAATCACTGAAATTCATGAAAATACAGCTACCCACAGCTACCCAGCTGATATGAACAAGCTGATGTATACTGCCATTATAAACTATTCAACATAAGGGGAATGGAAGAATCTCTTCAAGACTTTATTTTATTCTCACTGTAGGGCTATACCATCCCCTAGTCCCATGGTAAGTACTCCAAAGTCACCTGTCAGTTTTGGGATCAACCCTCCTGTTCCTAACTTGGGCTATGGATTATCTGCTGTAACTCTCCTCAAGAATGACAAGATGCTCATGAAATCATTTGTAAATCTTTCCCAGCTTTATCAAGGTCTCAGTGCATAGGCTGCAGTGACATGAACAACTTTTATGAAAGGTGAGTGCAAACAAAGAGAACAGATAAAATGTTTGCTAATGAAAAGAACCCAGTGGTACAATACTAAAGGGGGAAGTACTGAATGAAGTGTCTCTGCCACCCAGATGTTAGTTAGAAGTAGCACCATGAAAAAAAAAAAGAAGAAGAAAGAAAAGATAAAAGTATCCATAACAAATTGCTCTGAGACCTTGGCTGAAAGCCATTTATTGCAAGCAATAAATAATATTTCTAAGACACTGAACTTCTTACACTTGTGGTAGCTATGTACTGGCTACCATCGTGGTAAAATGTGAGTTAAATACAAAATTCAAAAATGTTAGTTTGTTTGCAACTTCTCACCAATCATAAATTCTGGATTTTAGCTCAGCTTCCTAGCATTTCCTTTCAGTTTTGATTACTACTTTGTTACATATCCAAGTGCTACCTGGGAAAATTGCAATGGAAGGTGGAAGAGTGGTCCAAAGCACTGAACATTTGTATGTTGATGGATAGAAATCTGTGCTTCTCATTCTCAAAGCCATATTCTGTAGTGCTCACCTGGACTGTACACAGAACACTAAATTTGTGACAAATCAGAGAATTTGTGGTGGTTGTCTTCCATCCTATTGAAGCTTCACTTTATTTTATCAAACACATTGTGTCAGAGATGACTGTCCTGTCCTTCACATGGTTGTTGCCTGCAGCCAGGACCATTAAATTCTAACAAAGATCCTATTTAATGCAAGAAACACCTAAAGCTTAATACCCATCACTGGCTGCATAAAATTATAGGCTGTCAGTATGTGTTAATGAATCCATCTGGAGAAGATAAAAGAACCACAAATGAAATTGGATTCAACGTTCCAGATAAACTGTCTTTTAACATTATTAAAAAAAAAAAAGGAGGTGGAGAGAGAAAAAAACCCTAAAGATTGGTTATTCTCTTTCTTTTCATGCAAAATAGGGAAGGGACAAAGAGATATTAGGTAATGCAGTCAGCTTCCTAACTGTTTCAGAATGATATTTCTGAGGCTGTTTCAGTTGAGATAGGTCTTTCTTGCCCAAAGGGTGGTCCCTCTCCTATCATTTATTAAAGTATGCTAAACCTTGTCTTTTAGCAGGAAAAAAGAGGCAGAATAACAGAAAAATAACAACAAACTTGGTCTGGCGGGGTGGGGAGGGGTGTGAAATCCTTTTCACAAATTTTACAGAGGTAGGAAAAAAAACAGTTTTGTGGAAAGTAACCTCAGACTCTCTCTCATTTATGTCAGTAGGTCTAGATGTAATGACTAGTAAATACAGATTCCCCTGAGTACTACTTTAAGAGCAACTATAGACAAAAAAATCAGCTTAAATGATGTTCATGCACATTTCAAGAACATTTTACTAAGAAAAGAAATGTGGAGATGCTGCACAGTGATTAACAGTCCAGCTCTGGATGAATTTTCCTATTTATTTCCAGGAAAAAGAATGGGACACTTGGACTAGGACTTTTGATAATTTGAGTCAAACTATCAGCTACATGATGTTCCCTATGTGGTTCATCATAATCATAACACTGTCTAAGTGCCAACGCATTAGCCAGGTACTCAGCTTTGTTTCATATAAATGTGAAATCAGCTTCTTTTTTTTCTATTTCCCTCAAACAAAGTGAGAGAAAACACTTTTTGACTCACATGGTCTTGGAGACAAAGTGACTCTAAGGTGTAAAAACGTAGATCTAATTCTTGGAAGCAAATATCATTTTTCCATTCTGTAATCCTTTTATTCCCACCCACTCACTCATGGCTTACCTGCCTCATCCTTTTTCTACTCCAAGTCCTCCTTTTCATATGCCACAGGTAAGAATACAAAGCCATAATAGAAACCTAGAAAATCATATACATAAGATCTATGCAATATATATAGATTGCACTTAATAAAAGTGGTAAAAAAATAAAAATAAAGGCACACAATTCCTCCTCACATGATATGCAAAGCTGATATATGTGCGAGTTATGCCTAAGTGTTTTAATACAGGAGCCTTGAGTCACCTCTAATGTGGGTAATAAACAGCAGCAAATTAAACATGAGCCTAAGAGGAGAGAGGCATTAGCAAATAATTGCTAATGAGCAAGCTTCTTAAAAGTATGAACATTTTAACTCCACTGCATATGCTTAAAGGAGCTGTGGAGAACTGAGAAGCCCTCCCTTCCAGACAAATGTTGTAGAACAGGATTTATTACTGGTTTTGTTTTTCTTTTTTTTTACTATTAAGTAATGTTGTCTCCAACTGAGAGGTGTTGTGGGGTGACAGAAAGGGACTTATCTATTATCCAGAAAAATGTGTGAAAACAGGAGGAGGAAAAGGAGTGTGTGAGATATTGTGCAGATAGCATTTTATGGCTCCGAGAGACACCCCAGTGCAGAGATTATCACCTAGACAAGAAGTAAAGCTGTTTGAAGTAAACTCCTGGCTCTGATCCTGATGTCCAGTGTGCTTCACATGACAATAACCACTCTACCCAGATCAGTGTTGGCACTCACTGGGGGAAGTTGATAAAAGTTTCTTTGAAGTGCAGCAAATGAGAACATTTAAAATGGCTTTTTTTTTTAATCAGGTGTGCCCACAGGCAGTTAGTGGATCAGAAAGGAAAATAAAAGTTCATTTGTTAAGTAACCACTGTTGTAGGGGCTTTTGTCACCTCCACTTGGATTGCTAGATCTCCACTTACTCCATAACTGGTGAGGAGTAAATTACCCTCACAGGGAACCATACAGCACTTCTTGTTTCCTGGAGAAATGCATTCAATTTCATGTTAGAATTTGTCATAATTCTGTGGAATTGAAGCCATAGTTCTTTGCCATATTACGTCATACTGCCAGAGGCAAAGAAAAGACAGATGGCAGGCCTGGCTCTGTACCTTACTGACACCATAGCTGGTCCAGGAGAACATACCTAAGTCCAAGCAATCTGCCCTCAAAAGCAGTCATATGTTAGAGTGAAGAAATACTTCTTGTGCATTTCTAATGAACTTACAGTGCCTAATGTACAAGGTCATGACAAAGCATGACTTCATTTTTTTCCTCACCATGTGCTTTAGGGACAAGTCCATATCAGCAATCTGGAACATGAACCAAATGGATTCTATCAATGCTAGTTTGTTTTATTTACAAGAGGAAGCCTGAAACAGGAGCAGGCTGTGGGAAAAACAGTGCAGAAGAGAGCAGAGCTGGCCAAGAGAGTCTCCTCTGGGTGAGCAGAAGGACAAAAAGGGATATGAATTGTGTTCGGTACACTATTTATTCACTAGATGTCCACATAGAGTCACAGAATCATAGGATCAGCTGGGTTGGAAGGGACCTCTGAGATCATCAAGTTCAATCCTTGATCCACTGCCGCCGTGGTTAGTAGAACATGGCACTAAGTGCCACATCCAGTCTCATCTTTAAAACCTCCAGGGATGGAGAATTCCCTGGGCAGCCCATTCCAATGCCTGATTACCCTCTCTGTAAAGAATTTCTTCCTAATATCTAACCTAAACCTCCCCTGGCACAGCTTAAGACCGTGCCCTCTTGTCTTACTGATAGCTGCCTGGGAGAAGAGACCAACTCCCACCTGGCTACAACCTCCTTTCAGGGAGCTGTAGAGAGTTATGAGGTCTCCCCTGAGCCTCCTCTTCTCCAGGCTGAACAACCCCAGCTCCCTCAGCCTCTCCTCACAGGACTTGTGCTCAAGTCCCTTCACCAGCCTTGTTGCTCTTTTCTGGACCTGCTCCAGCACCTCAATATCCTTCCTGAACTGAGGGGCCCAGAACTGGACACAGCACTCCAGGTGTGGCCTCACCAGCGCTGAGTACAGGGGAAGAATCACTTCCCTGGACCTGTTGGCCACACTGTTCCTGATCCAGGCCAGGATGCCATTGACCTTCTTGGCCACCTGGGCACACTGCTGGCTCATGTTCAGCTTCCTGTCAATCCAAACTCCCAGGTCCCTTTCTGCCTGGCTGCTCTCCAGCCACTCTGTGCCCAGCCTGTAGCGCTGCAGGGGGTTGTTGTGGTCAAAGTGCAGGACCCAGCACTTGGTCTTGTTGGACCTCATCCCAATGGAATCAGACCATCTCTCCAGCTTGTCCAGGTCCTCTGCAGAGCCCTCCTGCCTTTCAGTAGATCGACACTCCCCCACAACTTACTGTCATCTGCAAATTTGCTGATGGTGGACTCAATCCCCTCATCCAGATCATCAATAAAGATATTAAACAGAACCGGACCCAACACTGATCCCTGGGGGACACCACTAGTGACCGGCTGCCAACTGGATGCAGCACCGTTCACCACCACTCTCTGGGCCCGGCCCTCCAGCCAGTTCCTAACCCAGCACAGAGTGCCCCTGTCCAAGCCGTGGGCTGCCAGCTTTTTCAGGAGTGTGCTGTGGGAGACAGTGTCAAAGGCTTTACTGAAGTCCAGGTAGACACATCCACAGCCATCCCCTCATCCACCAGGCAGGTCACCTGATCATAAAAGGAGATCAGGTTGGTCAGACAGGACCTGCCCTTCCTAAACCCGTGCTGGCTGGGTCTGATCCCTTGTCTATCCTGTAGGTGCTGTGTGATTGCACTTAGGATGATCTGCTCCATAACCTTGCCAGGCACTGAGGTCAGGCTGATGGGCCTGTAGCTTCCCGGGTCCTTCTTGCAGCCCTTTTTTTGGATTGGCGTGACATTTTCCATCTTCCAGTCATTTGGGACCTCCCCTGTGAGCCAGGACTGTTGGTAGATGATGGAGAGCGGCTTGGCGAGCGTTTCCGCCACATCCCACTAACAGTGCTCCCAGGACGTCTCAGCCACTTCAACCACAGGAGGAAAAGACAATTAATTTTATGTTGTAGCACAGGCAAGTGGGTCCTACATTAAGTACCTGTAGCACTCAAAAAAATCCATTCTACTGAATACAATACAAATGCTGTTCAGCTAAAGCACTAGGCATTTAACTGGCTGACTTTCATGCTCCCTTCTTGCTTTTAATAGCTAGCAAGAACCCATAAACACTGGGGAAGTGGAACAGAATTGCAAACAAATAGAAATTCATAGTCACATGGGTATACATTTAAAAAAGAGGTCAAAGTACAGCAGCCCTCCATTACAATCACAGATACTGTGTATGCCTCATTAAAAGGACTATATACAGATTATAATGGCAAGAGGGCCTAAAACAGAGTTCTTGTTCTTTTTGTTTTAAAGGTATAACCCTCACCTCTTCAAGAACCACTGTCAAGGTGATAAGGAGAAAAAAACACAAGATGCACCAGCAGAGAACTAGAGATGAAGATTTCAAATGCAGCAGGGAATGGAAGGAACTTTTATGATTTCCAGTATAAATAGTTTTCTTGATTTCTTTTTCTTTCATAAAAAGGACAAATTTCTGTTGCTAATCCATCACTAGCCCACTCAGTGGCTAAAATACAGGCTCTCTGTTATACTGACTGACACCATCATCTTTTACTGCTGGGTTCTGTGAGAACACAGGTGAGACGTTCCTAAAATTGACAGAGGTTCAGGTTCTTCTCACACCACTGAAAAACTCTCATGATGTTACTAGTGCCATACAAGTCTAAACCTGATATAAACTATATCATAATCAAAGTCCTGTGCATTAACTCAGTGAAAAACTCTCTCTTCTGGTTTATTTGGATTTTGCTACAGTCAATAAATTTATAATCCAGGAAATTCTTTGACGATCCATGAATTCAATAGTGCCAGAGACACAGAAAATATTTGTTTACTATCATGGTAATCTGAAAAATTATGATCTTTGATATATTATTAGTATCAGCTCCCTTATGCTCCAGTCATTAAGAAACACACACATTAATATCAGTTTTAAAATTCCTTGTTCACGAGAGTAAGGAAAGAAGTAAAGGGATTTAAAATCAATATGGGAGATACAGGTAAGACACTAAAACAACCCTTCTAGTGGTAGAGCTCACAAATCACCAAAGTGAGTATGGAATATCCATTGTGAGAAGGACAAACTTGCCTCAGATAATTCCAGTCGATTTCACCAGAGCCAGGACACAGGTGACATATCCTCTGAAAAGCTCTTCTAACTCTTTCTATTGTGACTTGAAATTTCATCTTTTCTGTTTTAAAAATAGGATTTTTTCATTTATTTTGTTTTCTTTGTCAAATGAGAAGATAAAAAAAGCAGTTTGCCTGTTGAAAGATGTATTATTTGTATCATAATTAAACTATAGCACTTTTGGGTCAAATTTAGAAACAAATTGTTGGGGTTTAAAAATTACTGAGTGCTATCTAAGTATTCCAACTCAGCTTTATTATGAGAATCAATCTTTTTAAAAATACAATTAAAACCAGCCATACAGTGGACACAGCAATAATCTAGAATAATTGCTCAAATAAGATGCCATATCCAAAACAGAATGCCAGAAAATTCTCAAAATAGGGTTTTACCAAGCTGAAGTGAGTTCGTTTTCAGTGACGGTTTGCTTCAATGCTTCTTTTTGTCAATTAAATTCATACTTAAGCTGTATGTACAGACTTTTGATATCACTTAAATCTCAGTGCATGAGAAATAGGTTTGGGCTTATCTTCTACATACAAGAGAATTTCACCAGACACACTTTTAATATTGTATTTCTCCCATATTGTAAGCAAACTTTGAGTCCAAAGGAACAGCCACTAATGGAGTATAAACAATACTACAGCAATATGTTATGTGGCCAATCATATAACATGTGATTCAAAAAATCTTCATAAGAAATGTACTACCAACCACCTATAGGCTACAAATAGTTCATTCACATTAAATAATGAAAATATGCAAATTGCAAACACAATAGAAATACGTGTACATAAGTTCATGAATCAGGTATTAACCAAACATTGGTAAAAATCATATAACATAGCTGGGCAAGTATAATTCTTCATTTGCACAGATTGTGTAGTGTTTAACAGATTGTGAACCTTCGCTGAAAATTCAACTACAGATTATGGCGGGAATCAAATGGCATTATTACATTTCCACAAATATAGGAGAAAGAGGACGTGAAAGAACATGGAAAAACTCTTTAAAAAAACAACGGCAAACTACAGGGTACCTTAAATATAATTCAATAAAAGTAATTTTGCACCTAAGACAACGTAATCTCACATTTCTAAGATTTGTAATACATAGCAGGAACTGGGCCCAAGGGCAGTGCATACTTACACTGGCAATGTGTAAGCTCTTTCAATACTCATAAAATATTATAAAGCTTGATCTGACACAGTCAGCAGACAGTCTGCACATTATGTTGTTATGAGTTCAATTTCAAGAACAGCTCAGAGCCAAAGTAAGTAAATAAACTAAGGAAATAAATAAAATAAAGGAACTAAGTAGAACAGCTAATCTTTCAAATAAAAAAAAAAGAGGGAAAAATCCAATGTGACTGTCAGCACTATCAGCTGTATTTCTGCAATATTGTCTTCAGCTCTGAAGATCAGCCCACCTAGCAGAGTTCAAGGGTTGAAAAACATTGACAACAGGAAATAAGCAAAGGAGGGAGCAATTAAAATGTCTGTTACCATCAGCACCTGTGGAAAGAGTAACTGAAATGTGATTCTTTTATGCAAAGAATATATGGGCTAGCAGCTCCTGCTGCTTTTAGAGGGTGGGTTCCTGAGCTTTTTACATATAGGGGATGAGGTACTGTTGAAAACACTGATATCATGCAGAGCTTCCTGAAATTAGTTCCTACAGCCATGCCCAGTCACCCAGCATCTACGAACAAGCTATTTCTCATAAAAATTAACAGATAGCTGCTCTGATCTGGGTACTGTGCTTCTATGAGACGGACTCAAAATACATTCTGGTTCTTTGTGAGCCCTCCCTGTGAGAGAGACAATGGTATAGGGTAGTGAACTTATTTTTCAAAGGGTCTAAAAGCAGTCCACAATTCTATATATTGCTAAGTACGTTGCTAGTCTTCTGCGCGTCAGTGAGTGGGATTGTGAGCTGCCTCCTCACAGAAAAACTCACCCTCTGAAGCTTTCCATGCTGCACACTTCTGGCCATATTAAGCTGCATCTTGAATGTCCAAAATAATAAAATTAAACACAATATTTCACTCCTCAAGTATGGGCCTTCAGTTCTGGAAAGCATTTCTGAACTTAAGGCATCAGAGAACCTGACTGAGTCAACTGCAATTGGGGATCCAAAAGGCATGAAGAAATATCCAGATTTTCTTTTAATTATCCAGATAAAATAAAGCCATCAAAGAAAATCCTGATGTGTTGGTGTCAATTTTTCTGGAGGAATAGAAATGTATAAAAAATTAAGTGACTCAGAAGTCTCTGAAAGTAAAGTACACTTGTTAGGCAGTCATAAGTACCTTGTGCAAAATCTACCATTGAATTGGCTTCCCCAGGACTAAACAACCTGGTGAATGTGTTGTACTTTTTGCCATGTGTCATGCATTTAGGTGTTCCACAGGAGCTGAGCTCATTTTTATTGTCTCTGGGCAGGAAGAGTTTAAGATTCATGTTTTGGTTGCTCACTGGAGAAATTGAACCCTTCTACAAAAATCTGCAAACAAAAATACAGAATTTTCTAAAACTAAACTTGGTTTGGAATTATCATTTAGTCATAAAGGATTGCAAGCAAAATTTCAGTCAGAGACAAACTGTTGAGAAAAAAACAGATGAAAGAGACGAATGAAAAAAACACCTGGGCTGGTACTAAGTGAAGTGACGGAAAGTGAATGACTGATCAAATGGAGAATTTGCTATTTACATTAGTGACGACAAATCTTGACTTCTCTACTGTTCAACATAACCACTTTTTAAATAAGTAGTTTACTGGGAAAAAATATTCAGCACTTACAAAGAGACTCATTTCTCTCAGCTCATTCAGTCTGACTTGGTAAAGACAAATGGCAAAGATGTTGAACGGACACCTGTGTAAAAGGAGCACATAGGCTATTGTATAGAGCTACAGTTGCTCCCCACACCAGGGTAAGCTTTTCTGCTTTACTACTGGCCAAGATGAAGGCTGTAGGTCGAAATTCAGAAATTACCCACCTATCAGTCATGCAGTTTTAGGACTTAGAAAAGAAAGTCATAGCAGGCAGAAGAAAATTACCTTAGGCCTTCTTGAAGTCTAAGACAGTTTTAATGCAGGTTTCAAAATGCTTTGAAAATCCCCTCCCGATGCAGCAAACATGGATGTTTACGTACAGTAACTGCTGGCTGGGAATAAGACATGCAATTGTTCCTCACTTTATATCTTGCTTTCCAAAACCTATTGTCTCACAATACTGCAAAGCTCTGAGCTCCATTATGGTTAAATTGCTCAGTATTACTACATCCTACTGCTGTTGAAGGTGGTTTGTTATAGTTACCCTCCTGCCAGGCTGGTATAAAGAAATAAACGATACATTTCGATACAAGGCTATTTTGCTGAACTGGATGGATTAAAGAACTGGTAATAAATTCTATTTTCTCTGCTAGGCCACTGGTACAAATAAAGTTCAGTTCAATAGCATCCAGAAGTTATTGCCACCTGACAACAGAACTGAATCCATATGAAATTGATTAGCAGTTCGTGGTCAGCATCTTGGAACTTGATCATGAAATTACCACCATGTCTGACACAAATTGGCCACAACGAAGCTCTGTTAACACCAGCACCCAAGGAAAAGTGGGGTGGAATACTGCACTTTTAATGTGCCCGGGGGAAGCAGGTCACGTTCTTCAACTAAAAAAACTTTCTTCATAAAAGGTTCTTTTGTCATTACTGAATTTTTTTAAGGGAAATATAAAATTCAACACAAAAATTGATTTTTTTTTGGAAGTGTCAAGCTGAAATATTTTTCATTTTACCTCAAAATGTTGTTCTGCTTTGGAAATTTATTTTTTAAGAAAGGAAAAGAAATTACATGTTGCGATGAGTGTTTAAGATGACAGTTAGGGTGGGATTCACTTTGCCTAACTTTAGACAACCATAGTGTAGGCGTCAACCTCAGAGCTAGTCACTCCAGGTTTTCTTTATAGTCAATGGAGAGAAATAGGTACATTAAAGGTGTGATTCATCTGGCCTATTTTAAATATCTACTTTAAGAGCAGTAATGATCTTAAAATTACTGTATCTCTCCACTGCCTATGGTATGAAACTACAGAGACTATCTCAAATGGAGATCTAATAGAGATACCTACTACTGGTCAGATGAGTCCTTTCCCAGTTGTCTGATTCTCCATTATATATCCTTACTTTTCATCTTTTTAAAAGTGAAAACCATAACTAATAATATATTTTCACTTGAAATAAAAGGAAGGCTGTATGTTGCTTCAGAATTTTCATTTGAGGAACAAACTTCCAAGCCAATTCAAAATTTAAAGTGGGAAACCCTATTAGCTATGTGTGAAGCTAAAGATCTATTAAGGGACATTTTAGGAGGTAAGAAGGATGAAAAATCATAGGTTTTCTCAGTCCTGTGTCTCGTCCAATTATTTGTACTTACAACCATTGAAGTCAACAGAAAAGCTACAATGAGGTTCTGTGGAATGGAGAATTCAATGATTTTGCACTCCACTCTCAGCTGTCAGGAAGGAAAGGGGAGGAACAAGACAGCTAGGATAGAAGAGTGAAGAGATGGGGACAGATGGGACTGGTCATGAGAAACATGCAGTGGGTGGAAAGAGCATGAAGAAATAGATGTTTTAAAGAGTGGCTGAAAAGAGGAAGGGGCAATCGTGTCTGAAAGGAAGGGAAGTTTGTAAGAAAGGACACAGAATGGGTAGCTCAAGAAAAGGATATGTAGAAACATTAATATTTTGCTTAAATTAAAAAATCCAAAATGAGGATAAGTATTTTCTCACAGTTCTGATCATAATTTCCTAGCTTGCCAGGCACACATCAGACAAAGTAAAGAGTCACTGTGGATCCTGCTCTTCCCTCTATATTTAGTGTATCCTCATTCAGCTCCAGAGCTGTTCACAGCTCTCCTTACTCTCTTGCATCTTTTACTTCCACAGATATAAATCTTTTTGTTACAGACCTTTGGTTGCACTGACTCAGATTCAGCCACACTGCCGGGAATATAACTAATTTCACTCAGCAGAACCAAGTTTATTAGTAAAAACAAATTTACATTGATTGCCTCTGAGCTTAAAACACACTTTCTCTACCCCTCTGCCTAACAAAACTGTGAAGGAGATTTTTGACTTGCCAACAACCTCACAAACAAATTATCTTGATTTTAACTCCATTACTCAGGCTAATCTCTTTTGGATTTCCTAGCATTTACACAGGAAATGGTTCATTCATTTTAGATGGTGTGTACATCTAGTATTTGTAATTCAAGGAACGAGTTAGGTGGTTTGTTGTGACATTTTTCTTAATAATGTGGGCAGCGCTGCAATGTCTTTCTCCAACTATCATTCTCTTGGTGAATGCACACATTATTTAGATTGAGAGCAAGAAACTCAGGTGGTTTGCAGGTACAAGAGAAAGTATCTGCTGGGAAGCTCAGGAATAAATTGAGCTGTGCCTCTGCCTAGAATGGAATCCCATACTGATAATGGGGTTTCATGCAATTACCTTTTAGCAATCTTCAGCTACCTTCCCTCCCTTACCGCTTTCTTTCAGGTAGGAGGAAAAATGAAAATATAGGAAAACTAAAATACAGGAAACTGTTCAAAGTCAGACTAGAAACAGGCAAGAGTTTTAGGCATGTCTTTAACACTGATTCACCCTACAGCTTCACACTAATGTGTATCCTCTCTGCTTCAGTGGAACAGGTCTCCTAGGCGATGTCAAATTAACCACACTTCTGATCCTGCACTCCAAACCAGACACTGCTACCATCCCATTATTACTATGCAAATCTACTCTAACAGGCAACCTCAGCCCAGAGTCTTAACATCTCATTGCTTTAGAAATGGGCTAAACTTCACTTTCTTACACAGTCACACAATCCAATGAGTGGCAAAACAAGTGGGCTTTAGACATCCCAAATAGCCTCCTACCTTCGTGTTTTTCTCACTGATCTCTAAAGAAATTATGTGTAAATGCAATATTTTGGTCATGAGCCATTGTGTCATTTTGAGTTCTTTCACTTCTTCCCAATTTCACAGGAGAGATATTAAGTACAACAGCCATAATTTTTAACGTTGTAGCTCACATAATTTGGCAATGACTTCCTTTCCTGAAAGCAGAGGATACAAGCAAGATCTCTTGACAGTGACTGTCTTTTTGTCCATTCCTCTCATACCCACACCAGAGTTTTTCAGGTCTTCACTGTCCATTCAGGAACTGATCTTCATGCTGCACAGAAGGAATAATGGATATGTGAAAGTTCACCTGAGAAAGATGCATATTTTACACCAGTAGGTGTAAAATATGCATCAGAGCGGGTCAGAGCAAATCAGATCAGAGCCTTGATTCAAAAGTTGTGATGGATAATGTGACAACAGAAAAGTCCTAGAATATGAATGACCTTTCCTCTTAATCTATGAATTATTGTTATCTTTGTCTGTAGAAAAGGTTTGAAAAATAACTTGAGAAGAATGGGACTAGCATAGAGGACTAAGCAAAGATAGCATAATTAAAAGGGAAAGTTTTGCTAATTACTCCCTTTTGGTCTTAAGTGCCAAGAGACAAGGTCTACAGTTTTTTCCAGGACTACATTTTTCCTCAAACACACCATTAATAAGGTTTCCTAGGTCCAGTGCAGAATCCTGTAACTTACAAAACTGCTCAGATATCTGTGCTATGAAAAATGGCTCATAGTTACACAATTTGACACACAGATCTGTTAAATTTAAAAACCAAGAGTAAAAGAATTCAGGAGCAACAAGAAGTCAGTGACTGGGGTACCTTACACACAAGCAGCTTTATTTTAGCAACTCAGAAGGCATGGTTTTCTGTGCACCCAGATTCTTGTGCTACCCCATCAGAACTGCATACCTACTGGATTGCACTAGTGCACACCATGCTTAACCCAGTTACAGGTGGTGTCTTATTACCACCATGAGGCCTTAATAATTTTCTTAGTTCATTAAAGCATCCTGCCCACCTTAGCCACTTTCATCTCTGAGGCAAATTTATTCTCATGAAGAGCCTTGCAGAGCCCAGGCAGTCTTCCCATGTCTGTGAAAACTCAATCCTTCATGTCTGATCTTTAATTGCAAGTGGCTGCAGGGAACACCAGTAAGCACCAAGTACAGATATGCAGTAATGAGATGTGTCTGGAGTAGTGTTCACAAGCATATGAAGACCAGTAAAGATTTTCAAGTCAACATTCAGCACAGACACCTAAATGAAACACTCTGCTCTAGGAACAATAACTAACTAATGGGGTTTTGTGTGTCTTTGTGAAAGAAAAGGGGTAGAAGAGTAGAAAAATCTTCTAGTTACTTCAGGAACAGATAAAAGGGAAATTCCTTTTCAAATTTTCATGACATCCTTTTTTCAAAGACTCAGCAGACAATATGGAGATTCAGCCTAGATTGGGTTTAATATTTAAGGTGGTGACAGCACTATTGTCAATTAATCCTACAGAAAACAAATGCTGAGACCACTGCTTCTGGCCCAAGTTTCCCCTGCTGCCTTTGTCTAGATCTGTCTATGTTGAAAATTCAGGTAAACTCAGAAATCAGTATTAAAATAAATGTTCATATAAAAACATTACTGTTCATTTTTATACAAAATATATCTCTACATATCTTTAAAGAGAGAGCTTAGGTGAGAACCATGAGTAAATGCAGATGTTTTCCACACAGGTGTTTATGCATGACCTAGCCAGGTATTCTCTTGCAAGAAGAAGCCTCGTACCCTTACTGTACCCCGTCTGAACTATTTGGCTAAAATGGGTTGGATAAACCATACATTCAGAGTAACTAGTGCACATCTATCTATTGATGTCTAAATACAGAGAGATCCAGGACAGTGTGTTTGCTCCAGAGTACAGTGAGGGTAGATTTAGAATAGCACACAATAACATACCTGTATAAAAATATTTACTGCCTTATAGTTGCAAAGAGAAGTCAGCCCAACGTATAACTCAGAGTTTAACCATAATTCCCCAAAGCATTCATATGCTGCTATTGATGCACCTTGAAGCCCATATTGCTATATCATTGCAGATTTTACTGTCCGTATTTGCTAGACCACAACAGTGCAGATATGATAGCAAGTTTATACTAACATCTTTTCACTGGTCTGATATATCCCCCATGGTTTTTGCAGGGGAAAACAAGTATCTTTTTCTTCAACAGGCTCAGAGGGCATCTAGCACTCTTGTTTTAGCCGGTGGAGCTGACAGTGACTCATTTTGCATGAAAATGCAAAAAGCAAGATAAACAGGAAATCTTGTGATTCCTGTCTCCACAATTAGGCTTTAAAAGCCATTAGAATGATCCTGTTTCTCTATTAGCCATCATGGATCCTGGCCAGTTCACAAAATAATGAGTATCAGCCTGATCTCTGGAAAACTATCATGGTTCTGAACATGAAATCTCAGCTGGCGGGAGGGGGTGGGAATAACAAAAAGAAACCAAAAACATCTTACAGAATTAATTAGGAGTTTGGAACAAAATTTGCACCTGATAATCAAATGAAGGATATGCTCATGCATCATTGGGGAAAAAAACATTGATCACAGAATAGAAATCATATGCCTCTCCTGTAATCAGAACTGCTTAAATGTATGTCACATTGCCTATAGTTAGGACCAACCACTCCTCCTCTAGCCACATTGATAAAAGTCTGTGTGTGGGATATTAAGCAGCCCTGGTGAGTTATGTGATGTGTCTAAAAACTGAAACAGGATCTTATGTATGTTGCTCTTTATACAGATAAATATGTTTCATTGCTATGAACTCTTCTTTTTCTTTTCTTTTATCCATTTTCTACACACTTTTTTTTTAAGATATACAGATTTTCTTAAATGCAATTCTTCTCTGCACAATATTCTATCATGAGAAATATTTTGAAATGAAAGAAAATGGAAATGTTCATTTTGTGTGAATCACAATTTTACTTCCAGAGGTTATTCATTCATTTACAAATCCATTCTAACAGTCCAGATAATTTCACTTTCTTTCCCACTTTCATACCAAATCAAACTATAACCCAGAGTTAAATAAAATTATTTTATTTTTTTCCCCCAATATAAAAAAAAAAAGAAAAAAGAAAAAAAGGAAACCAATTAATTCAGCTTTGGTGTCTCTTTCCTGCTCAGCCTCAGCATAAAAAGAGCTAAGTGCCTTCCAAGCCAACAAATAGTTACCTCTTCTCTGTGTGCATCGCACCATGCCTTTACATCGCCTTTCAGCACTCACTACTACAAAGTGATCACAGGTATTCGTGAGAAATTATACCTCACAACAGGTAAGGTTCTGTAAGAGGGAGAATGGTGACATGCCGGCATGAGAGACAGCACACCTCAGCAGGGAGACAACTAGAATTTGGAAGCCCTGGGCTCTAGCACTAACTATGCAGTTTCAGGTAAACCATGTACCAATTTTCACATCAGTGAACTGTTCTTTTCTTTTCTTCTTAAAATATTTCGTGATCTTATAATTCAAAATGCTAAAGAGCAGGAAAAAAAATTAAAAAAAAGGATAATCCTACTAATAATGATAGTGAGTTTTTTCAATGTCATGAGTTTTATTGCTGTGTTTTTTCTTTAGCTAATTAAAATTACATACAAATAGAACTGGTTCAGGACCTTTCAGACACTTAGTATGATCATCCACAAAAAAAATAATCTTACAGATTTTAAAAGAAGATAATACCAATGGTCTCAGAAGGATATATAATATTGGAAACTTTGCAGAATGTTAAAGTCTAAGAATCCACAAAATTGATGTTTGCGAGCTTGAAAGATGGTCAATACAGAAGTGTCGTAGAGGTCAATACTGGGAACAGTGTTTTTTAATGCATTACTACGTCCATAAAGGAGGTAGACAGCAAGTCATTGAAAACTGATAAAAGGTTAAGTTATTTCAGCTAATAATAGCCTGCAGAGGATTGTGAAATTCCCCGGATGTACTTAAAGTCATTGAAACTGTGGGCATCATGGTGGCAGATTAAATTAATCTCGGATAAGCAGGAAATATTGTACATTGACACAATACAAAAATCGAAATCACTGACAGTCTCTAAGCCCAGCAGTCTGCTACTCTAGTGGAGAAAAAAATGGAGGAGCCAGCACAAGCAGATCAGAGCTAGATGATGAGCACAGCTAAAATTACTTGGGTTAGAGATAGCATGAGGCAGATGTCTCCTGAGAGCCTGAATGCAAACAGGGTGTTTGATGTCTTAAAACAGGAAGAGACAATAACGAAGAACATATTATTTTATATGTTTTTTGTGATGTAATACACAGCCTACTCAAGCATTTCATCAAAACTGCTTGTTCGTCTTTAAGAAATGTGGAACAGATACTTAAAGGTGGAAGAAGAGGGTGCAGAGAGACCTGGTTGGATTAATATGCAATGAAGATTATTTATGCTGGAAGGGAGCTTCCTGGAACATTTATAGAAAGATTTATAGAAAATATTTAAAAATTTGAATGATTCAATGAAAAATACTGTCTCGTTAATATGAACATTTGAGAGGCCAAAAATAGGAGAAATATGAACATAAGCAAGCTCAGAGCTCTCAGTGCAGGGAAGAACTGTGGAAATGCTGCTGAAGTTAAGGCAATGAATGTGATTTGTTCTAAAAGAAGGGTCAGACAAGCTGTTAACCATTTGTAGTTAGGTATAAATACTACATTTTAAAATTCCAGCTAAACCAACCAATTTGATGGGCACCAGTATTTGATGGGCAAAAAGCAATTAGGATACTTTCTGTGCGTTCTGGTTATATTTCCTATATCAAGCATTGTAAGCTCTGTTCTCAAGTAGTTTGACCAATTGGCTATAGAAAATTCTAGCAAAAACCCTTCCCTGCTTATCCTGTCTGTGCCTATGGAAGTCTGACATGTCTCTCATCTATGAATGTTCTCTGATATCCAGCCTGTGTATTGCTTTCCACAAGATCCTGTCATCCTCCATTCAAGTCTTTAGTTACCTCTTTCTAGAGGATTTGGTTCTCTTTCTTTAATTCAGTTGGAGTGTTACTTTATTCCACAGTTTGCTCACTGAAATTAAAGGCACTTTAACAAAAATAGGAGAGGAAAGAGTGAATAGGAAAAATTATCATGGCTTTTTGATCTAAGAGGGCAAAAAGTTGCCCCAGTACAAAAATATGCTAAAATCTGTCAACATCAGAAATAACTAGGATAATTTGCCTCACCTGTTTCTTTGTCCCTAGGATACCTATGGTTAAGTCATTCCTGTGCTCATGTGTGAGATGCGTAAAGTCGGTATGGTGCTCCAGGACTCCAGTTCAGAGAGCATATACACCAGAAACATAGAATCATAACTATCCTGAGTTGCAAGGGACCCACAAGGATCATTGAGTACAACTCTTAGCCCTGCACGGGACAGCCCCAAGAGTCACACCATCCAAATGCTTCTTGAACTCTGTCAGGCTTGGTGCTGTGACCACTTCCCTAGGGAACCTGTGTCAGTGCCCAACCACCCTCTGGGTGAAGAACCTTTTTCTAATAAAGTAAACTAAACCTCCCCTGACACAACTTCAGGCCATTTCCTTGGGTTCTGCCACTGGTCACCAGAGAAAAGAGACCAGTGCCTACCTCTCCACTTTCCCTTGTGAGGAAGCTGCAGACCATTATGAGGTCTCCCCTCAGTCTCTTCTTGTCCAGGCTGAACAAGCCAAGTGACCTCAACTGCTCCTTATATGGCTTCCCCTTTAGAGACCCTTCCACATCTTCTTGGCCCTCGTTTGGATGCTCTCTAATAGCTTTATATCTTTTGAATATTGCCATGCCCAAAAGTGCACACAGGACAAGAGGTGTGGCACACGGTACTTGAGGTGAGAGTACACCTAACAGAGAAAGCAAAAGCACAGCAGACTTTAAGATTCAGTATTTTTTCTGAATGGAGGTTTCTTGCTGAATCACAGCCTTATATTAAGCATTTAACCTATTGGCTAGCACTCTCTGTTATAAAGCAAATGCAGATGCATGCTGGTAGAACAAGCTCCTTGAATCATCCGAGAAAAAGCTGAAATGACACTCTCTATTATGCTTCACAATGGGAGTTTCTCTTGACTCACTTTGCTTTGTTCTTCAAATCAGAAAGGGAAAGAGAAAGAAAATACTTTTTTTCCTAAGGTTAACTGAGCTTTAAAGAGTGTCAGGTCTGGTCTCTCTTGCTTTCCTTGGGATTGCTCAGATGGCTCCTTTGAAATGAATGTGTCTAATTTTAGAGCAAGAAAGGGGAAAAGAAAGCTAGAGAGGCTAAATCAAGGTGACTTTTTCCTGCAAACATTGATGAGTTAAGATTCTATGGAAACATTTCTCTCTTTTCCTTTGTTTGACTGTCTCTCGTCTCCCTTTTTTAGTTTGTTCCCCACAGAGATGCCCGTTTGTAAACTTTAATGTAGCACAGAGATGTATCTCACCTATGGAGACTGCTCTGTGTTTGATTCAGCTGGAATGCTCTTAAGCATGTAAAGACTCATTTGCCTTATTGGTTTTATGCGGCCAACCTGAGAAAAATATGTGTCAAAACCACTGTAATATCATATTAAACAGGAGTAATGGGGCATGAATTTCAGGTTACCAAGGGAGTTGGCCATGGAACTGAAAGAATTAAATAGATGCGGTGGGTTTTTTTGTTATTACAGTTGTAATAACAGTTGTTTGTTTGTGAATGTGTACGTGTCTCAAGTATAAATCTAATCACTCTAGATTTGCTGTGTAACTTGGCTTTCTTCTGTTTAATACAACAAAAAGCGGTATACACAAATAAAAAAATGAAGCATTTTAAAAGTAAAAAGTTGCATAATTAGAGCTAAACAGCTGAAACCACTGCAGATAAAGGATACAGATTTCAAGTGAACTTGAATGAAACCTTTAATACCTTTGACATTTTCAGGTTACTACTAGAGTAGCTGGCAATGGTGTTTGGCAATTGCATGCACAATGCTTTAGACAATTTATTGTTCAGTTTGTACAGTTCTTTGTAATAAAAAAACCAGCCTTCAAAATAAGGGTCTATTGTGTTGCATAGGTAAAAGCTTAAGAAAAAAATGAGAGGCTACACATGACAGAAAAGTAAACGAGTTTTGCATTTGTCTGTCATGACTGCCATCCGAAGAATAAGATCTTCAAAACAAAATCTCCCAAGTTCTTCTTAACATCTAGTTTCAATCCCTTGCCATGGGCAGGGACACCTTCCACTAGACCAAGTTGCTCAGGACCCCATTCAACGTGGCCTTTAGTTATTAAAGCAAGAAATAAAATTCTGACTTTATATAAAAAGTATTTAGGCTGTTTCTGTTCCTATAAACCTGGCTCATTTGGGAGCTTGATGAAGATCAACAGGCAAAAAAAATTAGCTCAGGCACTGTTTCATGTTACCGAGTTGAGTTTGTGTTATAAATTAAAATTAAAAAACTTCACACTACCTAAAGTTTCTCTGTTCTATCTTCAGTACCAAGGTAAATTAATTTTCTGAAGTTCTCTTTGTTCAAACAAAGGTACATAATGTTAGATGATCATATTTCTCTGTGTTACTTTGAAAGATAATGTACAAGAGGACTGGTGTAGGCTAATGGTGGAACTGATTGAGTCTTATTGACTCTGACCTCACCAATGTAAAGGGGCAGCTGAAGCCTGGGCTTAATGACAAATTGACCACCACTGTGTCATTTCCTTCAAGAACATCACTACCCTGCATTCCAATGGAGATGGAAGCAAGGGTCCATGTTTTACTTCAGGTACTGTAGGAAAGTTCTGTGAAGTGGGTCTTTGCAGCCCTGATGATGCGTATTTTTAAAAGCTTTTGCCTAAGGTGTACCTCAGCACCATTTAACTGCAGTGTATTTTCAAGATATTGTGTTGAATCAGTGATTCTTTTTGAGTAAGAAGAGAGTGGCAGCAAGATACACTTTGCTGCTAACAACCATTAACCCTGAACATTGGACAGGTGTACCAAGTAAAGGTCCTGCTCCCAGGGCTCTGATTTCAGTGGAAAAGATAAATCCTTTGCTTCTCCTTGTTTTGTTGTTACTGAATTCAGTAAATGCTGCTTTGTCTGATTGTCTCTATATAAAGGATATACATCTTGGAATAAATATTTACATAGAAATATCCTCTAATTTTGCTTCTAGAGAGTAAACTATTTTCAATAAACTGGAGCTCTGATGAGACTTGGGAGTATTAATATGCAAATATTACAGTGAGGCCCACTTACAAGAATGGGCCTGAATTATATATTTGTAGTTCAATATCACAAGATTTCTAATGTATTCTTGGGGATAATTGCAGCTGCAGTACAACTGATGTTAAATACAGTGAGTATACATTTTTTTTTCCATTTTTTTCCTGGTTTTCTTCATCAGATTCTTTTTATTTCAGATGCTAACTATGATTGCCCCAGAACTCCCCAATGTACACCTCTTGCAGAGTTAATTTCCTCATCTCAGCTGTTGCATTTAAAAGGCACAGAAAATAACATGAAGAAAGCTTCCTATTAGGGAATGCGGTGGAAAAATACCAACAGATAGTGATTCTCACAGCAGGAGATATGAAAGAAGACAAAAGCTAGCACAAAAGATATTGGGAGCTGAGCTGAGATGCAAGAGTGTTGCAAGGAATGGAGCCAGATCCATATCTATATTCATCACTTAACCAGACAAATGAAGGCTTGGGGTTCCACCAGCATCCTAGTAAGTACCAAAAAAAAGACTTCCAAGGTTCTCAGAAGTCCTCAGTTTCTATTTTTATGTTTAGGGAGTATTTTTATAAGGGGAAGAGTAGCATAGTTAGTGTAACCTTTGACACCTGGACTGAAATGTACCTGGGTAAATGACTGCTCTCACCTCTGCTCCCTTCCACCTCCACAGGCAACAGCCCTGAATTACTCCACCTGCACAGTTCTCAAGGACATCTTGGAGCCTGCAGACCCAAGAGGCCCTCAAAGCTTATGACAATCCAGCTACCAAAGACATCTGCAGAGCCCATTTAGAAAGTCTGGTCCTCCTGTTCTTTATGTTACAAGAAGGTATTCCTTTGTAAAAGTATTTTCTTCTCATAATAATTGCTATTTTTGCATTATTTTTCTACTGCTACTGTAGTGTTTGAACATTTGAGATAAAAATCAAGGAAACAACTGTGGAAGAACAGATCTTATTGCCACACCTCAGACTTTGAACAGTACACATTATTTGACAGCAGCTTTTCATCTATTTGCCTTTCTATGAGAACAGGTAGACTTGCATCTCTCTTTCAATTAAGGATAGTGTTTCACTTCCATTTGTGCCAGTAAAATCCTTCAAAACTCAGTGGAACAGCACTGGCAAAACACCTTGGACGTAAATGATTTACCGTTATGAAGATGAACTTGATGAAAGAGAGAATAGAGAAAATACATTCCTATGGGTATAAGAATAACAGCACTGCAGCGTTACACAACACTAACTATTGTCTTACGGGTTATGGACTGGTGGCAGTCTTTGAGAATGGACATTGGAAAGTGGTCCATGAGATGATCACAGAGAAAAAAAAATAAAAAAGAAAATCAGTCTTGCCCACACTTATGCAGGCAAGCAAAATAAATGGGAGGAAGTAAAAGGAATAAAAGAACAAAGCTTAACTTAGTTTGTATTTATTTGTAAATGAAAAGCATTGTGACAACACTTCAAAAGATGGTGCAGGGATCTCCTTCAGACAGAGTAAGTGCCTATGGATTTTTTTTTAAAGTTAAATGGAAGTTTCATTAAAGAAAGTGATAAGTATTATGACATATTGAGAAGAATCAGCAGCACCAATGTGATGAAATCTATGATTATTACTGTTCAAGACAAAGATGTATAACAGTGGTTGATGAAAAAAAGTGTAAGGAGACACAGAAGATATATTAACAGAGCCAAGCTCCAACCTATTTGTGACAGGAAATTCTGCTTTAGACACAAAGGACAAGATTTGCTGCCAACATTATTCACACTGTTTCATTGAAATAAATGGAATCACACTGATTCACCTGTCAAGGTCCTGCCTCTTACTGTAGAAGATGCTACTGTGCTTTGGTTTGCAAGAACACAAAATGCTTCCATTAAAAAAAAAATGCAATTTTAGCCTCTACTCCACCGTACCATATCAGTCACTTTTCAATGAAACATATTTAATATGGAAATACTAATTCTTGTTCGCTAGAAAAGGTCCATTCTGAATTTTAAAACAGGTAGTGAAAACAAACTTGTCAAATTATGTGAGATTCTGTGAGTTATGTAACTGAATATTCCTTTTTGTTTTAACATTTAAATGAATTCATTGTGAGAAAGAGGAGGAAAAACAAGAGTTTGTCCTGATTTTCATTTCACAGACATATGTTGTATTTATCATCATTCAGGACAGCAAAAAATAAAAAACATCTTCAAAATTGCCTTGAAACAGAGAAAATAGCTATAACCAGATGCTTGTGAGCTCAAAAATCTATCCACTGTCTCCCATATCGCAAGCACACCATCTCCCACTCTTACATTGCCACGTGAGGTAATTACCCTAATGGTAATCATTGTATCAGGACCTCCCTTTTATATCACTCCATTGATTGATCGAAGTCAGCAGCTTAAGTGTTAAAGAAGAAACTTTGTCAGGGACTTTGTCAAAGGAGTTTTCTGAGAACTGTTAATTTGCAGCATGCTATTTAAAGAAAACGTCTGCCTATCAGAGGATAATCTCAGAAATCTGTGGGTTTGCAAAGTGGCAGGTACCCAGCTCTCCCTTGGCTGAAAACAGCAGAGTTTTACTTTCATATCTACCTCCCACATACAGGAGCTTTTGCCTGGGTTTTTCTGCTCAGTTCCTCATGACAAGGCATTTCAGGCCATGCATTTGAACTTCGTTGGAAGTTTCTTTATACATTTAAAATGAGGGATGCTGAGCCAAGCACTAAGGCTTTCAGTAGAACTGAGACATGGGTACATGTTGTCATAAATACGAGGGATTGCTCTGGAGGTTTTTACTCACTATTTCCAGGCTCGGTTGTTTGTATTTTTCATTAGTGCAGCCATACAATCCCTTCAGTCCTTCCTGTTGTCCTTCTTTCAACTTACCCTGGCTTTGCTAGTGATGTGTGAGCCAACACATATCAACATGGCTGTGATCTCCAATCTGTGTCTGACACACCATAACTTATTAATGTGCTCAAAAGGATGTCTTTGTCTGGTCTGGATAGCTCTTGGCAAGCAAAAAAAATGCAACCTAATTATGTCCATTACCTACTTTGAATTACCTGTTACAAAATGGGTCAGGTTGGAAGGGACCACAGTGGACCTGATCCAATCTCCCTGCTCAAGCAGGGTCATCCTAGAGCCCATTGCACAGGCTTACATCCAGATGGTTCTTGAATATCTCCAGTGAGGGAGACTCCACAATCTCTCTGGACAGCCTGTTCCAACATGCAGTCACCTGCACGGTAAAGATCTTCCTTATATTCCGGTGGAACTTCCTGTACATCAGTTTCTCCCCATTGCCTCTTGTCCTATTGACTTGGCACCACTGAGAAAAGCCTGGCTCCATCCTCCTGACACCATCCCTTCAGATGAAGTCTCCTCTCAGTTGTGTCTTCTTGAGCCTGAACAGGCCCAGTTCCCTCAGCCTTTCCTCATAAGAGCGATGCACCAGTCCCTTAGTCATCTTTGTTGCTCTCCACTGGACCTGCTCCAGGAGCTCCATGTCTCTCTTGCACTGAGGAGCCCAGAACTGGACACAGAAATCCAAATGCGGCCTCATCAGGGCTGAGTAGAGGGGCAGGATCAACACCCTTGACCTGCTGCCAATACTCTTCCTAAGGCACCCTAGGACACCATTTGACTTCTTAGCCACAAGGACACACTGCTGGCTCACGGGTGGCTTGTTGTTCAGTAGAACCCTCAATTCCTTCTCCAGAGAGCTGCTTTCCAGCACGTCAGCCCCCAGCCCACGCTGGTGCATCGTTACCTCTGATTAATTTTACTTTTGATATTTACTACAAATCTCTGCTCTTAGCGATTATCTGGAAAGTTGATAGTGTTTACTACATAGATATTTAACTAGATATTTTTTAGGCATTCAAAAGTATAAAACTTCTGTTTGCATTTCAGTAACCTAATCGTCCAGTGACACAAGGAAATTTTTACTCATCTATCTATCTCTGGTTTTATCCAAATGTAAACCAAGGGTCGAATTCTGCTGTTACTAATGCCAGATCTCTGCACTTGTGGATCACAAAGCATACAGATAGAGGCAGTTCAAGCAGGGCACATTTTCAATTTGCATAGGCACTGACGGATAAGCCAGACTATACAAAAGGATCTTATCTCTGCATGTGTCACCTGCAAATAGCTCCTATTTCAAATTGCCATCCAGCTGCCCTGGAAGTCACACTATTTCACGTTGGGTGTTTTGAACAGCTCCCCAGGAAGAAGAGACAAAGGGGAGCAGAGATGAACCTGTTCCCAAGGCCAGGTAGATGCCTTGGAAACATCCGCCTAAAAGCAGTTGTACATCACACTTCTGTCACCACTTGCACCTCAGGCTTGTTCTTTTGATTTCCACAAAAAGTAATCCCTGTAGCAATCAGCAGACATATGGATCCAGGCTTCTTCAAGCCCTATAAAGCTGTACAGAAATTACCTGCATGAGGAACGATCTTTCCTCTTAATTGTGAACCATACTCGGCTGGAATCAGTACATACGAAGATGCAAGACTGCCCCATGTCTTTCTATTTTTTTCCTTCTTTCTCAGTGTAATCAGCAGTCACTGGCTTCTCCACGCCAGGAATTAGTGGTTGCTGGGACAGTTTCCCTCTGGAACTGTCCCTCAGAAAGAGAGCTTAATGTTCCTGCCTGCACCTTCTTAGCTGCTTCCACTGTGTGAGGAAAAATTATGAAGAATGTTAGTGGGAATTCTGCTGAGATGGTACTTTGCAGTCACCCATATCCCTGAGAAATGTTCAGGATCAGCTCTGCTGAGAATGAGGACAGCATGATTTTTTGTTCTGTCTGTCTCAGGCTTCATCTGCAATGGCCCTGCCTTTGTTGATTGAAAATTATTCCCGATATACATGGTCTCAGAATGACATTGGCAGACCACAGGAAAAGCATTTCATGCAATGGTTATGTTTGCCTTATTTATATTTTTCCCTCAGTAAGTTTGGCTAGAATCTCTGCCTCCTAAAGCAGCAACAGACAGATCTGATCACTGAATTGAGGACAGATGAATAATAACTAATAATAAGCTCTGCAACACAGCAAGGGGCCTGAAAGTGGAAATCTCTACATCAGTGAAGCTGGAATGGAAAATTTCATTAATGAAAAATTCGTTTGGAATTTATGCTCGTCTGTGTGAGCAGCTGGGCTTGATGGAAGCACAGGTGATGCAACTACTTTACTAGTTAGACCTTTTCCTCTCTGCCCTTGTTTTAATTAAATTAAGACATTCGATATAAAAACCTTTTAACATCTCTCCTGATCACCTGTAGGTACAGGCAGCAATGTGTGTCATGAATTTAGGCAGAATTTAGTTCTGATTATTGTATTCATAGACACAAGAAACTGCACAGAAATCAGAGAGCATTAAAATAAATCTCCTTCTTCCTGCCCCACTTCTGCTCTTTTTGTGAACTCATTGGAGTAAGTCAGCAAAGTATAAAATGCTTGAAGACAAAAACTCAAAATATACATCTATAAACATTTGCATGTATGTATATAGGTAATGTATATACATGCATTGTAAATATATACATGCATAATATACAAAAAATGTATGTGTACAGAGGGGATTTATGCTAGCATATCCCCTCAAATAGGGTAGAAAAGTTTGGAAATGACCTCTAAGATCATTGAGTCAAAATGTTAACCTGGAATCACCATGTTCACCACTAAACTACATCACCTAGCATCCACATGCCTTTTGAACACTTCCAGGGATGGTGATTCTACCACTTCCCTGGGCAGCCTGTTCCAATGCTTCATCACCCTTTCAGGGAAGAAATTTTTCCTAATGCCCAGTCTAAACCTCCCCCAGTGCAACTTGAGGCCACTTCCTCTCATCATGTCTTTTGTTACCTGGGAGAAGAGACCACATGTCGTCTGCAAGTCCTTACATACCCGATAGACTTCCTGCACTTTCAATTCATTCCACCACAGTACATGTCATTTTTGGCTTGTAGTAAATTTGAGGGCTGCTTTTTACTTCTACAAAATAAATTAACTGCTAGGCCTTCAATGTAGTTTTTTTGTTTTTACTGTGCTTAGTTACGAACTCAAATCAGAATAATTGGCCCAACTGCCTTCAGAACACAGAACTGTCATGCGGTAATTGTGTTCTCTTAAGTTTTTAAGTATTTGCATGAAATCCTAGATCTGCCACAAAACTTCATAGGAAATATTAGGCCCAACTGAGATCAGTATAGCTCCAAGGAATTTAAATTGAGCAAGCTCAAGGAAAAAATAGATTTATATTATGATTATTACTCCATCTTATTATTTTCTTTTCATAATATCATCGTGATTTTAAAACATAATCAATAGACACTTCTCTGGAATCCTACTGAGTGCAACAAAAGCGAAAGAGGTATAGAGACTCCATTTGTACAGCAAAAGTAAGCTCAGCAGAGCCGATAAATCCACACAAAACTGCAGGCATGCATTTATATTCTGTTACCTTCTTTGGTACGTAATGGGTATCTCTGGGTCCTTTGTCTACTGAGGTCCTGATAGACTAAGGCAGCACTGTTAGCAAAGGCAATGACAATGAGGTATGAAAACAGTCTATTCCCCACCTGCAGCTGTTGGACTTTCTGGTTTCTACTGTAAGCCAGAAGAAGCACAACTGCTATAAGAAGGATTCTACCATGATATTTGGTTCACTGAGAAAATGCAGAAAAAATCTTGTCATGTTGAACATTTAATCATTTTTTTTTCTTCAAATGTGACATTGCCAGAGAAGCATTATCTACCTCGTACTCATCCAATGTACAGCGAAGAACCTTAAGAAGAGGAAAGTGAAACAGTAATGTGACAGTCATATTCCAGGCAAGTATTTGGGAACTCCACATAAAAATTTTAATCAGCATTATTTTATAATAGGTTTAGGAAAGTGTGGAGTCAGACCTCACAAATGTGGGATGTGATAATTCTAATCTGATCTGTGTGCCTACTCATATGATGCTGGCACTAAACAGTTCTAAGTTACAAAGCAACATCCATTCACGTTCTCAATTTGTCCAGCCCCATCTGTGTCATTGGCATGATTCATTACTTCTTCTGGACCAGAGCTTGGCAGAGGGATGTGCTGAGTTTTCATGAAACACATTCCATTTTCATGCCATGGAGAAGAACACTTTTGTAACAGCTGCGAGTATTCTTCTGTTATTACCACTTTATATAGGTAATGAAACAGTTGAGGAAATAGGCTATAGAAAGTTGTGTAGTTGTCTAATTATCACAGTTCATAGGCAGTCTAATGGAACTACAGACAAGGGTTTTATGTGAAAGTACTTTCTCAATCATGTTCCACAGGCCAGTGGCTGCGTGTGAGATAGTCCTTAGTGAATTTAATTGCTTGGATACCTGGCATAAGAAGAAAAGATCCTCTTCTTTATTCTGGATGTGTATGCTGATAATGGACTTACCAGCAGTGAAAAGATCCAGAAGTTTAGGAGCTTCTAGAACAACTTCAATACTGTGTTTTTAGGTTATCAGTGAATCATATGAAATCTGACACTCTTTTGCCACTGATTCACAAATTAAAAATGGGAGTGTGGGCTAAATGCATCAGATGAAGTATTCATAATGCATAATTCAAGTGTTGGAAAGGCAATATTCCCATCAGTTTCAGAAGATTGGTCATATGTGTTTTGGTTTCCCTTCATCTTTTTTTTTTTTTCTGTTTGCCTTTTCTTTTCACATAACCCTGCTTTCATCACTAGATGCATAACAGCTTTCATCTCTGAAGAAATAAAAGTTACCTCCAACCTAATTATCAACTACCTTTGGTCAACAGATTGATTTAACCTTTCATGGTATCCATACTCTTAATTTATGATTGTAAGGAAACTGAAGCAGGATGCATTTAAAATCCTCTCATGCAGTTCTCTTCCTTACTTCTCTTCCTTACTGGGAAAATAATCATCATAATTTATGGGCACTGATACATACAGTCTCCATATTCTGAGTGGGGCATTTCATACTCTATCTCACAGTGTTAAGAGAAATGGCTGCAAAAACCCAGTTGACAGCTCCATTATGTTTAGATCACTGCTAACCAGAGTCTTCCAGTTTTCAAACATGCCAGAAACAAACATGAGTATCCTGTTATTATTACGCATGGGGAAAGCATTGAAAGATGGAAATCTGGGTCAGCAAGGCTTGTTCCTGTGGAAAAACTGTCCTTTGGGCTTCGAGTGTAAACATATATATCACTCCTAATATCTTAAAGTGATTTTTCCCATCATTGCCATAATTAAGAAGATGAGAAGAACTAAATTCAATGCAAATCTTCCTCCTAACAGAGGAGTCAGTGGAAGCTGTAGAAGCAGTTCGCTGCAAACAGATTTGGAGACAGTCTTCTGTTTCAGATTGCTCTCTAATGGTAACAAATAGGCTTAAAGTTTAATGTCCTTTTCAAAAGGTGTTAGCATACACTGTTACAGCTGTGGCTGCTATTCAGGGTATTATTCGCAAACTTCTATTCGCAAACTTCTATTGCAGTCACACTTCACCATATCCTGATACAATATGAAATTCAGCTGGAAAATATTTCCAAGGTTAAAAGATCATTTTCCTAAAATCAACCACTTTCAAAATTGCCTCTTAATTTTCAAGGACTTCTTCCCACAATGAAATAGACGTTTTTCAGTGCATTGTTTCCTTTGCTCTTCTCTCACTCTCCACCCTCCCTCAGCACTCAAAAGTAAAAAATGAAAGAATAGATGTTTGATTAAAAAAAATGTCCATCTGCAGCCAATAGAAAGAAAACTACTTCGATTTTTGTGAAAACTTATCACTCATGGTCCTGGTGTACTCAGCTGGAGGGATAGGATAACATTGTTCACTGCCACTCACTGTTTTTTCAGCCACTCTATATAGACTTGGGAGATTCCCTGCAGACAACAAACCTGTCCACTTCCTGTCCATGTATTTGTTAGGTAGGGATGGCTCCCCAAACAGCTCAAAATTTCTTGCTTGCTGTTTTAAGTGTGGCTAGTCTAGTAAACATTCTTTCACATTTTCTATATTAATCTATTTTAGTGCCCAGCAGAAATAGGAAGAATTTCTTTACAGAGAGTGTAATCAGGCATTGGAATGGACTGCGCAGGGACGTGGTGGATTCTCCATCCCTGGAGGTTTTTAAGATGAGACTGGATGTGGCACTGAGTGCCATGGTCTAGTAACCGCGGTGGCAGTGGATCAAGGGTTGGACTTGATGATCTCAGAGGTCTTTTCCAACCCAGCTGATTCTATGATTCTGTGATTCTATGATTTGGATCAGACGTATAGAGATTACAGTAGTGTCTGTAATTTTTCTTTCTTTACTGTTACCATGTTTCTACTACTGACATAGGAAGTGGGATGTGGATATTTATCATGTGCAAGCTGGGGCTTAGACCACTGGTTTTTGGAGCCCTTTAGAGCACCAGTCTTCAAGATCCCCAAGTTAGGTGTTGAGACTGAAGATCCAGGGCCCCAGCAATGCCCAGGATTTTGGTAGAATCCCAATTAGCAGAGTTCATGGGCACATCTCTTGACCCATAATGAGGTTAATGCACACAACCCAGTGAAATACAAGCTGACCTCACCATATCTGGATCTGTGGCTCATTCATACAGGTTGCCACTGCAGAGTGACCAAGTCTCTGCAGCCAGAAATCACCATGAGAGTGGAATAGCTAGGTCTCTGAGATACCAGAATATACATCTTGGGAAGCACCAGGAGCCCTCATCTGAAACATGGACTCTCATTCCAGCAGGACCCTCCCATGTGTGTCCCTGGCTGGGCTCCTGGGCAGCTCTGTGATGACAGCAGACAGCTGGGCTGTATAATTGGCCCCAGGAGAAGGTTAATCTCTGTTCAAACAGTTGGATGCACAGTACCCATGTTGTACTCGGAACAAAGAGGAAAAAGAGCAAAAGATTTAATCTGCTCTGACATGGCAGCATCCTTTTATGTTCAGAAGGCAACTTGTTGACAAAGAGAAATATTGCAGTGATGATATTTCACTCCCTTGATTTTACCTATTATTTATGAATAATGTGTGATTTTAAGATATTAAAGAACAGTACTCTAGTTCAAGGAAGGTACATTTTTTCCACAGAGAGATGTCTGACCTCTTGTGCTAAATATTAGTAACTGAAGACATATCCAATACACCATGTGGGATTTTCAAAGTTTAATATCTCTACCATTATCACCAGTAATACATATCAAACAATGCATGCACATACTGAGGAAGCACAAATTCTCCCTCTGGGGTAAACTCTGATGACTAAAAAAGACCACTTGTATCTCCTTTCTTCCAGTATATGGGTTTGGAAATCTATATCAGTTCATTACAGATAAAAGAGTCACTTTCTCCAGAAGCATCCCAGATGTGCAACAGAGAGAAAGTACTGATCATCATAGACCCCTGGTGTCTAACACAGAACAAAACAAAAGATGGGCTTAATTGTAAAATACTAGAAGCCAACAGATTTGGCATTTCTATTGAGATGTACCAATTATCAGTCAACCTTTCATTTTCTGTAACTGCAAAAGGGATTTTTGCTATCAACTTCCATGGCAACAGAACGAGGCTGCTGATGCCTTTTGACTTAGTTTCCCAGTCAATAAAATGGAAAGGACTGTACCTCTTTCATGGGCATGTAAACACTCCAGTGCTGGCCATGCATGCTGAGATCCATGTATTCAATTCCAGAGTGTTATTGAAACTCATTGATGCAGCTCATTACCAGGCTGTAGGCCAGAGCAGCTTTTAAGTCCCTTCCAAGGCAGCAAATTTTGGCTGTATGATAAACATAGCCATGCCTATAAGCAGATCCATCATAGTTACAACACATCTGTGATCACAAAAGCATAAGTTCATCGAGTGAAGCAGAAAGGAGTGATGAGGTAGAGGGACTGCAGTAAGTGGTGGAGGTAAGCCCTGTCAGTAGTAGCACACACCTCCTTGTCCAATGTGAGGGCACATCTCTGCATTTCTTTCCTTGCTATCAGATTGCTGCTGCATCTATCTCTGAAACATCTAAGAAGAAAGATGTCTGTATGACTGTGCATGAGGGTGCACACTTATCCATGGATGGATTGCAAAGGGACTTGAGGAGAACGCAAGCACTCAAATCACATTGTAGTACAAATTCTCCAGCTCTGCTTTAGCTAATGATAATTTCTTCTTTGTTGAGGTTATTTACATATGGTTAAAAGAAAAAAATAAACCTCAAATCCTTTCAAAATTTAAATACTATTGAAATAAACAAGGCCAAGCTAAAACTCATATTCAAAGATATTGGCAGGAGATTCATGTGGAGTTAAAAACTGTGTTGGTTCACCCTGTCTCACTTTCCAAAACATATTTATTACTGCATTATTTTTCCCAATTTATATATCTTCACTCTTGCATAATGTAGTTTTAAGAGTGGAATCTAGTTTATTTCAGCCCTAGGGCCCCACCCTGTCATGTTCCATTGCATCAGGTTTTATAATCATCACATATATATTTCTCACCCTAATCTTACACAAACTGTTCTCTCTTGCTATTTACATTTTAATATACACTTCAGCTTCTGCAAGTTTATTTCAGCTTTCTATGGCCTGGCTTATGTAGGAATTCCAAATATTGTTGTTGTGCCATGGAAAATTCAGTAGCACAGGTATGTAATTATGATAACTATGACAACTATGACCTTTTTCCAGAGCTGACAGAATACAGAAATCTGACCTTCACTTATGCTACCATGGAGGGGCTCTTTTACATTGTAGCTTCAGCAGTTCCCAGCACAAGGAATATCTGAGTTTTCCTATTCCTTTGTGACCCAGAGCTCAGCTATAAAAAATGTGCCATCTGCTGAAAGGTCATGCTCCAATCTAACGTCCCTGAGGATTGCTTTTCCCATTCAAGCTTTGCTCACATCTCTCTCAGGGAACTATCATGAGCAGCCAAGCATAGTACTATAGAGTGGTTTGTATCCAGATTGCACCATAGTACCGGTTTCTGGAGAAACTTAAGCTTGTTTTTACCACCTACTATGAGCTCCATATATTCACGGGGACTTGGTAGGCACCCTTGGGATAACAACTATCTACATGTGTGATTTATCAATCCAAAGTGCCTGAAACATCATTGCACACAAATGTTTGGGTCTTTTATACCATGATGTCAGGCATATGTGAGATGGAACATGGCATAAGAGGAGCATGAGAACTTGGGCATGGAAGTCCTAAAGAGGTAACACTGAAAGAACATATGCAGTAGAAAGAGCCAAGTACGGAGTGGAGGGGCCCAAACAGCTGTCCAGCAAAGGATCACAAATGTGATTAAGGGGCTGCAGCACCTCTCCTATGAGAGAGATTGAGAGAGCTGGGACTGCTCAGTCTGAAGAACAGAATGATCAAGGGGGACTCTTGTCAATGTATATAAATACCTGAAGGGAGGGTGCAAGGAAGATGGGCAAGGTGCAAGGCAATGGGCACAAACTGAAAATTAGGAGGCTCCTTCTGAACACCAGGAAACACATTCCCACTGTGAGGGTGACAAAGCATTAGCATGGGTTGCCCAGGGTGGTGATGGAGTCTCAGTCTTTAGAGATATTCAAAAACCATCTGGACACAGTCCAAGACAACCTGAACTAGGTGGCCCTGCTTTATCAGGGGAGTTGAACAAGATAACCTCCACAGGTCCTTTCCATCCTCAACCACTCTGTGATTCTATGAAATTTTTACCAGGATTGAATTACCTGAAAACACTAGATATTACCTTTTTACACTCAAAATGAATTAGGTTTCTAGACATATAGTAGAAATAATAATGTTTAAGAAAGACAACTCAGTGCAGAAGACTGAAATTTTACTCTAAAATTTGAATGTGACAGAGAATATATAAGTTTGCAAGTTTTCAGTGGAATTCACAAGTCTGGCCAAAGCTCCTATTTTTCATCTGTGGGCCCATCATGTCTGGATATAATTAAGACTGATTTTTCTTCACCTCTGAAATAACACGACATATGTCATTAAAGTAAAAATTGAAAGCTTTACCAAAGAAGAGTGATAATCCACACTTGCAGCAAAAATTTATTTAAAGTCATGACATGAACTACTATCTTGATTTTTTAAGGAAAGATGGAAGTCATTGACACAAAGTTGGTAATCAATTTAGTCTTTTGCAAGGAAAAGAAAGAACAGAATAAAGTAAATGCAAATAAAAAGTTCAACCACATAGCACTGATTATGACTTTTCTCTGTGATGCTCGATACCTATCAGCACTCTTATTAAGCATAAAAAAACAGGAAGAGCAATGTATTTTTTAAATGTTTAAATTATGCTTTATTTTATCTTTCTGCGCAGATGCAAAGTTTGCTGGAAATTGCCATCCAGAGCTAGAAGGATTCATGCCAAAACCCTCCTCCACATGGGGAGGTATTTCAGGTACTTTTATTGAAATCAGCACATGTACTTCCTGCTGCAGCCTTTGACTGAGATATCTCCTTTACGTATTTTGTTTTTGTTAAGCTGATACAAAGGACAGAACCTCAGATCACTGCATGAGAAGCTTCCTTGTTTTTTCTGACATAGTTTTGTAGCCATCACTTTTTCTCAATAAGTGCAGCAGTATACATCCATCTATTCGTCCATTGATTCATATAATCTTTTTAGATATCCATCCATTCATACCATACACATCTCATATGTTCCCCCATTTATTCATGTAAAGAAGCATTCATCATAAGAAACCAAAGTGCCTTGCAATGCTGAAAGTTTCCTCTCTTATATTCACTGCCACAGACAGCTGTGAATACAAGGGAAGTTTGACTGAGGTCTGTGGGCTAAAATGTCATATAATACAACAACTGATAATACAATCCCCGATTCTGCGCAATCAGTTTCCAGCTGATCTCTCCTCTCTGTTTCCAAAGGGAAACCTCAGTGACGTTAAAAGCTTTCCTAATATTAATCTGCTAAGTGAGGCGGCATAGGGCTAGTAGAGAATTGTTGATGGCAAAAAGGATGGAAACTAAGACTTAGGACACACAGCTAAGCAGTGTACAGATTTCTGCTTGAAGACAGTTAGCTAGTATTCAAGGACAATCACTGTTGGAAAGAGTAGTACTGATGATGGGCAGCTGGCTAACATTAAACATAGAAAAGTTGTGGGAAAGGAGCCTTTTTTGGTGAAGCAGTCTTTTAGAGCATGAGGATCACAGGATCAGTATAGGGCTAACAAATCCTGATAAAGGACCTAAAACAGTGCAGTGAATGCTCACAGATGTAGTATCTGAACCTAAAAACAGCTAAAATCTTGATGCTGCTCCAGAAACACACTTCTGTGAATGTAATGAAGAATCATTTCCCTTAAATTGAATCAATCTGTTCCTAGATCAAAACTAAACAACCAATATAATTCCCAGAACTATACTTTATCAATTTCTGTTGTACTGTCCATCGTCTACCTAGCAAGTTCTCTAGCCCTTCACTATCAATTTCCTTTAGCACATTTAAAGAAGTTCTATACATACATTCATAAAATTCAGTTTTCTATCAAATGCATGTGGTGATAGGAGAGGTATTTAAAATACAAAAATCAGATGTGCTTTATATTTTCTGCAGAAGTATGAGGTCCAAATTTAAATACAATTTTCACTCTTAAATTATCCCCATGACACAACACAGTGAACCATTACAGATGAATGCCCATAACTCAGGAAAGAACTTGAAATACAAATCCTGATCTGAAATCCAAATCTAGATGCAAGTGTGTACCTTGCACCTCTCTTGTTTTCTTACAGGCCAAGGAGCAAGAACGAATCACCTGATAAGGATAATAAGACAAAACAAGGATTGTGCTTCAAACAGAGAAATTCTTCTTTTCTCTCTTTGTATCTTCATGTATTTAGTATGCCCATCATCTCCTTCTGTACTTTTCACACTAAGTCTACCTAATGCTTCTCACAGGCATCCATCCAGAATCTCCTCCTGAGTCCTCCTCTTTACAACTGATGCCTCTGCCTCAGACCCTTACAGAAAAGATATTCCTCACATCAGCATGATTGCTGGGACAAAGCAGATTTCCCCTGACAGCTGTTCAAGAATGAAGGATCACTGAAATGCTCAGCTAATTTTTTTTGCATTTTTCGAGACAGCAGGAATGCCTGGGAATTATGATAATTGTCCAAGAGAGGAAAATGCATTTTCTAAACAACATTGTTGACAGTGATAAGAACGTACAAAGGAAGAAATCAACAGTCAGTAAAAGCTGATAGTTGAGTATGCAATTAAATACAGAGATAAAAAGTGCTTTATTTCATTGCCCAAGATTGTTACTCAAATGACCTTGTCTCTTCAAGCTTATGCTTTTCAAGAGGAGGAGCAGTATGCTGACACCTATGGAGGCAATCTCAAAAAATATCTTCTGAGAGAATAGTCATACATTCCTCCAAGAAAGGATTTTGTTGGAGTGGTTCCAGTACTTCTCATTTCTCAGATGGGACAAATTTTTCAATGGCATAGGCTGTCTTAGAAGATTTCCACCTGTTTATAAATTTGTGCACTCTGTAGTCAGAAAGCACCATTGTGATCATCTAGTTTGAAAATTTCCACACAGAGACTATGGTGTTGTTTTTTTTTCCTAGAGGCTGGACTAAAGGGTGTCCAAAACTAAAGTTTTGCCTGAAAGACTCTTGGCAATGGCAAATCTATCACCTCCTCCATGGAAATTCTTCCAATCTTTAATTAACCTTAGTGTTCAAAACTATGGTTTATTTGAAGTTTGAATTTTTCTGATTTCCAACAAATTAGATTTTATTATATCTCTGTCTGCAAGGCTGCAAATCTTCTCATTATCATAGCTGTCCATGCCTAAGGACTTCAATAAAATAATCAGGTAATCCTTCAATCTTTTTTTTGATAAACTGAATAGATTAATTCTCGAAGTTCACATGGGAAGAGTTTTTCCAGTCTTACTTTTTTTTAGCTCCTCTTTAAATGTAAGTTGTGTAGTTAAAAGTTGTTTCAAAGGGGCTGGCAAACACTGGGTAATCTCTTCCTAGCAAGTAGTAAAATTAACAGAGGGCACATTGAAAATTTCAAGAGTCTGTCTCAGGCATTCCCAAGTGCTAGTGATGTACACCTGTTAGATTGCAAGTGCCATATCAGAAGCTGTAAGTAGGAGCCATGGTTGCTGGAGAGAAACCTCCAGTTGACAGATATTAGTTGTGGTAGGATCTGCCTAAACATGAGGGTGTAGTCCTGGTCAGATTGCTAGGAAATATCCCATATGGCTCCAGCTGCTCTTCTGAAATGTTTGGGTTTCTCTGTGTCATATCTCCCAGGCAGATGAATCCAGTTCCTTAGGATACTTAAAATGGTACCTGTTTACATATAAATACTTTTTTTTAATAAATGAAACTCCCCTTCTGTGTCATGTTAGAGTAATTCAGTAGAGTTATGAAATTTAAGAGCATCCTCAGAATTTTGCCATTATGAAAGCCCTATACCACTGGTGAATTTTACGAGGAAGATACACCAGAACAACCAACCAGGAGTAGAGTTCCACCCATAAGTTATCTTAAAAGTAAAGATTTTTCTTGCTGATGATCTATATTTACTATTCCCTTTTCATCTCTGCTGCTGAGTTTTAACCCACCTAAAGTGTGCCATGTCCATTCCATCTATTTTTTTTATTTCAAGATGCCATGTGGTATTAAATCAAACTCCCATGAGAAATCTAGAAAATTCATTTTACCAACAAAGTTGTTTGTATTAACCTGAGTCATAATCTTGCCAAAAAAAGATTAAAAGTTTGTTTGACAAGGCCTACTTTCCACATAAGTAAGTTGCCTGATATTATTTATATTTTTCCTTTCCAATCTTTGATTAATAAAGTCCCAGATTAAATGTTCCATTAATTTAACCACCACTGAATCAGCCTGAGTGGTCTAGTGTTTACTGGTCTATTTCCTTTTTATCTTTTAACATATATTAATTATATAAATGGCAGCCCTCCAGCAATATAGATTGCAATCTAGATTTTTTCTTTTTTTCAAGAGATATTAGATATTCACATAAGCTGTTTATAAAACTTCATAGCTTATTTACTGCTCTTGCAGAAATTATCTTAGCCTGTTGATTTTAAAATGTTTATTTTCAACATAGGCTGTTTGATACTGCTTTTTCTTGTGGAGAATGAGCCTTATTGCTTATCTTCATTATTGCATAAACCAGGTAAATCTCTCTGCCTCCATCTAGACCTTACTAGGCAAGAACAAAACACGGCACTGAGAAAAACAGTTTATACATGTGCGCGGCAGGTGTAATTCTGAAGCTTCCCAGGGTCATCCAGGGAGCATACTTAGGCTTTCTCTGTTGTCTTTCAAATTACCACTGCTTGTGAAAACACTTTCACAAAAGTAACAGTATCATGAGCATGCACTGTGTACCAACACAATGTGTTCTCTTAATACCTATGACTAAGATTCCATTCATATCTCTCTGACTAGCACCGAAAATATCATTGCCTCAGATAATTGTAACTCCTTGTGCTCATTTTCTCTCTCTTCTTCTGATTGTGCATTCACACTGTAAACTCTCTGGGACAAAGGTTATCTCATGAAGTCAGGAATACCTACAGAGCTCCTATTAAAATTATGGGTTTAATGTGATACCTCCACACAAATAATTGACAATACCAATGACAGATAGGACAGGCTGGTGATGGTATAACTCAGATGACCTCCCTTTGATCCTTACAGTTTTCATCTCATCAGAGAGCTCTCAAAACACCACAGCCAGTTGGTTACAGAGAGCATGAATCTCAGCTGCTTGTTTGAAATTTTAATTAGAATGCAAAACAGATGTGATCCTTGCTACCTGCTATTTATTGGCTCTGGGCAATGATTTCTGTCCTCCAACAGCGACCAAAACACAAAGTGTTTTACAAAGCCCAACCACGTGTAATTTATTATTTTAATTTTTTCTTCCTCTCTTTTATGCCATCTCAGATATATATTTTTGTCCTTTCATTTTTTCTCAGTGTAAGTGGAAAACCAAATGCATTATCCACGTATAAAATACAGATATAATAAATAAAAATGGTGCATGCACATTTATAGTTAACAACTCAAGCTACCACAAATCCTTCTTCCCCAACAGCCCAGCTTCACTTCTCCCATTTTCTCTATCCTGCCACTAAAAGTGCTGGAACATGCAACTTCACCTGGGATATTTTTAAGGAACCTCTGCACCCAAACACATGGCTCAGCTATAAGTCTTTATAAATAAAGGTCTGTGTAGGTAGCAAAACTGTTGTGGACATGTGGCAGATATGAATATGTGTATAAGATGAGTGTGAAGACCCAGTTTGGAGATGACAGGAGAGATGCTTTACAGCCACAGTCTGATTCCTCAGAACATGCTCAACAGTGTGCTGCAAATGGGACTTTAGACCTTGAACCCTTTAATAGAAGTTAGATTCATCAGGTTAGGATGAACTCTTCAGGAGGTAGAACTAACCTCCTCCCTTGTCTTCAAATGCTTTTCTTCTCAGTCTTCTCTCTTCTAGACCTTTGGCCTCAGGTGTATTTGCTTCAACTCACTACTTTGATGGACCCAGCAGGCCACAGGCAAAGGCGATTTTTTTGAGTACAGAGGATGTGAGCGGCACACTGGGAGGCTGTTCTGAGTCAAAGAACTGATCAGTACAACCTTATTCATTTTGAAGAGCTACTGGCATCAATGTGATTACTTCCATGGTCCAAATATTCACCAATGTTAGGGCTGCACACTCCAGGCCAGGAGAGAAACATCATCCTGCCCTGTTACCTATGCTGAGAATTACCTTGATATAAAACAGTCACACTCTGTAAAAATGTTTATCCTGATAAATAAAATAATCAGACTCTATAGCATCAAACTGGCCTAGTCACTATGGGTTGACTCAGTACCTGATCTTACGACTGTTGATCATTGGACTCAGTCCTATTTATTATTGATGACCTGGGTGAGGGGATTGAGTGACTCCTCAGTCAAATTGTGAATGACACCAAGCTGGATGTTGTTGAGTGTTTTTGAGTGTTGTTCTCCTAGAGTATAGGAAAGCTCCGCAGAGTGATCTGGATAAGTGGGCCAAGACCGCTGGCATGAGATTCAACAAGGCCAAGTGCTGGGTCCTGCACCTCAGCAAAAACCAGCTCATGCTACAATCTGGGGGAAGTATGTTTGGAAAGTAGCCCAGCAGTAAAGAATCTGGGGGTGATGGTGACAGCCAGCTAAATATGAATCAGCAGTGTGCCCAGGTGGCCAAGAAGGCCAAGGGCATCTTGACTTATATCAAAAATAGTGTGACCAGCAGGACCAGAGAAGTGATTGTCCCGCTTTACTTGGCACTGATGAGGCCACACCTCAAGTCATGTGTTCAGTTCTGGGTCCCTCACTCCAAGAAAGACATTGAGGTGCTGGAGCAGGTCCAGAGAAGGGCAACAAAGCTGGTGAAGGGTCTGGAGCACAAGTCCTTTGAGGAGCAGCTGAGAGAGCTGGGCTTGTTTAGCCTGGAGAAAAGGAGGCTCAGGGGTGACCTTATCGCTGTTTACAACTACATGAAAGGAGGGTGTAGCCGGGTGGGGGTCAGCCTCTTCATCCAGGTAACAAGTGATAGGACAAGAGGACAGATCCTCGAGCTGTGCCAGGGGAGATTCCGGTTGGACATCAGGAGGATTTTCTTCACCAAAAGGGCTGTTAAAGACTGGAATGGACTGGACTACCCAGGGAGGTGCTGGAGTCACCATCCCTGGATGCATTCAACAAACGACTGATCATGGCACTTAGTGCCACGATCTGATTAACAAGGTGGTGATCAGTCAAGGTTGGACTCAATCTCAGAGGTCTTTTCCAGGCTAAATGACTCTGTGATACCAACCATATTCTTGTAACTTGCTCACATGCCTCAATCTGAACACATAACATATGTAATCCCACACTCCTGTACAAAGTCTGTCTACAACACACACTCCTGTACAAAGTCTGTCTAGAATATTAATTTCTAGCCATTGCAGCTCCAGCAGTGTGCTTGTAATTTGAAGGCAGATCAGTGACTTGCAAGTGCACAAACTCATCAAATGTATTTTGATGACAAAGTAATTTACCATATAATTATTTTTTTTCTCCAAATCATCAAAAAATATATGAGTTAACAATAGATTCAAGACAAAATTTGGAATTCTTAACTATGGGAACAATAATAGTGTTTGATGTTCAATTTGTGAAGTAACAACAGTAAGTTATTAGAGAATTCCCAAAATAAGGGGCAAAAAAATGACTAAAGAGAAGACACTACATGGATGGATAAAACACAAAACAGTAGTATATTGATAAGAACAGCTGAAACAGGACGAGAAAGGAAAAGAAAGGTCCCTTCATTAAACAAAGTGCAATATAAAATTGATAATGAGAGCCCCAGTGGACATTCAAGGCTCTCTTCTTGTATAGTGCTTGGAACAGCTGGAATTAAACATCACAAATTACAAGAAAAGCTTAGGAAATTTCTATGCTAGAAAAGTTGCAGAACTCTAAAATACAGACTGGATGGAGCAAGATTGGAGTATTGAACAGGACAAGATGGGGCAGGTGGGAGCTAGAAGAAACATAAGACTATATCCTGGCTTCAGAGCACACTTAGCCCAGAGTTTTGTCTTCAACAGTGGTCACTTGTGGAAACCTAGAAAAAGTTAGACCAGGATAAGAAAGTATGATACTTTCTACTCTAACACTTATCCATGGATTTCTTTTGCATTTTGTTTTGTTTATGTAGCAACCACCAATAAATACCTCTACCAAGCTCCTCTCCCATCTTCCATTGAACCCATTGCAGGAAACTCCTTGTACCTGCAACATCCATTGGCAAGGAGTCCCACGGATTTGTTACACGGAGAAGATCTGTTCCTGCACGAGCAGTTATTCTTGGCATTGCACCAGCAGTATCCCCTGACACATATCTTCAGACTACAATTTATCAAAAAAGGTGGCTTAATCTTCCACGATCATACAGAAATTCCTAAGAGCAGAACGCTGTAAGAGATGCAGATTGATTGTGATCAGAGGGCATGGCATAAGTGTGTCTGTAACTACCTAACTAACAGCACACAGCAGCAGCAACACTAACAATCCCAATAACTTCATGCTTTTAGGACTAAGGCAGCTTTTTTCCTCGCTTTTCTTTGACGTTTTAAAAGCCCATCAAGCTATAAGGCCTGAAGCAAATTTCCTTGTAATTGCATTGGTGCATCTGCGTCTCATCTGTGGTTATCACAACCAAAACTGGTTGTCAGCAAACTCATTTTTCCCCTGCTCAGTGAATTGCACTGCTCCGTTTCTAAGGGCAGTGATCTCAGCCAAAGGAAAGCTAATTGATACTACCTACCACCTGAGATAAGACACATACCCCCAGTAAGTAACCCAGTATGTATCAAATGTGCAAAGAAGGAGAGAGAACCAAGTTAGCATAAAATCATCAAATCTTATGAATCCTCTCTATCAACAAAATACACAGATGATTTGGTGTCCTGCCTTAGGCAGCAGAGTCTTAGAAAAATCAAATAATGTGTGGCTGTCACACAACAAAAATGACTGCTTGTATTTTTACCCAAACTTCATAAATTCAGCTAGATGGCAAGCAAATATAAACAGTTCTGGCAATGCCAGCACAGTCTGAAGGTAGAACAAGAAATTTTCAATGAGCTCCTTGCAAATGGTCTCAGTGGGCATCGTGACCATATGAAGATCCCAATTTATTCCAGCTATAGCAATATTGCAGGGTCATTTTCCAGCGGTTGGTCTGACTGCCAGTTAACTTCTTCCTAATAGCAGTGGCTTGCCACCATTTATTGAAAGCAAATACACATATAACATTTCTCCTATCTAAAAATTCAAATATGTTTTTACATTTTATAATAAAAAATAATAACAGAATATAATGACCATTTATGGATGAGGCAAAGGAGAAAATAAATAAATAATTAATAAAGAAACCCCAGACAAACTATCACACTGACATAGTGATTCAAGCACATGTACTCAAACTCTACTACTTAGCAGGATCTGTGGGTACAGGACACTTGATATCCATGGGCACAATGAGATCCAGGTATTAGAAAAGCATGAGCTGTGGATAGCAATGTCTCATTGACTCCTTAAACAAAATGTAATTCCTATCTCAGTCTGTTCAAATTAGTCCTGCAGTGAGAACATCTCCTTGAATAAAAAAGACCAAGGGATTTTTTATTCTTTTTTAAGCCTGGCATGGTGATCAGGACAGTAAAATGATTATTACAATGCCCAAAGGTGGCAGATCAATGAAAACTACCAGTATATGGAAGACAGAGGATAATGTTAATTACCCATAAAAGATAATCAAAACTCAGTCATGGGGATATGAAAATGGAAATACATCACTAAAATAAATTCCTATTCACAAGAGTAGCTGGCCAATAAGTAATTTTTCAGTCAGGATCAGGAACAGGGAGCCAGGGCAGAGGCCAAGTAGACTGGAGGAATGGATAGCTCTGCTGAACCAAGCCCAGATATTGCTGCAGCCCCGGAAACACTTTGCATTTAAGAAGACATCATAGTGACCCACAGCATCCCCAGAAGTTCCCATGCAATGGGCTTCATATCACTTTCTGTCTCACTCTTGGTTTTTCAGCAGTTTGATTAGAACAAATCTTGCAGGCTCTGTATGACTTCATGTGTAGCCAGTACTCAGGTTAAACCTACGTGTTTCCAGCTTGTTCTGTTGGCTCAATAAGCTCTCAACCTTTTCCTTCAAGGAATCTCAACCACAAATGCAAGAGCACTCCAGGGTACACGTTGAAGTGGTTACAAACTTCTTGTTCATCTGTTTGTGTAGCAGCTTGAGCTGCTCTTAAATCCCATTGAGATGATTAAGAACTCAGCATCTCAGGCCAACCAGCTTGCACCACAGGCTGAGCACACAGGATCGGAGCTTGCAGAACTGAGCACGTGCTGAGGCCTCCTGGTGATCCTGCAGCAGGAAAGAGTAACCAAGCCTCAGCTCTCTTTGGTATAGAAAGAAACCCAAAAAGCAAACAACTAGTAGATATCTCTGAGTACGTTGACTTCCATTTTTTCCTCCTGAGCTTTCTCAGGCATTAAGAAGGGTAATACTTATAGTTGTGAAACTTCCTAAGTTTTGCAGAAATCTTTGAAAACCTCGACCAAAATGTACTATGCTAGCGAAGAGGACAATTTGTGCTTGTTGCCTGTACTACTGGAGCAAGCTGGAGTAAGGCTGCTCACGAACATGAAGCTGTTCAGAAGTTAATACAGGAGGAATATTGCAAAAATATGACTCATAGACTGTGAGTTCTGTTCCGCTCATATCACTGCCAGTGCAGAATATTTCAGATGACCTGACAGGAATGGAAGTGTAAGTCAAGAATAATTTTCTCCTTGAACAAGTCAAACTACCAGCTCTGTCTTCAAATATCCATAGCTCTCATGATTTCACTGACTATAATTGGATGAAAAGAGAGCAATATTGTCAAGTAAAGCCTGACCTCACACTCACTAATAGAATCTTCTTTCCCCACTGCTCCCACCAGGCTGCAGATCCATCAAGAGCTGTACTGGAGGTGTCATCTGCAGGAGTTTGGGGTTTGGTGGCTTGCTTTTCTTGTCTTTATTAACCCAGTGCCCCTCATTAAACCTAAGATGCAAACAAATAGATTATTCGTATCACATCAATTATACACTTCCTAATGAAGCCAGAGAGCACTGTCAAAAAACCCTTTCTTTGCAAAGACTCTGCAGCAGTTTTATTTCAGAGTTTCTTTCTGTTAGATATAATTTCTTTTTTGGGAGTTCTCCATTCTGTGCTAATAGTGACACCTGGCTAGCTGACTGCTAATGCAGAAGTTATTTTCATTTATATTAGTCCAGAGTTTCTGGTTCCTTCCAGTTGAGAATATCTGTATCTATCCATATTTTTGCTTTCTGGAGCTAGTCTTGCGAAACTGATGCATCTCAATAAACCTGTTTTCTGTGATAGCCTCACTGACTTCAGTATTATTACATGAGGAATGTAATCTTATTCATATGCTCAAGTCTCATAAAAAGAATTACCTGAGTTACTGGTGCTACAGTGTGTCTCTCAGACAATAAGAAGGGATGAGCAGGGCATCCAGACATCATGTTGAACACTTTCCTGCTTTACTTTTTTTTTTTTTGTCTTTAGGACACTGTGGATCCATAAAGATGATTGGAACTGCTGCCTGGTATTTGGGAAAGTTGTAGGATCGTGTGGCAAACACCATCTCAGGAGCTAGGTAAGTGGAGGGATGATAAGCAGATAGGAGAGTTTGGTTTACTCCACACACAGGGCATTTGCCTATAAGAAGAGAGAGAAGAAAATATTCTACATCCTCCAAATGACGATAACACTGCCTGTTTCACCCACAGTGAACAAAGAACACTTTGATGTACAAGACACGGACACAGAGCCTTCCAGCATACCTATTGGAAGTGGTTCTCTGTACAACCCCTTACCATGGATGACAGACCACATGCAAAGAGCAACTCACAGTTACTAAAGACATCTGATGTGTCCTTTCTTCAAAACACTCCTATCAAAGGTGTTATCAACTGAAGGCTTATTTAAGTTTGAGGTCCTTTGAAAATCTAGTTTTAAACTAATTTCTAATAATGTAATTTCCACAGCTCCAACTGGTTTCTTATATTACAGTTATTCTTCTTATTTGTTGGCCTCTACATTGATTAGAGGACCATTTGGTGCTTCTCAGTATTTGGAACCCAATTTCTCTTCTTTGGAAAAGTGAAGGTGTTTTACTTTAGTAAGGAATGCTTTCATTACCTAGGTAGACAATGACTGTAATTTTCTCCATATTTTCTGTCTTTTGGTTAATCCTCACACCTTCATTAAATTTTATGGAATCATTCACTTAATGACATATTGCTTCCATTTTGTCTTTCCTCTTTCTACATCTGCCTCTCACCCCAGCCGAAAATTTTCTGTCACAGCAGAACCAAAAGACCTGCAGCTAACAAAACAACAAAAAAAGAGTTTGAATCTAAGTGACTCGATAAGCTTTACAAGGTTTGAGATAAAGGACATATAAATTTAAATTTCTGTTTTCAAGCAAAACATTCAGTCATTTTGTTGCCTTTCTTGGCTACTGATCCTAGATAACACTAAATCCTGACAGTTAAAATTTTCTTAGAAGTAAGATGGGGATTTTTATTATTTTCTTAAGTAACAATGTGACTTTACAGGACTGTGAGAAGATTGCTGGTCTGCTCGGAGCAGAGCATAACTTAGGAAAAAAACCTTGGAGGACGATTCAGGATCCTCATAATTTTGCTTGTTTTCCGCAATATCATATACTTTTGGCAACTGAGCTGGAAGGACTGATATAGCACTACTTATTTCTGCAATATTTAATTTTGATTTAAAACTGAAACACTACACTCAGCTAAACTGTACCATTCTTAATTGTCCAGTCAACTTGAAAATAGAATCATAGAATACTTATGTTTGAAAGAGACCATAAAGTTCATTTAGTTCCAACCATCCTGCCATGGACAGGGATACCTTCCACTAGACCAGGTTACCCATATCCTTATCCAGTCTGGCCTTGAACACCTTGAAGGATGAGGAGACCACAAAAAAAAAACTTTTTATTTATTTGCTTTTAAAAGAAAATTAAGTATTGAAATGCATAACATTATAAAGTTATCATATAAAGCATTAATCAATAATATTTTAATGATGTTATTTTTAATGTGTATGTTATACATTTGTTGGAGATCCTCAGCATCCATGTACTTTTTCAACTGTTCTCATAGAATTATAGAGTGGTTTGGGTTGGAAGGGACATAAAAGATACTTTAGTTCCAAACCCCTGTCATGGGCAGGGACACCTTCTGCTAGATCAGATTGCTCAGAGTCCCATCCAACCTGGCCTTGAACACTTCCGGGGATGAGACATCGACAATTGCTCTGGGCAACCTGATCCACTGCTTCACCACCCTCTGAATAAAGAATTTGTTCATAACATGTAATCTAAACTGACCCTCTTTCAGCTTAAAACCATTGCCCCAAATCCTGTCACTATCTGCACATATAAAAAGTCCCTCTCCCTCCTTTCATAAGCCCCCTTAAGGTACTGGAAGGACATAGTGAGGTCACCCTGGAGCTTGGTCTTTTCCAGGTCAAACAACCCCAGTTCTCTCCCTGCCTCTCATCACCTTCATGGCCCTCCTTTGGACTCATTCCAGAGTTATATGCTTGGCCAATGCTAAGCATTAGGGAAGAGGACCTTCTATGCAGAAACTCGCCTTACCAAATCCTGAATTATCTTGCAGAGATTGCAGGGGCAGAGCATGTTATTTATGAATTACCACACCCAAAATACATTCCAAATGTACTATGAGCTTTCCAACTCATATGACATTCCATGCTTTGTTCCTGAATGTCTTGTTGTGAAACTTAATTGGGAAGTATTTTACATGATTGTTATACTGACCTTTTAGACAACCACTGGTCCAGACATTTGCTGAAAAGGAGGACATGACTACTGCCCACCTGATCCAACCTCCTCCCTTCATCCAGCCAGATGGAAAATCACACAAAGCAATGGATTCAAGTGAAATCGTAATCTGCAAATGAAAAACAGAGGTCAGTGGAGCTCTTCCCCACTCTGATCACCATGAGCCTGAACATTGCTAACTGAGGCACAAGAGAAAAGGTGACAATTACATACAGCATTGGCAATGGGGATTGTGATGAAGCCGAGTCTACTATATTTAGAACTGCTGAACATTAACATGGCCATATAACCACTGCTTTAGCTTCCCTCCACTGCTGTTTATCTCAGGTTCATCTAGGGTAATAAAACAGCCCCTTGTGAGGTTATTTTTATTTCCATCTGCTGGGAAGGATGTATAAATGTTAAAATGAAACTTCTCTCAAGCTCTGAATTCACGAGGGTATGATATTTGTTTGGAGTCCATTCAGACATACAACTGATAGTTTCAACTTACGTTCATGGCATACAGTGTTAATGCTAAAATGAAAAATGTTTGTTCAAACTGAAGAGTGAAAGCATGTTGTTTAGATTGTTGAAATGAAATAGGCTGACATTTACAAAAGAAAATAGTTCAATTGTTAAAGGGACTAAGGGAAATGCTCTTGTTAGTTTTTCAATCCATTCTTTCTCTTTAATTCTTCTTTTAATGAAGCTTGAATCTTCCAGCTAGAGTCAAATGCATGCATAGTTTCAACCTCTCCAAATTAATTTTGTCAAGTTACTATTTATAAGGAAAAAAAATCTGAAAATATGTCTAGTTTTACTCATCTCATCTCACTCATCTCATGGCTAGGCTTTGCGAACGAAGATTTGGGGAGGGCACTACCCACGTTTGTTACAAGTGTGCTGGTGGCTAAAGAGGCCAATACAACACAGACATGTCAAGTTGCAAAAGGCACAGCAGAAAGACTCCTTAGGTGGTATATTCTGCAAGGCATGATTCTTTCTGTGTTGTCTTTTCTTCTCAGTAGTGACCCTGCATGCTTTCTCAAAAGCATCAGCAGCGTTAAAGATAGTGTGTCTCCAGACCTCCCGACTGGAGGCCAGAGTAGACCAGTTATGTTGATCAATATGGCCAAGGCTGAGATGTTGTTTCAGGCAGTCCTTGTATCTTCTCTTCAGGGCTCCTCTCTTGAGGCTTAATCTACCAAGCTAATATCTCATCCCTTTGTCTGACACAGCAGCAGGTAAGAGCTGGGATACAAAATGCCCCATGTTGCTCAACCCTGCTTGGTCTCAGAAAATTGCTGTTACCTTTATAGCAGTTTTTGTCCAGCCCTCTCCAAGGTGCTCAGGCGAGACTTAATTAAGGTTTACAGTAACGCTGTAAGTAAGTAAATACTACCATCATTTTGAAAAGTCAGCCAAGTCAAAACCAAAACAAAACCAAAAAAAAGTAAAAATGCTGCCTAACATTAAAAAAATACAAGCACACATATGAAAGACAGGAGCAGAACTACAAGAATCAGACTTATGAGCTACAAGTGCTAACACCAGAATAAGTTCACAGGTTATATGAACATCCTGGTGCTCATTAGGTTAATCACCTGTAGAAATACTTCTCTAGCAGCCTCTTTCTCTGACCATTCTGGTTTTCTCTTTGCCTGGCACATTGTCTAAGAGGCCTCTAGGCATAACTGGCATTGTGGCCTACCACTTGAAAATTGCTCAAAGTATTTTTTATTATTTGCAACTGTTACCAACTTCACATGCACACTTGAGTGATAAAAGCATTTGATTTCTACTTTTCAGGAAGCTGATAAGCAGACAGCCAAACAGTGCTATTTCCGCAGAGGAAGTTAGCTGCTCTGCATCTGTCCGTTGCAGCACCCAAATCATTCTGCCTCTCAGGAATACTAGCAGCCACCAAGCTCTACTTATTGACAAGTTCATCCTTTATACTGGATGGTTTTTAGGGGAACATGTTCCACATTTGAAAAATGTCTAAGAGGTAGAGGGAGCTACAGACAAATACACAAGAAATAAGCCCCTGAAAAGGTACAGATAATATATGAATAGCATTTAGTGGGATGCAGATTCCAACCAACAGTTGAGCTGACAAGAGTTCCATACTTGGCTATCTGAAATATCATGCTCTCAGGCCAGTATGCTGTTGCTCTCTATGACTACATACAAAATATATAAACATGCAAAAGTACTGCCTAAGGGTTCAATAATGTTTTGATTCACTAACTTTCCACAGCTACCAGTTTGAAGTGACTGTGGGTTTGCAGGAGAAACAAGGCCCACACATAGTAAATAATATTTCCCTGGTATTCTCTTGATGAGGATGACAAGCCTGAATCTATGCCTGGCTATGAAAACCCTGAACTTTATTGGAGTGAGCTGGGCTCAGAATACAGATCCCAATTATGTTACTAAGGCACAAAATGTTTTATGTCTGCCTTCAGATATCACATCTGTCATTCATTGCGCAGGAATCTTGAAGTGCTTTATTGACATTAACAAACAGAAACCTACACAATCTTAGTGTAGTGTCATCATTGGCACTTCAAGGGAGCTGTGAGAAAACAGTTCTGGGCTTTGGCTGGCTGTGAATATCATTAATTGGTTCTTTAGTTGCTTTATTCTCTTCACAAGAGACAGAAGTGGGAAGTCTGGAGAACTGAAGATTAATAGTGATGGAACTAAGAGCCAATAGAAGAATACATTTTACATGCCCAATAAGAAAGCAAGATGTGAAACCATCTTTTTGAGATAGGAATCAAAAAATGTGTTTCTCTTCCATTTTGGCAGATCATTAACAGTAAGAAAAAGTAGGCTTACAATGAAACTCAAGGCAGCCTCTTTCTTTATCTTTCAGTAAGATCTGAAAGGACCTTACTTACTATCCATATACAGATGTTCAATTGGGCTTCCCACTCTTACATGTATTCTACTCACTCATATCATTCAGATGCCACTCACATACCACCCATATGTTTATATTTTTATTCCTCTCAGGAAGTTCTCCTGTAATTACTCAAGAACAAACTAAATGCACACAGCTGAGGAGCTGCACTTAGGAGACCGACCCGGGATATAAAAAAAAACAAAGAATAAACTACCTCTGTACAAATGAATGTTGAAAACCTAAAAATAGTTATTACAAAAGTAATTACGTGAAACAAACAGGGCTTAAAAGAAAACAGACCTAAATGAGCTGTAGCTGGAATTGCTGAAACGTGCCAAGACTTGCGTGAATAAAGATAGCAATAACAGGACAAAACCTTTGTGCTTAGTTAATAAATCAAAGGGAAACACAATTCCCAGGCACATCCATAAACCACTATATCTGTAGAAGAAATAATGCCATACACGAAATGTGCCACTGAATATATTAAGCAGTAGAGAGACAATTCTGCAGACAAACAAATGTCAAATATCCAGTCATCTCCAGATCATAGATACATAGATGCATACTTTGGCTAAGTATGCATCAAAAAATGGAAAGGAGTAAATAAAATAACACAGCTCTTGGAAACCAAAACTATTGCATTATCATCCAGAGATTAAAAGGAAATAGGTGATTTTGAGATATTGTGTTGGTTTGGGATATCAGTATTAGTTCTATCGTCATAGACCCAGCAGAGTAATGATAAGTTCTCACATAAGGATGAGAGGTGACTGAGGGTGGTGAGATGCTGGAATAGGTTACCCATGTAGGTTGTGGCTGTCCCAGCACCAGCAAGCCCAGGTTGGATAAGGCTTTGAGCAACCTGATCTAATAAGAAGTGTCCCTGGTCATTCTGTACATAATTTTTGATTGTTACAAGGGCTGAAGGGGAAAATTTAGGCACTGTGAAGATTCCTGTGAGCTACAGATCATAGAATCATCAAGGGTGGAAGAGAGTTTTAAGGTCATCAAGTCCAACCATCAACCCAGTACTACCAGTGTAGCCCCTAAGCCAGTAAACTGCATCACCCACCACCAGATCTGGAAGCCTCTCAAACACCTCCCTGGGTAACCTATTCCAATGGCTGACCACTCTAACAGTGAAAAAAAAATTTCTAAGATCTAATCTGAATCTCCTCTGTCTCAGCTAAAGGCCATTTCCTCTAGTCCTCTCACTGCAGGTACGGTAGGAGACTGGCCCCCACCTCAGTGGCCTGATGAGGTAATAGTAAGTCACAATCTTTTCTGGACCTCCAATAAGGACAATTCAGATAATTCCACTACTGAACACTTGATGATCCTTGTGGGTCCCTTACAGCTCAGCATGTTCTGTGATTCTGTGACTAACTCTTCTTCAGAGTCCAAAATCTCCTACAATTTTTCAAGGACAAATAAAACCCTATAACAGAAGAGTTTTTATAAACATGTCTAAGATGTATTTATCATGTTAAATATGTTACTTTAAAAAAAAAAAGAAAAGGAGGGGGAACACATCAACATAACAAAAACTGTATTAAAAGAAATACCTCAAATATATATACACATATATGTATTTTAATGTCTCTAGAATTACTAACTCTGCTTTTTCTCAATGTTCATAATGAGTCTTTATCTTTGCTTCCTTTCTTCTTGTCCTCATTTATGACATATTTTTTTTCTATTTACAATCACCAGCATCAGAACCAGAAATGTAATTAACACTTCATCAATCTAAAGGGGCAAAAAGGTAAAATAACTCCAATATTTCTGACAAAATAAATAGCCCACTGATAGTATATTCCAACTGGTTTGTTAAGTAAACTTTGGCCATTGGAATACACAGGTTTCATGGTATTTCCATACTCTTTCTTGCCTGGCTTCATACCTGTCTCTCCTTCTCTTTGCTTATTTGAACTTTCTTACTTTCCCGACATACATTGCAGCCTGATTTGTTGTTTGACTTCTGCAGGAGACTCCATATTAGGCATAATGTCTCTTCAAAGAAGCAGCAGCAGTGGGAAAGATGACATCCATAATGATAAAAATTTTTTAATACACAACCCCATTGAACTTGTTGCCCAGGCTTCCAAGTTTGGAAAGGCTAAAAAAAAAGTAATTGGCTCAGATGTTTGTTAAAGAATCCTCCTACCTGACAGTTGCTTTGGAATTCCATCCAAATCCACTCATGTGGAATTCCATTCCATCCAAATCCATTTCGTTCCATGCGAAGCCAAAGAAACATATTTATTTATGTGAAGGAAAAAATGTAGCTAACAGAAATAAAATTTCATTGAAATTTTTGTACATTGAAAAGGGTTTCTAGATAAATAGGAATATTTTTGAATCCGTATTTGATGGAAACTACTGGGTTATTTCACCTGAATCATATAATGTAACACCTGCAATTTTATCTTGCCCAGTTTATCTTTATAATTATAATGATGTGCAAAACCAAAATATTTCCCCAATATAATGGAAAAATCAACATTTTCTTGAATAGGGAAATATATTTTCTGATTAACTATAAAAAATGTATTTCAAACAAGATTTTGCATTTTAAAATAGTGTTAATAGCAAAAATCCAACTATATGCTGTTTTTCTTCAGAAGTGCAGACTTTAGCCTATTCAGAGAGATAGCTCAAGGGATAGCTATTAAGATTATAAAGGAAACTTAAAATTTATAATATTCTAATTGTTGAAGTAACTGATTTAGCAGCCTGTCTTTTTGGAAAGTCTTTGTCTTTTTTTCCCCTGCAATGTAGGGGTTGTGTAGACTGTGTAAATGCAACCAATCACAACATTGTAGAAAAGTGTTCTAAATTGCCTTCAAATTAAGGCCTCAATACTGATACTGACTCAAAGAGATGATCATATTTTAAATTAAACTTCAAGTGTTGAAATGGCACTAAAGATTTCCTCTCTTTCTGGCTTCAATGTAAGAACAGCTTATACAGTTACAGAGTTGGCTTCTGAGCAGTTCCATGTGCAGATGTGTTTGCAGGTGCACACATGCAGAACGTTAAGCTTTGTCATCTCAAAATAAGATATCACCCTTCCTCCTTCTCTTCCTTGAAGTTGGTTTAGTTTGTGGAACAGATTTAAAGTTTATTGCTTTAGGTCTGCTGGTACAGTAAGCACACACAGCTTTTTTCCAGATGCATGCACACCCAAATGTGCACTTAGTCTCAGGTGCAGTAACACCCTCATTGTTCCTGTCTCTTGAAAAGTAGGAAATTATTTATTGAGTTAGAAAAGTCCTCCACAATAAAAAGAATAACAAATAACAAAGATAATATCAGAAATCATATTCATCTATTAGAGACCACAAAAAGCAACCAATTGCAAAATAACCACTTAGAAAGCAACAAAACATTTTTCATCTGTACCACTGAATGTGTTTTACAAGCAAAGTCAGTACCTTTATGACCATTTAAAAGCAGCTAAATAGAAGGGCATGTGGAGGTAAAATGGAGAAGGTCACAGCAGGTGTGAGAAACAGGGAAGAAAACTGAGGTGCTACCACTGGGTAATGCTGCCTTTTTAAAGTGGGAATTTAGGGGTGTCAGCTGGGCATCCCTATCACCAACGGCAGAACAGCTACCAGGAGCACTGAGATGTAAGGGACATGCCTTGGAAAGAGCAACTTCTCATCTGGAATTAAACAGGGATTAGAAAGTGCAGTCCACATAAATCATAATAATTTCTGGGAGTATATTTTTGTATTTTTCAGAAACTCAGTAACAGGGGATGCAATGAAGCAGGTCAGGCTGCTGTCTGCTGTGAATACAACTGACCTGTGGAATTTCAGCATAAAACCAGTGATGCTGATTGAGTCAAGAGTGAGACAAGAACTTTTTTATCTCTGTGAAGAGGGTTTAATACATGTAAATAATATTTGTGTGTTAGCTTCTTCCATGCAATAAACTGCAAAGCAGCCCAAGAATGTTAATATTTATATGCATATATATATACAGAGTAGCATCTGCATACAATTGTTGTATAGGATACTGAGAAAGATTTGTCACTTTACCCTTCCTCTTAATGGATCTTTATAAGATTAATCATAAAAATAGCCGTCTTTCATTTGTATTGACAATGTGCTTAAAACAGTGCAAAAAAGCATTCCTGTTTCAAAAAGGCAGAAACCCAAGATGTTAGAAGTTCCATCCTTGAAGGGTTTCTTTGGCCTTTTTCTCCTCATCTTTCTCTACTATGTTTAGATGGTCTTACCCTAGTCCTCATCAAAAGAATAGGACAGGAAACCAGTTTTCACAGGCAAACCCAGAAATTCCAGCTTCTAACCAGAGCTACATTTATTTCACTTAAAATTGTACTGGCTTTATTCATTAAGGGCTTGCTTTCTCACTCAGCAGTTGGACAAGCATCTCAAGCACACACTCACTTCAAAATCCCCAATGCTGCAGCTTGGCAGCCTGATAAGCCCCCAGTCTATTACCATGGGTAGCTATCTCTGAAAGCCATCTTGCTCCTAACTATGACCTCATCTTCCGCTGGCTAAAAGCACAAAAAAAAACCTCTGTAATTTTGTCCTTCATTCCCCAAGACTTTTTTTTCTTTCATTAGAGTTTCTGTGTCCCATCTGCAATTAAATCATCTTGGTTTCCAGAGCCACATACTAGGGATAAAATTGCTAACAACGCAACAGCCTTTATGAACTGAAATCAGTCAGTGGTTAGCAGACCTTTATCTGAACCAATCATCATATGTGTCAATTTTTCTTTTAAATCAAGCAGTGATGAGAAAGACTCTTGGAAATAAGCAGGATAAAGAAGCATGGGCTATCCATGCCTCACTGTGGGACTTTAATCTCTTTTTATGAGCAATGATAGATTATAGGCACTGAGATTGCTAGAAGTATCAGTATGCCATTGCCTGTGTCTACAAATTATTATTAACTTCACCTATCTGCCTAATTAGATAGTCACTGCTCACGGAAATATCTCTAAGCCTCATTTTCAGTGGTGCTTTTTATTTCCAATGTCCTGGGAAGGTAGTTAACCTTTGGCAATAAAACTGCCTCTTGCAGAGGGGAGAAGTTGACAGAGTAAGGGAGTCACATAAGGCCACAAAAGAAAATCTGTTGCCAAGTCAAAGTTGAACCCAGGTGATCTGGATATTATTAAGACCTCCTATGGATTGATCAAGTAATGGATATTTCCCATTTAAATCTGGTACAGTATATACTACACAGTATAAAAAGTGCAAAAAGTACACAAGTTTTCAGTGGAACATGTTTTCTATCTATATGAGTTAGATGAGGTTTAAGACTAGATACCAGCTTCAAGATTTTTTTTTTTAAATAATAAATATATTCCACATTTTCATTTCCCGGTCTTAAAAGCAAGTCTGAATAGTTCTGATCATGACCACACAGGGGACAGATTGGCTTACCAAATGAATTTGACAGTGTTGCTTTTGTGAGGCAGCCAACAGAGAGGAGGCAGAATCTGATTTCATTTCCATGTAAATGAACACCTAGTAACTAGAGGTAAAAAAGAGAGCTAGGAAAAAAATAAAAAGGTGGTTTATAATATGTATTGCAGAAAGCCACAGCCCTCCCAAAACCTTCAAATGCAGTAGTTTCTTTCCAGGAAATAATTGTCGATTTGACAGACCACCAAGACCCAGCTTTAATAGACGTAATTTACAGTGAATATGTCAACACCCATATCTGTCCTCATGAAGGAGAGACCAGAAAGACTAACAATATATTATGAGCAAAAACCCTTGTGCATGGCTGTAAAGAATCTGGGACTGAGGTACTGTGAGATCAAAAAAATCCTAAACAGAGGAGTTGACAGAGGGAGAAAAAAATGTTTAGGGGAATGTCAAAGGATAGAAGGAAAAAATGTAACTGCAGATAGCTTCAGCAGATGTGAGCAGAGATCAAGAAGAATGAACTGAGACTAACACACTACTCTGAAACACTCAGACTTCACAATGAAAAGAACATCATATGAATATAGACAGATTTTCAAATAAGCAACAAATTGTGGAAACAGAGACGGAAAAAACTACTAAATCTGTAAGTTAGGTCTCATCTTAAATCAGTAACTTAGTTAAATTCTTGATTTTGTTAAGAAGAATTTACAACTTGACTATAGTCCCAACTGGATATGCAGCCATTTCCTTGTCATGTGGATAACTGCTGATATTCCTGCCATCTTAAATAATTTGTGGTTCTCTAACCATATGTTTGTGCAAATTTTTCAAATGCAAATTAGACTGAGCCTTCAAACCCCTAAGGCTTTAGACAACTGTGACTTGTCATTTCCCTACACATGTAAGAGTTTCTTTTTTTTTTCCCCTTCTGAGATACTGTGGAAAATAATTTTGTGATTTCTAGTTCAAAGTTCACCTTGTTAAAAGTCTGTATTGACCTCTTCAGAGAAAAAGCATGAGAAAACAAGCATACATAGAACAGAAAAGTCAATAAAATCATTCCTTAACTCTACTTGGAGACATGCAAACTCTTTTTGACATGCTTGTGAGAACATTTAACTTTCTCTTCTTTCAGAAGTTGTCATCATGGCAAAATATTTTTGGCTTTCATAAAACTCCCAGGGTTTCATTCTCTCAGGTGAATGAAAGGTAGTCCATTCTGCAGCAAGAAGAAGAGTACTATTACTCCCCTATGGCTCTAGAATAGTTAACTACCACAAATTGTTTCATTCCAGAGCTGACCAATGCAGTTCTGAATGGCTCTGTCTCTTCTGGGATATGAGAAGAGGACAGAGAAGGAAACTCCATTAAATGCTCCTTCCTAAGAATTTTTATTTGCCTGAAAGCCCCTGGATCCCCACCGTTTCAAACTTTTGCACAGAGTTTCAAAGATTGGGGGAGGAAAAAAAAAAAGCTTAGTTACTTAATTACTAGCTTTGCAAAATGACGGGGGTCTTTAATTTTAATTGATTTGCATAACTTAAGCTTAATTTTATATTTCAAAATGCTTTCCAGAATTACATGTTATATATTTAAGTAGGAATTGTGAAAAAGGCTAAGAATAAGAGAGGTTAAAAGCTGTGAAGCCAATGAGGGAGAAGCCTGACTATTGAGGAAACATGGTCCAGCTGCATGAGTTAATGTAGAAACTGACCCTGATAACATTGCAATAATCTTCATATAAGGATGTAATCTTATACTTAATCTTCTACTGAAGGCAGTGTGTTCTACTTAACTAGTAACAGGTCCAAGTTGAGGCAAAATTATCCACAGTGATTCGAATGAGAAGTTCTCTCCCTGTAGCAAACAGCTATCAGTTTGTTTTTCAGTTTGCATTAGCTGTAGTATCCCCATCTTTTTCCAGCTTTGGCATTTTGTTATAAAGTGCCACCTTCCTTTGCTGGACACTTGCTTTTAATAAGGACTGGGATGTTTGTGTGCTTCTTTGAGCAAGACCCCAGTGCTCAGAGAACTGGGATTCTGCATAATTAAACATTATCTCAGCTCCCCACTAGTCATTCCACAGTTCAGCTTGGAGATACAAGACATTTTCCAGTCATTGTCACAGACTTGCATTTCACAGAAGCTCTCTTATTGCCTTTTGGTCCTACCTTTCTTCTCCCAGAAGTAAAATATACCCCCAGCACATATGGATTACTGACTCTCCAATCTATGGGGGGGTTTTTATCAGGTGTCTGTGACATTAGCTAGAGAAGCTATTACATATTGACCTCAGTCTAAGTGACAGTGGTTTTAATTAACCTTCAACTCATTGACTAAGTTAGGAGGTCAGGGAGAGGAAATTCAGCTCATTCTCATCCTGTTCTTGTGTGTCACACATTTATGACAGTGGCAAATAGGGTTTGTAGTGAAGAGCAAGTCCTGTGATCAGAACATACAATCCCTGCTCACGATAGAGCGAATTGGATGTTTTTGCAAAAGTATCCCTCATTATCAGTGGATGCAATTGCAGAGATACATGTGTATTCTATTTCCTAGACTTTGGAATGTCTGGGATTAAAAAAAAAACAAAAACAAAAAACAGATGGAGCTCTGTCCATGTAACTAACTTGTTTAAACTGACAGTTTTATGGCTTCTAAACAGAACTCTGCCTCTTAATCCATTCACTAAGGAACAACTGTTTACAGGTAAGCAGGATCGTCTGAGATATGGATGCCGGATTTAACTGTACATTCTATCCCAAATTTACTTGTGCATCACTGGTCAAATCATTTAGACTTTGTGTGTCTCAATCAGTAAAACAAGGATAAATAAGAGTTCCTTACTGCTGGCATGGGTGGTGACAAAAAATCTGAAGTTTCTGAGGTGCACGGGAATAGCTAGGATACATTTCTCTCAAAGAAGTTAAACTGGTTTTTTTAAAAAAAGAAGTCACTTACAAGCATTTCCAGCTTTTCCTCTTCTGCTGACAGCAATAACAAAGATATAATTGACTAAATGCACTTAACACCCCCCTTCATCCTTTGGGCTCTTTCTCATCAGTTCATGATTGATGCGTATATGAAGATTCAGAGCTTTTAAACATGGCAGGAGGAACAGTCATTTCTGTTGCTTGTACAACCCAAAAAGGTTGCACGGAAAAAATAGAAATTGAGCTGTCTACTCAACTTCTCACTAGACGTACTGTCTCTGCAGAAGCAAAAATGCCCCTAAGACCAAAAAGTTAGAGAATACCTAAGGGTCACGTGTGCAGCCCTTCACCATTGCAGAAATTCACCTTTCTGCCAGAGCTGCTATGCCTGTTCGACATGAGGCTTCCCAAAATCCCAAATAGCCAAAATCCTCACATTTTTTTTCCAAAGTAAAGAAAAAGTATTTGGCTGGAAGCATTCACTTACATAGCTGTCACACAGCAACCACACTTGGCTCTGTCGTTTCTCTTTAGTTAATCTTTTTATTTCCTGGGTTGAGGACCAATAATGTGTGTATGGAAAAGACAACTATTTAATGAGTCCTTTCCACCTCCAGAAGTCAAAAATCATCTACTACATTCAAATTTGTTGACTTCCTTGATTTAGTTTTAGGAAACAGTGTTATGTGAAATTCTCTGATCAGCTACCCACATCTCCAGGAAATTTCAATGATATATCATGCCTCATATCTATACTTTTATTTTACTCTTAGAAATCAGTTAATCTTGCTTTCTGTAGGTGCTTTCCAAAGACAAAAGTTTGGCTGATTAACCATAAATGCAATGACAACTAGTTAACATTCCTTTTCCTCAACAAACAAAATAGAACAGAACAGAACAGAGGAAAACATCTAGCTTTTGGTAGTTAGATAATGAGTTAAAGTTCTTATTTCTCAACAGAAATTCCTCTTCTGTGCTTGAAATGTTTTCCTAAGTAAACCTCATTTCATTTTCACTGCCACCTGCTATCTCGCCCCCGATAAACAAATAGTTTCATATTAAAACTTCTGAGCATGTCTAGAGAAGATAAATGTTGTCAGATTTTAAGACTGAGGGCCCAATTTGATAATGAGCTTTCACTGTTCCACATCAAAATACTAAATAAGTAAAAATATTTGTGAAATTATTTCTAATCTAAAAAAAAATAATTTACTGTATGCTAGATTAACTACCAAAACTAAAATAAAACATACATTTCTCATTGAGTTGTAAGAAGTTATGAACAATAAAAGAGTTTGGAGATGGTTGACGTCCTTCCTTTGCCTAGTAGAAGTTTTCAATTGTTGTCAAATCAGTAAAATTCCAGCAGGCTGACTCAGATCTATGCGTCTACAGCAATTTTAAGTATTTCTGGGACATTGGAATCCCCAAAGTTCTCCCAACTGAAACAGCAGCTTAAAACTTTGCAACATGGGATACACCTGACTTAGAAGTATATTTAATCCTGTTATCTCTCTTTTAGGTATATGAATAATCAAAATGAATCAGTTGGATTTTGAATATACTTAAAGTTCAATATGTATTTAATAGAACTAGTTAACTACTCACCAAATCAGGAGAGATGCAAAAATGGATCTGGATTGTTGTAGTTTTATTGGTTTTAAAAAATTGGAGGAATCAGCATGAAAAAGCTGGCTCAGCTCTTAAAGCCTTCAGGTAGAATTCACCCTAGAATACAACAGAGTTCATGAACTAACTGTTTGGGAAAGACAAGGAACAGCAACTCAAGAAGAAAAAAAAAAACACAACTCAAAATATGTTTCTGAAGCACTGCATTTTGTTTTCCTCTCTCTTGTTTTCCAGTATTTTTAAAATTCATGTATTTAATTAAAGAAAAGTCTTCTTTGTCTTGATTTTCTCTTCATAAAAGTGATTTCTGAAGCTGGACTGCTGCTGTATTTAATATCTCAAGATATAGTATAAGTCTACTTACGACACTTTTGTTGATTACCTCATCAAAAAGTAACTAAACAGAAAAGCAATAAACAGCTCTGTAAACACAAGAAATGTAACAAGCCCCATAGGAGTATCATGTATTTCAAGAATAAAATCAACATATATTCTTCGACTCTCTTTTATGTTATGAATCAAGGCATTCTTCTAATAAAGCAAAGCCCCCATTCATCTAAATTCACATTTCTCTCACATAAGTATACAGAAAGCAAACAATAGATGTTAGTAACTACTTGTGAGAAAGACAGTACGTCACATTTAATATTTTCGTGTGCATTTCATGCACAATTCCATGTGCATTTCTAAATAATTTCTCATCAACTGCCTTGTAGAACACCTCTTAGTCCACGTATCTTCAATTTGGCTAGCAGGATGCTATGGAACAGTGTATAGAAAGCTGTGCTAAATGACACCTTCTGCAAACAACAAACTCCTCTCCCTTCATCCGTAACATCAGTCATTCCATCATAGAAGGCACAAATTTGAGACTGGTAAATCCATGCTGGTTTCTTCAAATTAGTTTCTAGAACTTTACGTGCCTAGAAACAGCTTCCATTAGGACATGGTCTACAGCCTTTTGGAGGCTGGAGGCCAGCTGACTGGTCTATAGCCCAGACTGTCCTTGTTACCTTTATTAAAGGACGGGCAGGATCTCAACTACCCACTTTAGATTTCCAAACTCACAAATTGGTGCATTACAAAGTTACCTGTTGTTTTGGGGTTTTTTCTCACTAAACAAGAATATTTTAGGTTTTTATATTGAAATTAGCCATTACAATACTTATTTCTTTGTATCAACATTCCTCTTTATAGAAACAAAGAAAACTTAGCCAAATCTCTCAAGAAACAAGAGAGGTTTCTGGTATATGCATATTATTGCTAAGATCTAAGTGGAAATAAGAAGCAGTTGAGTATGTGCCAGGACTGTGCAGGAAGCCTGATACTTCTATGAAACACAGGACTTTTCAAGTGTGATTTTGAGAAACAGTGCAGCTCACACACTTTATGGACAAGACATTCTGTAGGCATGACATTCATTGGCATGTGCCACACAGTTCATACACATTGCAGATATGAAATTACAGAAGGGAACACGATAGGAACATCTGGTTGGGATGTCTATCATATTGTCATCCACAACTGTGAAATCTCCATCTTTTAAGGTATTTTAATAGACAAAAGTCAGTCAAATGCCTCTCAGGAGTGCTGAGTACGTTCAGGTAAGGTACAGTAGACACTAAATTAAAGTTCAGAATTAAAAAATCTATTGAGTTCCCCTCCAGTGAAATATTTCTTAATCATCAGAACTCAGACATGAAATTCAGCAGAAAATGAAATTAAATTAAAGTCATGACACTGGATTTACAAAAATTTTACCCACTTCCATTTCAGTTATCTCAACAATCCCCCAACTCAGTGTTGATAAATGATGTGTTTCGGGTAAGTTGTAAAACCTAGATCTTAAATTCATGAAGTTAGCAATTTCCCCAGAGAAGTGCTTTTATTTTCCAAAAGGTTGAATCAACTATTTCCCCTACTGAGTCTCAGTTTCTGTCACTCGCAGTTTATTTGTCATATGCAGCTACAGCTGGACATTCAGTTCTCCCTCCTTTTCAGTCACAAACTGTTGGCTCTCTTAAACAGCTCCTAACTTTCTGAGAATCACAAAGCAATTGCTCTATTCACTTCATTTTAGAGGGGATGAAGAGATTATTGTATACTGCTGGCAGAGGTCTTAAGGTTGAAAAGAGCTTTGAGAAGACAGGCTCATGTTATTCTACAAGCCAAGGGGACAAAGGATGACAGTGTTAGCAGACAAAGGAGTAAGCAGCTCCAAAATCTGATATACTTCATGTCCATCATGCACCAAGACATATACTCAAGTTATAAATCCAGGCATACCTGCACTAAAGCAAAAGGTGTTAACTTCTAGTTTTCTGGATGTTACAAAACTTCAATTAGGTCTCAGAATAAGCTGCTTTACTTATATACTGAACTTTGGTGTAGACCAGTTATTGTGCATAACTGGTATCAGAGGTGAGGTTTTGCAACAGTGAAATGCACTTCTGAATCTCTTTGGGTTTTAATGCTCATTGACTTGGACAGGTAATCAATTGCTGTATCTCCAAAGGCCCATAGATATTGACTTTGGTCTCCAAAAGACTTTATAAAGAGTCATTTGGGGGGATACTTTCACTTCAAATTGAATTGTGGACCATTAAATCTCTAGCAAAATACTGGAACAAACACGAGACATCAATGCTCCTTCTGCATTTTTAAATAGAACACAAATGCTCCTGGCTGAATATGAGGTTCCTAGAAGAATCCCAGATTATTCCTTTTCCTCTGGCAGATTCTTTAAATTGTTATAGATTTTATTGCCCCTACAGACAAAATGCATTACTTCTACAGTTCTCACTCTGCTTCTCCCATAAGACAATAATGCAGGTACCTTACCATTAGGCATGAATCAGCTGTGTAAATTCTGGAGAGAAAGGAGGAGGAAAAATGATACAGCAATAAATTAACTTAATGCTTATCTCTTGGTTTCTTGCCTACACATCTGATAAAATATCTAGGGATGAAAGAGATGGAAAATTTTATTTTAAATAGTGTGATTCTGTTTCATATTACCTTCTATGAATAGAAGTTTAGATTATTTTTTTCCATGCTCTCTTGAAAAATGAGTGATAATAACAGAATCAGCGGAATTAATAAACATTAATGACACAACTTGTTTGGCAGTAACTGATATATTGAAATTCCTGCCCTTTTCACAGAATCACAGAGTCACAGAATTAATTAGTCTGGAAAAGACCCCTGAGATCATCGAGCCCAACCTCTGACTGATTACCATCATGTCAATTAGACCATTGCACTAAGTGCCACGTCCAGTCTTTTCTAAAACACCTTCAGGGACAGTGACCCCAGCTTCCTGGGCAGTCCATTCCAATGTCTAATCACCCTTTCTGTGAAGAAATTCCTCCAAATGTCCAACCCAAACCTTCTGTGTACTATCACTAGTTGTCTGGGAGAAGAGGTCAACGCCCACTTGCAATCTCCTCTCAGGTAGTCGTAGAGAGTGACTAGGTCACCCCGAGCTTCCTCTTCTCCAGGCTAAACAATCCCAGCTCCCTCTCCTGCCCCTCATAGGACTTATTTTTTCTAGATCATTTCTGTGAACTGGCAGTGTTTGATCTGTGTAATAAACTAGTAATAAACATACCAATTTGCAGGCACAAATAAGAGACTTTTTTTAAAAAAGAAGTAGCATTTACAAAGAAGAAAATAGTAATACAGAAATGTTGGCTTTAGTAACCTTTTTTTGACTTGTTAATAGTTCTTGAGTTCTACATGAACAAGTTTAGGCATGATAACATATACAACATGAACACTATGTGAATATTTTTGCTAAGTATACTAGCTATATTCTTCTTGTCTGCAACGTATTTACTGTGACATATTTGTCATGTCCAAAACCACAGCATCCTACTGATATTTTTACTTCAGTAAAAATACTACGTGCCTCAAAATACTCTGTAGCTCCAGTTCATGCCTGCAAGTCAGCATCTTCCGCTTGTCCTCAGCCCTCCACCACCTGACACTGCTCTTCAGCTTCCACATTGAGCCAGCCTTGCAGCAAGCCAGTATTTGTGAGATGCAAGATATGAGCATCTGTATCATGGGCACTCAGGAGTGAGGAAGACGTGTGTGTGTCAGTGCTGCAGTGTCAGGCAGTGTCACACAGCCCTGATTTACCAGGCAGTTCTTGATTCTCCCTAGCCCTCCTGGCTTATTTGAGCCCAATACCAGGTATAAATATCTTGCACTAAACACAGACACAAGACCCAGGATTTTCCTCTGCCCCATGAAAGACTTTAAGTTGGCCTCAGAATATGCAGAGATACTCTCTGCTTCAAAATTAACAAGGTGTTACTAGTATCATAGGCAGGTGCTGATTCAGTGGAAGGGGCAGGGAAAGGTGAATTGGAGATAATGGGTTTTAAAAGGGTCAAAGAGACATTCAAGCATTGTACAGTACAAAAAATGTTATTATCAGGAATAAAACTCCTTTTTCATACTGAAGTTATGCTGGCTTCAAAAAAATGGGGAGTCCCAGTATAGCAGAGGAGACAGGCTGTCTGTGTATTGGGAGACTAAAAAAAAGTGTAGATAAATCAAAAGGCAGATGGAGAGGCAGGCAGGCAGGCAGACACACAGAAAGGCAGGCTGACCTGCCTCTCTATCAGTCCAAATACTTAGAACTCGATCAGAATATATTTCCAAAGAAATCAATGTACAGAGAATACTCTTACATGATCAGCATGCATCCCTAGAAGCACAGAATCAGGAGCCATCTCTGCCTGCAATCCTCATCCAAGACTGGACTTTAGTCTCTGGATCCCTCCATCAATAGTAAGGTCCAGTGGTGCAAACTGTGAAGGGTGCACAGAATGCTTCCTATTGCACATCTGAGAAAAGGGAACACACCCTCCCAAAACAGACCTCAGTTCTTTATGAAGAAAAGCTTAGTGTCCTCACCATCTCCCTCTCCTCCGAGACTACTCTCACTGCCTTGGCCTTGGGAGGTTTCTACAGGGGTTTAGAGACATACCATACATCAGACCTGTGGTCTTCATCAGCTGCATAAACTCCAGGAGAGAAAAGGCCTTTAGTTAGGAATACTGCAGAGCCTATAGCTCCTTTTAATCTGTAAATAAGATTTGTAATGCCTCACTGAGGAGAGACAATGAAAATGGCCTCATTTCAGATATTAAACTACTCCCAAAAAATATATCCAAGGAGATTTATATGCACTGAATAATATAACTATTCCTCTCAACAAGCAGCATAGCAAGAGTTTAAAGCTATCATCCCTTTTATTACCATGTTATTTGTCTCTCTGCCATTTCAGTGCTGATAGTATTTGGTTTTCTTTTCCTGTATGGTCAAAGGTAATTTGTGATCTCACTGACTGAAATAATTTCTTGTTCTTCCTGTCTCTTCATCTTGTTTTGTGCCCTTCTCATCTCTGATTGTACTTTTTACCTGTTCCTTCCAAGTCTGGAGCACCTTCTATTTTCTCCAGCTAACCCTTTAATTTTCTTCACATTTCTGACACCAAAGACTTGCCAAAAATTTTTCTACACGATCTCTGCCACTTCAGGTTTGCAAACTCTTCCTTAAAGTTGGGGAACTGAAGCAATTCAAAGGATGGCTGCAGGACGGAAAGCTTGTGTTTCAGGTTCCCTCACTGTACCAACAAGAAACAAAATGATTTGCTGCCACACAGTGATAGGAAAATACAGTCTGGATACAAGAAACAGCAGCAAGCAGAGAAATGTTGAAATGTACCTTTACCCAGGCAACATCAAAGTGTTTACTGCCCCATATTTCTGCTTCCTTCCACACCCTCAGAGCTGCTCAGTTATATGCATCTTCTATTCATTAACAACTAATTAAGCTGTACATCTGCTGCAGCTTTACATCAGCATTGCATTCCCCCACATTAAAATTGCCTGAAGCTTTCTGTAATTTTTTTCACATTTGTTTCTGGTGCACTAAGAGCTAAAAAAACTTTTTCATGCTGATTGATAAACAGAAAGAAAATAAACTCTGGGTTTTGAAAAGGATGAAAGAGCAGAATATGCTTCTCATCCAAAACCAACCTCTCCTCGGGGATGTGCCCCAGAGAGGCAGGGAGGTTTCCTTTAATTAAAGGAACAATGAAAAGAAAAGAACATCACAACTGTAGACACCACAGTCAAGGCAGTAACTGAGTAAAAGTAGAGGTTTTGTCTTTTTCTGCCATGAGACGTATTTGCACTTTATCACTTTACCGCACTTATTCTGCTGCTTCTTTCCAGCTCATTTTTTTCACAAAAGCTAAGCCAATGCCATAGATTAACGGCCAAACTCAAGATGATTTCCTAACTAGACTTCATACTACCCCTCAGGGTGCATTGCTGAGATATCACATGTACAACAATATTCCAGAAAACAATGTTAGCTGGTAACACCCTTAGCCTCCTTTTTTTTCTGGTTCTGACAGGGCTGAGAAAAGGAGATGAAGCAAGCAGTTCTACTGCCTGCTGTCACAGGTAGGCTCACCCATTCTCTTTTTTCTGAACATGAACAGATTACTCCTGAGTATTTTCAAGTCATCCCTAAGTACACTGTTGCTTGGACTCTGGACTTCTTGATTTCTACCAACATTTTCAACTAAAGCAACAAGCAATTACAGAAAGATGCTCAAATGCTAAACTCCAGACCAGGATAAAAATGTATTAACTGAAGGGGTTTATAATAAAGTATGCAGTGTTGAGCCATTACTTCTATCAGAAGTAGCTGTATTTTCCTATCCATATCAAAAAAATCCCACTGTGGCATTTCAGCACAGAAATATCCACCATAAAGACACACTTACTTTAGCAAAGCAATGCTTCCCGCCTCACTGCCAACAAGAAAAGACTTCCATGAGGTCCACAGTTCTCAGACAATATTGCATATACTGATAAAACTGTTTAGATTACGGCTGTCATCACTCAGGTTCTTTGACTTGTTGATGCTCCAGAAAGAATCGATGCTTAATTGCTGAACATGGAGCTCTGCTGGCAAAGCACTTAGGGGCATGATCACATCTATCATTTTCTGAGATTCACTTCGAATTCCCTCTAGTAATATAGACAGCAGTGAATTTTGTACACACATCCCAAAATATTTGAAGGACTTCAATATCAAGAGCATGTGTAAACTACAAATGAAAGTTTCATGGACATATTTTAAGAACAGAGATATTTTTCCTCTTCTGCTTTACACAGTAGGCCAAAAATCTCATGCAAATGACTTCCAGAGAGTTTTATCTTATTTTGAGCATTAAGATATCTTTTATAAAGACATTGAGACTTGATTTAGAAGCTGTCAGTGACAGAGTACCCATCATAACTTGAGGAAAGTTGTTTCACTGTTACCTTAGTCTAGCTTCCAGCTCCTGAATCTCATGGATTCATCTTTCTGACAGAAATACCACCTACAAGAAGCTATCTCTTCCCACAATCATCTCTTAATTTTCTCTTTGATGCACTAAACAGATAAAATTTTCTTGGCTTCTCTCTAGAAAAATGTATTTTTCAATTATTCTTTTCTCAATCCTTTTCAATCCTTTATAATTTTTTTGAAGGATGACTATTAGAACTCAAAACAAAAAGCGTATCATTAGTGCCAGAGATTTGTGACTCATGCCAGCAGTTATAACTCTCACTTAAACAATTGAAACAGCTAGAAAGAAACATGCTTGTCCTTCTTCATGCCATGACAACTGACGAAGTAGTACTCCTTTGTTCATATATGATATTTCCCAATCAGTTCTAGAGAAGTTGTATTAAACCTTAGCTACATCAGACTGCCCACTCATGTTCAGTTGTTTCATTGCTCTAGTACTCTTTAGTTATTGATTTCAAGGGTGAAGCTCCAGTTTTCTAAGAAAGACACACTTTCTGCATACCTGGAAATAAAACTGTGTAAGATGAGGACACAAACACATTTGTGTCAAAGTACATGCACTTTACTTCTCTAAATGATCCAGAACATCTTCTGTTTCTGATATGCAATATACCATTGTTATTGATTTACTAATTCTGTGTCACTAGAAATACAAATAGAGTATTTAAAAATGCAGTCCTCCTAGATTAGACTATGTCAAGAATAAATAGTGGCATCATCTGCTCAGAAACAAATTATTAGTCCTATGACTTGAACTTTAAATTTACTCTCAGTTCCTACTCTACTTATGTGGGCTCTCTTGATTTTGTTTAGTGGTAATTTTCTCATCAGAACACTGTGGCAGTATATTACCTGTCCTAAAAATGCCTTGGATTTATTATGTCACAGAGATACTTTCATTGAACACATCTGAGATCTCAAAAATAGCACTATGCTTGACAGAATCTATCTTCTTTAAAAGCATTCTGATGGCATTAATTATACTGCCATTGCCTTCTGCTTTTCCATTTGTGTCCCATCATTGCCTTTCCTTGATTGTTCCATGAGTAGATGCTTCATGGCTTCCTATGAAAATTTACTGAATCCTTTAAGTGATTAGAATTAGAACGCATATAATTCACAGAATCACAGAATATGCTGAGTTGGAAGGGACCCACAAGAATCATTGAGTCCAACCCTTAGTCCTGCACAGGATCATCTCCAAGAGTCACATCATGTGCCTGAGAGTGCCATCCAAACACTTCAGGAACTCTGTCAGGCTTGATGCTGTGACCACTTCCCTGGGGAGCCTGTTCCAACTTCACCCTCTGGATGAAAAATCTTTTTCTAATATCTAATCTAAGCCACTAGAACATTCCCATTTTTTCCAATATTTGTTTTAAAAAAAAAAAATCCACATCTAAGGGAGTTCTTTACACGTTCTTTTCCTTTTATTTAAAGAAAAGGACTCAGCTGCTGGTTTTCAACACTCTTTATGAATAACATTACAATATGGAGGATTTCACCATTATTCTAATTTCCAAAATATTACTAGAGCATTCTGCTTTTTTTGCAGTAGTATGTATCTGTAGTACATGATGGAACACTATAGTTTTTTGTGCGCCCTAAGATGATGTTTTTCAGACTGGATCTATACAGATATATGATGCCTATTTTAGCAGAAATAAGGCGATCCTACTCCAAAGTTCACTAGAATTTTAGAGCAAGGGACTAGAATTCCACATTGAGCAGTAAGAAAGGGTTCATGGCCGTCCTTGTGGATGTTGAAACGTTATTTTACTTTCTTGTGTACATATATCCACTTTTCCTGATGGTATAATTTTTTTTTCCTCAGAAAAATAGAGACAGTAGAAGAACACTTGACTGCCATTCGAATTTTACTTAATACAGCAAATTATGATTTTATTGGTCAATCATACCTTGTGGGAAAGCAGAAATCTTTTATACAATGTATAACTTGGACCAGTCAAAAATATTTTTATTGTAAAGAGCACATTCTGATGAAAAACTGCCCTCAACTGAAAAAATGTTTTATTATAGGGGAAAATAAAACTCCAACTCAGTTTACTCTATCTCCTTGAACAGGGAATACAAAAATCCCCTTTTTTCAGTTCTGAAACTGAGAAAAAGAGACAAAATAGAAAAGTAAATATGTAGAGGGTTTATTCAGGGATAAAAATAACTGTTGAAAATAGCAAGAGAATAAAACTAAACTTTTCTTTGCAAACTTTTCATGAACCATATTTCTCTTTTTGATTGACTCAGGTTGTGCCAGCCAGAGCAGGAGCAGGAACAATCATCACGTGATATAGTAGGACTCAGTTTGAATGGTAAATCACTGGGATGAAACACTTGAATTAATATTAGGTATATGAGTGAAATGGGTTGGAACAAACTATTCATCAAACAATTTCAAATAATAAACTAATTAATGCAAATTGTGATGTGTTCATGGAGAAATAACAAATGCAAAAAGGGCAAATTCCACTGTCAAATGAATTGTTCTCAGGGAATAATTCATCTAGCTGCAGAAGACAGAAGAGAGGTGAATGCAAATGGGTAAGAACAGGAACATAGCATAGAAATAACGCTAATTCATAGATGGCAGTAAGTCTACCGACTGCTTGGGAAAAATGGAAGTAGGTACTGCTGAGCCTCTTGAAAAATTGGATGTATCTTAGGTTTAAGCTCATGTTTTCGATTTTGTAAGATTAATATTTCCGACTGCAGGCTCTTCAATAAAGTATCTTGAAATGAGTCTGCAACATCTAGTAGAATAGCTCTGCTCTCAACTTTAAAAGAAATAAGTTATTAATAATACACGGTTATGGAACTATTTGTTTCATTCTGTGAAATTTTGTAGAACCTCAATAAAATAAAACGTCGTATTAGAATAATTGTATATAACAAATACTGTAGAGTCATTATACATTCATTTCAAATACGACCTGTGCTCTTCAGACTTACCTATTTGCAGTGTTCTGACACCTGCTTGTTGAACACTGCAGCCCCAAAGAACCAGCTCCTGTTTCAGTAATGCAGAGCTGTCACGTTCATTCCAACTAAATTGGGCACAAAGCATCTTCTCAGATTTTGCTGTTTCAATGTGGCAGAGCAGTAATGTATGCCCAAATGTATACACACAGAGACCTGAATGCATAGCTCATTTCTTTCTGCATCATATTGATTAGTTTTGCAGAGGAGTTAGAGAGAAGGACTTGTGATGTCAGTTGTCATTGATTTCCAAGATAAATGAAGAACTCAGCAGCAAAATCCTTCTCAGCCAAAAGATAACAACACTTAAATACAGTCTAAGCAGTAAGCAAATTATTAGCTTTTTTGAAGTATCAGAACTACTTTTAGATAACATTAATTTCAAGTAGATGAATGTAGATGTTTTGTCCTTTTCAAGGTGCTTCTTTTTCTTTCGGTTTCAACTTTTTGTCCCCATAGGACATTATAGGATGCTACACTGTTTACTACAAGCTTAAGTTGCTGTACTAAAAATATCTGATTTTGTTTTGTATTCTTGATCAAACCTATTCTAACAAGATAATAGTTACGTGCACACTCTACAACTGTCAAATATATGTTAGATAGTGAAACATTTATTAAATGTGAGTGCTAATGACAGGAGAACCAGTTACCACTACATTTCTTTAAAAAGAACAGAAAAGGCTGTTCAACACCTGCACACACTGTTTTGTACCAAACTGCTCTAATTAGCACATTTTGAGATATGATTAGAGCACTAGAGGAAGCTTTCCAAATGCCATCAATTATGGATGTGATCTTAAATTATTCACTTTGAATATTTTTTCTTGCTATGCCCTTTTATCTTCCACTAACTTTTTGTTGCATGCTACAACAGTCCCCATTAAACCTCAAATGAAAGTTTGTTATGTTAAAGAAAAGGTAAACTGAAAACTAATCAACTTCTTTTTTTTTTTCTAGATTTCTTGTTCTAAAAAGGGAGGATGTGGATGACAGTCAATTTTTTCCTATTAAATTTTCATCATTCTCTACCTCAGTCTCTACCAGTATTGGAAAAGTGATACTTATACAATCATTAAGCATGAAAATTTCCATCTCACATTAAAGCAATATTACGGAATGCAATAAATTATTTGTGTAATCATTCATTCTTATTCCTTTTAAAGATTATTATATCAGGTAAGTTATCCAAGACTCTGGTGTATCACAGGTAGTATCATACGTAGAGTCTAATAGGTTGTAACTAACATCTACATGTGATTTCATTTTCAATAGATGTTGCCCAGCCACTTCTATTAGGAAGAGGTTGAAAAACATTTTCCAGTCTCACATGCAACCAGACCTGTCAGGAATAAATCTGTGCAAAGAAAGGAGAATAGCTCTAGGAGGGAGAGAAACAGAGACAGGGAAGGGTGGAGTCATAACATAAGAAAAATGAAGGAGACTTGGTGAGCAATGCAGAACAGGACATAACAGATAATTCATATACATCTATATAAAAATAAAGCTCATATCTACATAGAATACATAGGAATATAGTAAAAGGCTCCCATATATGTCTTCTGGACTAAGCAGAATAGTCAAACAACCCCAGTACATGTGATGACTCAGCATTGCCCTGGATTTTACCTTTTTTTCTAGGTTAAAGTTCCCCCTTTAAAGCTTCCTCTGGGACCCATTAGAAGCTACTAGCACATACTTGTTTTGTTAAATACTGCTGATAAAAATCCAGTGAAAAGGAATGACAATTCCCTTAAAAGCTGTTTGAAAACCAGAGAGAAGATATACTCCAAACTACACTGCTATCATTTCACACAATAGCCACATCCTTCTTAAGGGTAAACCAAGCTGAAGTTGGTCTCTGGATAGGAAATCCCAAGGAAAAGTCCAAGGAAAACACATTTAGGAGCAATCATTCAGAAGTCTGTTCTCCCCCTGATTCACTGATGTTTGGTTGGTGTCATGTGAAAGCTGTCATCTTACTGATAAGAGGAATTACCCTCGCATTTGGCATCATTAAAGCTCTTCAGAGAGGCTGTTCCTGACATCCTGAATCGATACCTTATGTGGCTACTACATTGTCATACAGCAGTGGTTCTGGACAGTAAACAAGATACTTTCTGCCTCCTGGAACCAGCCCAAAGTCACCATCAAGTTGGAAAATATCTATTGAAAAGATAATATTTCTTATCAGTCTATCAGCACAAGGAAAATCTCATGGAAAACGCAGGTGCTGTCAATATCACATAAATGCTATTCTCTAGTTCCCACAATATGTAACATAAGCAGATGGAGTAAGGTGCCAACAGATGAAAGAGACTGAACAACATCCTCATATTTGACAGATATTCCTTAAGGTCTAGAGTGGACCATCTTGGAAAGCAATCATTCATGTCCTTTTAATTTTACATGGAGGGAGGATTTTTTCCACTTGTGTGTATGTGTGTTCAACATCTTCCAGAATTAAATATATTGGAGAAATTAGCAAGAAACATTCACACTGCCTTTATCTATTTTCAGCTGCACTGGGAGATGTTCTGCACACTTTTATTTGCATCAGGAGAGAATATGTACAGACAAGAAGTAAATAAAGATGAATACCAGCCAATGTTTGGAAACAGTTTCTACTGATGTAAAAATTATGTATCTGGCAAATCAGTTAATCACCAAAGAGATCTACCGTAACCATGGATCCTCCATGGTACAGGGTATTAGTAGTCATGTAAAAGTTCCCTGAGTAGCTTAGGACAGCTTATCTGTCCCATGACCATCTCGCTCTGCTCTCCTCTGAACTTCCAGGAAAAGTCAGAGTGCCCAAAATGAAAGATAAATAATGAAGAGCAAAAAAAAAAATATATTAAAAGGCAAAACTGCAACTTTTGCTTAAATTTAGCTCCCACCACTCCAACCAGAATCACGGAAAATAATTTATATAGAGGTATGAATCAAGTCTAACATCTTCAGAGATTGATAATTCACTTAATGGCTGACCAGGACTATAAAAGACTAGATATTTTATGAAAAAAAACCCAAACATCTGTCTCACATGTGGTTTTGATGGCAATGGTAACTCTGCAGCTTTAATGAGAAATGACAAATAGCCATCAGTTTAACTTCAGTATTGACTGAGATATGTGCCAGTATTCCCAGAAGATTCTGAAGGACAATTAAAGCTAGTTACATCATAAAGTACAGACAGAGAAAAAGCAAGACCCTGATGTAAAGTACAATTCCTCTCCAGTTTTCCCCACTGTAAATTTATTTTTCTTGGCAACATAATTTACACTGTCTCAGACACCATGCTGCTCTAATTCAGTGACCATGCCAATTACACTACATCAGAATGTAAAATTTGAAGCATATTATGAGAACTCAGGTAATAACACAGTCCATATTAACAGAGCTGCTGAATTTTTCATTTAACAGAACCTCTGAACTATGCTTTGTTTTGTATGTAATTCTCTCTATTTCACTGATGGGAAATTGAAGCAAAGAAAGTGAAACATATGGCCTTAGAAAAATTCTAGTGCATTTTCTTGGTCATTTCTAGGTCTATAACAGAGTTAAGATTGGTGAAATTACTCTTACAAAGTGATACAAGTATCAGTGGCAGAGCTAGAAGCTAGAGCTCCACATTCTTACTACCTTTCCTTTAACTACCTGTAGATCTTATGCAGAAGATGAGATTTCTGCAGCCTACACACTCTGGTTTTTTTGTTCAACTAGTGTGCAAAATATATGCCCCTGGGAACAACGTGATGACAACTCCATTATCATTTCCCATGCTTTTAAAGTAATACAAAATATGCCAGGATTATACACAGGTTAGATTTAGTAATGAGGAGGTAGGGACAATCTTTTTTTCTGCCTTGCTTTAGACAATTCATAGTTATTGCAATTACACAGCATGCACTATTTATTAACTCAGCAGGTACTGTCAAATGCTCATTAAGCATTTGCATGTAATCTTCAGCAGGAAAATTCTTTTATTCTTTTCATGTTAAGTTTATGGTGTCCAGCAGTGATAGCAGATTTGTTACCTTGCAAAGCCACCTTGCGTGACAGAATTCAACAAGAGCCTGGATGTGGAGGTTAAGTGTGATATTCAAAGAAATCTGTGTCATCAGTGAGAATGCCATGGGCATCCTTGCTGACATTCATTTTCAATTTCACTGCAGTTTCTTCATGACATCTGTTGAAGAAACCTTAGGAATAGTTTCTTTCTGGCCCAATCAGAATCAGGGCCTATATTCTGCTGATAGCCTTCTCCTGTAAAACTTCCTATTTATGTTGTCTCCATTTCTTCAGAAAAAGTAAACTGTCTCCTTAAATGACATGTTCATTTATTTGCTCATAAATTCAAAAGCAAGCTGTACTAAATGTGTGTATTAAGATCTTCACACCCTTGAAAATACATTGCTAAAATAAACAGTCTCCAAAAATTGCTTGCTGATATCAGAAGAGATGAATAGCCCCAGACTAGTTTAAATCAGGATAAGTACATTAATTTTAAGAAGGTATCTTCATACATACCTGCTAAAGTTCTAAGTTATAGAAAGCATTAATCTGTGTGCATCATAGATAAAACTCCTTTAACAAAATTAGATCTAAATGATACCTTCACTTACAGGAACTGTTTTCTTAAATTCATAATGAACAAATAGATACATGTAGGCACTTATGCAGGTATGGTCCTTGATCTGAGGTATGGCATAATACAAAAATATTCTTAGCAGAAAAAAAAAATAACTGAACAATACAAACTTTTGCAATAAGTCTAAAGACATCAATACTCCCCTGTACCTCAAAGGTCTTTGCATATGCACACAAGTACAAACTCTAAGGTTCTCTCAGCACAACCTTTTCTAGTCCCAGTCTAGAGCACTGCTGATGACAATAAGAGCATGATCTACAAGAAATATATGAAAAAATGTAGAGGATGGAATGTTCTTGCAATGCACACTCAGAAAAAAAAATCAGAATGAATACTGATCCAAATGTCAAACACAATAAATTTAGAAGAAATCTCCTGGAATAATCTTCCAAGAAAAAATAAACACAATTTTCATGTTGGTGAATTATAAGCCTGAAAAGTTACAACATTTCTTTTTTTGTGTGTGAGGCAAAGCCCTCAAATGCCACCAGTACATTTAGAAATATATATCTCGTATAGTAACAGAAGCATTGCCATTCTAAGCCACTTTACACTACACCAGTAGCACAGTGTTGGGCTTCACAGGTCGTTTTTCCTTCATATTGCATTTACCTGCAAATATTTTATTTCTGGTTAGTCTGTGATGTATTATACAGCAAGACAGGTCTAGTAATATAACAATCGCTGCTTTCTGCTAAAAATATATATACTCTAGGTTAAGAGAATTGTCAGCTTTCTACTAGTGCCTGATGACAGCTGGAAGGTCCTAGAAAATCTCTAACAGTAAGATAGCCTGGAAATACTGTCCTCATGTCAGCAATTGACTGCCATGGCTGCCTTCAAGAAGTTTCTCCCAGGAAAGAACACTACTTCCTCGTTTGGGCTGTTTTTTGATTATTTTTACTGTTCAATTTCCACAAGGAATTATTTCTAATCCTAATCTTCCTTCTTTTGTACTCAGCCCTCAGAATATGGCTCCTGATGTAGACAAGTGATTTCTCATGTAATGCTGAAGAAAAACATCAAAATGTCTGTGCGGACAATACAAAAACTGGTAAAGGATCCTCTCTAACCTTCTGTAGTTACTGCAGATGCTCTAGGGGCTGTATTTTACCATCAAGACAAAAAAACCACATAAAAATAAAACTTTAAAAAGCAATCATTCTTATTTTTGTATTAGCCAAGGGTGTTTTTAGCTAGTTATTATACCACTGCTAAGCTGAAATTTCCCATCTGAAAGGAAGTGTCCAGATTTACTCCTAAGCAGGGACCTGTCTTCCTTTCAAGCAAGTAGTATTTCTAATAATTGCCTGCTAATGAGCATATTAACCTACATTTCTGTTTGCATTATGATTTCTTTCAGCATTTCAGCCCAGTCATCTACTTCATTGCTAAGGAGGATCATTACTGATGCAATAGTATTTATGAATTCAGGGTTATTGCATAGATAAGAGGTATCTGTTTATATTAATTAGTTTCTAATCAGATAAAGGAACGAAAATGAGACGAATCAAAGGAAAAAGCTATCATGAATATGATTCAGTGAATCATTCATAACAATAGACAATGACAATAAAGTAATACATTACTTATTCAAACAAGAGTATGAGCATTAGCCAGTCAAACAGCCAACACTAGCAACATGAAAAATACAAACCAGAAGGCAGACAAGTGACCTGCTGAACATCTCCCAGAAAATCCAGAGCTAGAATGGGAACACATTTCTTGTACCCTATCCAGCACCCTGTACTTTATTCCCTGCCTGAACAGCCAGCCCTACACTTTTATCCACTGACATCAGCAACGGTCATATTTCAGGCAGTCCATATGTGGTGAGGCTAATTCAGCTATCTAGGGTTTGGTGGTTTTTTTCCCTCCACTTTTGCAACACTATGAAGTGTGTACTTTTCAAAACTAAGTCCAAGACAAGAGGCTAACAGAAAGAGGTAGTTTCATCTCTAGGACAAAAAAGAGCTTTTTTCAATGCAGCTGACTTCAGTGCTGAAGAATCTCTATTTTAGCATGCAACCTGACCTAAAAGCCGGAGGTTCACCATGACAGCACAGAGACCAAGGAGAATTTTCTAAATTTGCCACTGTGTCCTCTTTGTACTAAACACTGGGATAAAATGTTTGGTCATCCTCCGCACTTATTTTGCCCTTAAGATCCTCTGTTTAAAATTCATTTTAATTTACTCTCTTTTTAATTTGTTTTACAGGTTGCTTATCTTTCTCTTCTACAAAACCAGAGGAAAATAAAAAAAAATTACCTATGCCCTGGAATCAAACAGTCCACTTAGAAATCTCTTTAGCATAAACAGAGAATGTATTAGAAAAGGACCTGGGGCTGCTGGTTAATAGCCAGCTGAACATTAGCCAGCAGTGTGCCTAGGTGATCAAGCAGGCCCATGGCATCCTGGCCTGTATCAAAAATAGTGTGGTCAGCAGAACTAAGGCAGTGACTGTCCTCCTGTACACATGACGCTGCATCTTGAGTCCTGTGTTCAGTTCTGGGCCCCTCACTACAAGAAAGACACTGAGGTGCTGGAACAAGTCCAGAGAAGGTCGACGGAGCTGGTGAAGAGTCTGGAGCACAAGTCTGATGAGGAGCAGCTGAGGGAACTGGGGTTGTTTAGTCTGGAGAAAAAGGAGGCTCAGGGAAGACTTTTTCGCTCTACAGTTAGCTGAAAGGAGTTTGTAGCCAGGTGGGGGTCGGCCTTTTCTCCCAGGCAACGAGTGAGAGGATTAGAGGACACAGTCTTAAGCAGCACCAAGAGAGATTCAGACTGGACATCAGGAAGAATTTTTTTGTGGAAAGGGTTGTCAAGCATTGGAACAGACTGCCCAAGAAGATGGTAGAATCACCACCCCTGAAAGTGTTCGAGAAACCACTGGACATGGTACTTAGTGCTATGGTTTAGTTGACATGGTGATGTTTGGTCACAGGTTGGACTTGATCTTGGAGGTCTTTTCCAGTCTTAGTGATTCTATCGTTTTGTGTCAGAGCCTTGAACAATTTTGCCCCACTCCCTGGAGGTTTCTCTGCTTGGCTTATGGCCCACACTGGGCTGATGCTGCTGGGGAGAGCTACTAAAGGCAGCACCTCTGGAGGGGCTCAGTGGGGACTGTCCCTTCTCGTAGGACAGGGCTTTCCCTGCCCAGACACAGCTTCATTGATCCACACCCTGACAACCAGCCATGGGCTGAAGTCCCAGTCCAACCTCAGCCTGGTCCCAGGAAGGTGCTTGACGTGTGGGACTGCCCCCAGGCTGGGGTGTCAAAATAGTCCTGGCTCCCAGTCCCAATGCTCTCACCGGGTGGTCCTCTGAGACAACATGATTCAAATTGTTTTTTTCCAGTGAATCCAAGCTTTTCCACGTCCATATGAGCATAGTCTATGCACATATATGTTCCAATGCAATGTTATGTGTTTATTTTTTTTTCTTTTATCTGTATAATGAACTGAATAATGTATTTTGGAAAGTGCCAAGAAGACATTTTCTTTGTGTAATTATTCAGCTACTTTTCCCACTGCATTTTTAGCATATGTGCTGTTTTCTTCCTCCAAGCTAAAAAAGAAACAGTTTTAATGCTTGTGTTTGATCTGAAAAGATGTGGTTGGGAAGAAGAAAAGTTTATTACAAAGACATTTGTGCTCACATAGCCTAACAGGAACTCAGTGTATTGTCATTGATTTTCAAGTGGTATAAGCATGTTCTGCCCTCAGAGTCTGCATCTTAAGGAATAATTGTTTACTAGTTAGCCATAAAGTAAGAAAATATTAAATATTCACATTTTAGTGGCAGCTGTAAGATTACAGTTGACCTCTTTTACTCTTTTATTCAATCCCTCTTTCAAAATACACCATCACTGAAAATTAATATCAAGCTTGCTGCTTAAATTCATTATATTCCAAACCAAAAATGGTTCACAATTGCATTTCCTTGAGCAGAACACCAAGCAGGTTATGAAGTCCAACTAATAGCACTACCAAAAAAAGGAGAGAAAAAAGGTTATTTCCCTGATTTTCCCCACAGCAAAAATATTAACAGATGTCAGTGAAGTAGTAAGATTTTTTTTTCATTCACACAATATACCTATTTGAGGTATATAAGTCATCAATTATCAAAAAATCTTATGGTACAAGTCCACTGACTCGGTGAGCTTGGACTTGATCCAAAGCTTTTTAAAGCATTGCATTTGTTTCTTTTGATGTAATTGTGTCTTTTGATGTAACTGTGTTTTATGTCCAGCCCCACAATGCATCATTCCTGACACTCTCAAAAACTAAATTAATGTTCTTTATACAAGCTCAACATTCTAGAAAATGGGAAAATAAGTGGTTGCCTTCAGCACTTACAAATCCTTGTGCTTCCATGTACTGTTGATCAGTACCAAAGCTTTCTTCTCTGATTTAACACCCTTTCCTACAGGTCCAAACCCTTTTGCAAAATAACCCTGCAACCCCATATGAATGTGTGAATTAAAGCTTTCCACATGTTCAAGCAGAAGACAGCTCCATACTGCTTGTTTAACAGAAGAAAGTTGCCGAGAAGATACTGTACCTAATTTATGTATTGCTGAAAGCCTTCCTTTTATGATTTCAATCAAGAATATTTGAGTTTTGTCCCAGAGAGCAAATATGAACATGTATTTTTGAACGAGCACTAAATTTAACATCACCAATCCTCCCTCTTCCTACTGTCTTAATTTAAGCACTATATATCATTCTCTTCCTGAACTAACTTCCCAGGTCCTCTTCCAATAAAACTTGTGTACAAGTTTGGAATAAATGAGTTTGAAAAGATACCAATATATGAATATGTTTAACAATTTCATTCAAAATTCCAATAGGGAGCTTCAGAGCACAATCAAGGCATGAGAGCTAGGTAAGCATGTACCTGCAAGGGAAGCAGCCTTTATTTATGTTTTTCTTTTCTTATCTACAATAAAATCATATTCTACTGGAAACAGAGTTGACTTTCCAAGTCAGGCATTTGTCAGGCTCAAGGGAAGCAATTAGATGTAAATCAGGCCACCTGGTATGGCAGTAATTAGACTCTAGATCTGTTGTTATGAGGAGTCAAAGTTGCACATTGAAATTTGCTCAGAACTTTAATTAAAAGTGTAGTAACAACTTACCTTTATTTCTTAATTATTATTTTATTGGGAACTTGGCTGAACAGAGGGCTGAATGGCTCACTGAAGTAGTAAAATCTAATATAGCTATTTCCCTCTGCATTATCAGTAGAGATCAGAACCACCTTAGCTGTTATGAATGGTTATTATCACAAGTATCCCTCTGGCCTTTTGGCATCTACAGAGAATTAATTAAAAGACTCAAACTGGTGTGCAGTTATCAACAGTTTAGACTCCTTGTAGGAGAGCAAAGGAATCATAGGCTGTACCTACATTAATATTAGCATTAGGGTTCAGGGCATTTTGATGACTCTTCTCAGTGTACCCATTCGCTATGCACAGCTCACATACACAGAGCTTGTTTGGTAAAACAAATGAGATTGATTTGGAAGAAACTGAACCAGAAGGTCAGATCCAGATCTATACCAGATGTACTTCAAATCTGATACGGACACAGACAGTGAATAAAAACAGCTCTAAACCCTTGATGTAATGTGAATATACCAGACTAATTTTAGTCTGACCTGCACCCCTTAAACTTTACATTATATAAATGCAAGATCAGCAGCAGCAGCTCTCAGTCCACTGAAATGGGACTGTTGCACCAGATTTCTCAATGGGTCACTGAGATTTTTCAGCACATTAAGAATGGGGAGAGAATGTTAACAAAACCAAGAAAGTTACCTTAATTTTCATCTGTCTGTGCATGCCACTTTGAAGAGAAGCATATAAACAACCACCTAAACTAAGTCCCCATACACATGCTCCTTTGCAATGGAAAGTCAGAACTAACACATACTATACAAAGTTAGGGGACATGAGTGATATCATTATTATGATAGCATTTGTAGTGCACTGATAATTCATTCACAGCTCTGAGATTGGGTACTGTCTATCAGGAGTCTCCTGTATAACGTAAAACATCTCAGTACACACTTGCAAATAGTATTACTACCAGCATTAAGTATTAATGCCCAGGCATTTATCCAAAAATATCAAAATAAGACAACAGAAACAGGAACCGGTGATCCCTACTGAGAGATGAATGCCACTGAAGCAAAAACTAGATCTGTCAGTGTATTCACTGTGATATTTCACTCATAGTACCCAATAGTATCTGGCACAACATCCCAAGAAAGGCAGATATTCTTGGAGAATACACTGCCATCATGTTCATCTACACAGCTGTATGAGAAAACACAAGGAAATGGACATTTGTGGAGGCAAAAATTTGTTCTTCATTTGCAGCCAACCTTAGCTGTTGCATATAATGATTCCAGATTTTCTGCATATTAAATGAAAAATTCTACTATCTATCACTGTTAACTGGTGCTTTATATCAATAACTATGATTTCCTAGTTATAAGCTTGGAACTAAAAGATAAATAAACAATAGAAAACTGGGGTGAGCAAGGGTTTGTTTTTTTTTTATTTTGACTCCAAACAGGAGAAATTAATTGGGATGCTCTATATTTAAATCATTACTGTATAAAACCTATTAATAAAGTTCATCTGGCCCATTCCTGTTGCCAAAGCACAATTGTTTCCTGAAGTACATAACCATATACTTCAGCATCATAGGATTTTATCCCCATAATACTTTCATTTAAAATATTGATAAAATCCTTAACTCAGTTTTTTAAACAGTGTTAATTAATTTAATTTTTGCTTTTCATCATTTATGCTCTTCATTACTCCTAATTTAGTCCCCTTCGGATGAGAGAAGTTGCATGATCTGGTTCTCAAATAATACAATGATAATACTGGTGTGTACCTTTTACCTTTAGACTTGAATCCATACAATGCTACTACAATAATGGTGAAAATTTTTTGCATTTCAAACAACACAAATAAATTTTAAGTAGCACATGCAATCCTCCCATTGACAGAAAAAGATTTAAATACGCTGATGTCAAGGGATTCTGTAAAAGCAAAACAAAATTCTAACAGTATTTAACTGACAAAAGAACAGCTAATAAAATTTTTATTTTGGAGAGAACAATCAGTTTTCAGAAAAGCTGTTTATAGCAGAACAATAATCATAGCTTAAAAGTTCCTTTTAGTCCCACAAATAAAGGTCTCCATTATGTTTTTAATTACTATTGCCATCATATTAGAATCATATATTTACAAGTAGTTACTAAAAATAGCAAAAACACGTTGGTAACTTCTGTAAAGTTCGAGAAACGTTGAATACCCTCAAGTTTCCCCGATAAATTTGTTTGTACGTACCTTTTACCCAGCTCTATCTTCATTTGCCTACTTGGTCATATATTTTGAGGCATTCTTCCACAAAACTAGAATCTGCCTTTTATATATACACTTCAAAAGACAAAAATAGCATTTTCTGATCTTATCATGAATCTCAGTAAAATCCTTACAGAGTTTTGCAAAATGCCTGGACAGCCAAACACCACCGACTCTGAGAGACCAGCCTGAAAGCAAGAGACAAGACTCCGCTCAAGTGAAAATCCAAAGTAGCGTCACGTATTGACAAAAAAACCTGTTGTTCCAAGGTACATCAAATTTCAGCTCCTGAACAAGCCAAAAAGATCATCCTGCATGACTATCCTGGTGGAGATCAGGATAAAAGAAGCCACTTCCAAGGTAGCCAGGTCTCAGCTTCTCATATATACTAGTCAGTCTCAGAAGCACATTCAGAAACTGCTTGGCAAGTAACACAGTATATGGAATTGACTTATAATGTGTTCCCCATGGGACGTGAAACTAAGCAGAAGGTTACAGCTATTCCATGCACTAGCTAATACTTTTGCATGGTAGCTTTGTGGGTATCCTGCAGCTTGGGCGTTATGGAATAAGAATACATTATTAAAGCAATAATCCCTAATTGAATAAATAAAGCACCTCACACATCTTGCCAAAATGTCTATTATCAGTGACCACCTACACTGTTCTGTACCCCCTGCAGTACAGCTCACATCTACACAAGGCCTGTGAAACAATGGCTTCTAGCCAGCTTCTTTCTGCAGAAGAAATGCTATGAGCAGCACAGTTCTCCACAATAGAAACTTATCACTTTAAGAGTCTGACAGTCTTCTCTGGAATACCTCTGAAAAAATCAATGAAGTAGTTAAAAAATCAAATATTTACAGCAAAAGGTTATACATACATACATATATATATATGTACATATATATATATTTATACATAGGTTTTTTCTTTCCCCAGCATCAGATGCCAACTTAGTGTGAGGAAGAAACAACGCAATCAGGGACTGACACCAGCCAACTACATCTCTCTGTTCCTGGGCTGCCTAGTCCAAGTAGAAATTAGAGTAGCTGAGGTTATAGAATTCCTGCAAAAGATCTGAAGTAATTGATTTTTAGCCAAAGAGGGGGTGACAATGCCTAAATACTATATATTTCAACAATGAGCTGTTTCATAAATTTGTGTTATATTAATTGCTGCTTCAACTCAAGAGTAGCTAGAAGCAAAATAGTAAAAAACTCTGATTTTTAATTTTTATTTTCTACTGTAATTTTAAATTCAGAGTAATATTGCATCCACAATTTTGACTGCATTTTAGAATTATAAAAAATTTAAAAGTAGTGAAAGTGAAATGACTTTTTAAACTCAGTCTCAAATGACTGTCTGCAGTCTTCAAGTTATCAGCTAAACTTAAGATAATTAAAGTAGAACTTCAGCTTTTTTATTTCTTTGATGGGAACTATATGCAAATTTTGAAATTAAACACTGTCATGACTACAGGGACAGAGGAATTTTGTGGTCTTCTGTACAATGGCATAGAATAGCTCATTGTTGGTAACTGTAAACTCAGTCTTCTGGTACACTTTAGAATTCATGAATTTTCACCTCCCTGCCATTCTTCCTGTCATGACAAGGCAGTTCCTCACTAGCCATGAACATGGACACTTACATTATTATCTAATCTCTGCAAAGCTAATTTAGGAATCTGGGTCATATCTCAGTCACACTGATGCAAAGGACACTATCTTTCTTCATTTTCATAATGCTACCAAAGATTAACACAGAGCAAGGAAAAGCTGGATTAGGCCCACCATTTTCTGCAGAGGAGTACCTGCCAGGGTCTCACCACTACCATTACTGTGCATTGCAACAGTACAGTACCCAGCACTGGCATATCAGGGAGGCCAATAGCTCAGCTCTTCACCAGTACATTCCAGATGGAAGTCCAGACCTATGAAGGATGTATTTAGACACATAAAATGGATCTCAGTGCATCACAAAAGGAGAGGGGCTTTTGATGAGGTTTTTTCGTAAATTCGATTATTTAGGTGTTTTATATGGGATTGCTTGCTCAATTCCTTAACACAGCTGCTCTGCTACTCTCTGAAAATATGTCAGAAGGCAGCTTCCTAATAGCCCTTAGAGCATCAATTTCAGAGCACATTATAAACACTACTAATCCCCTCAAAATCCCTCTAAGGTACACAAGTCAATATAATTATTATTACTTTCTTTTTTTACAGTTGTTGAAATTGCAGTAGAGAAATATGATCTGCCTGCATTGGCATTACAATGCAGAGGGTAGGTCCTCCTGTGGCATAAAACTTGTTAATGCTATTGAAATCAAAACAGGAATAAAACTATTATATTATGTGAGAGCCTACACTTACAACATGAAAGCTCCTTAATTGTCATAGCGGGTAATTTTATTAGGAGATGGGGAGCTTACAGAGAGTAAATGAATTGCAAAGACTAATATCTTACTTATCTAACAGCTATTAAATAACATTTCAAAATAAATATTATTTAAATTGCTTTCAGAAGAGGTTGCTGTGATTGCCTTGGAGATGTTATACAGAGCTGGCTGCAGCTGCCACATGCAGGGGACCTACACTGTGCTATACACTCTTCCTTACAGTGAAAAGTTGAATGAATGAAGCTCTAAATGCACCAAAGGGTTTCAGGTAAGCAGTCCTATGACTGAGTATAAAAGGAAATTAATCATTAAGGAAAATCAATGGAAATCACCTATTGGGCCCTGTTTTCTGGTCACAGACTACATCTAAATCTTATGCATTTTTCCCTTATAGATATTTGTGCCCACATAGTTGACAAAGGTGGGTACTAGTTCTCTCCTTGCAATAAGAGGCGGCACTGCAAGGGCCAGGGCAGAATCGAGTCTGTCAGGTTTGCATTTTCACTCCCTTGCTACAGGGCACAATGTAGGTAAAGCAGAAGTAAACTGACTGAGAATCAATGGGCATGGAGCTGGATGGAAGCAGGAAAGCAGTGATGGCCAGAGTGGGTTAACAGCTCCATATTTCTATGCTTCTGCAGTCAAATACAGGGGCAGTGAATTGGCTCAGGTCCAGCTTGAATTGGGAGCCACTCTTGTCTATAAGAATGTTTGAACAACAGAATTTGACTTCTCTTTCCCATGTATAAGGGAATCCAGTTTTCCACAATCCAAGTCATGAATTGGGAGCATCCCTGAATTTCACAGGGATGTTCAGTCATTTGAATGCTCATAATAATCCTACTTTAATATGTAGTAATATTTTAATGTATTAACACCTATAAATAACAAGTGACACAAGAGAGACCCAATGTAAATAAATTTCTAAGCCTGTCACTGCATATAATTCAGCTTATTTGCCTTATGCAACACTAAGTGGCACAGTTTCAAAACTGTCATGGTTAATTAGTGATGAAGACAAAAGGACGTATAAGGAGATAAATTACTCCATGCTCTTAGCTGGCCTGCTGTACCAACTGGCCACCTTCGGATGAAAAGTGAGACCTGCACCTGAAAAATCTTGTAGTCCTTGCATGTTTGCCAGGACGGCCCACAGATCCTGACCACACTAATGTTCCAGGACTGAGGCAAAACCAGTGCACTTCTTTTGAGTAAGCCACTAGCTAGTCTTTCCATCAGAACAATTATTTTGAATGCTACTCGACAAGGCAAGGTGTAAAAAACACATGATCTAGAAGCCAAAACCTCTCTAATCTACCACCAACTCCTTGTTATGCTCAGTGCCTTGGCTGAGAATTTTACAAAAAATAGGAAAGCTTTATTTACTCAAGTATCGTTTTCAAAACAAGAAGCAGCTCAACTATCTAGGATTAAACTTCATTAGTGAATTGGCAGAAGCAGCACAACCATGGGAATAAATTTATAGGTATGATGAAGCTATCTCTTCGAATCATAAATTGACTGCAAGCAGAAGATCATACTTTTCACACAGTACAGTGTCCAATGATGCTTTAAAGAACACCCATCCCCAAACACAGCTACCAAGTCTTAAATACATTATTAAGTGGAAGTAAAAACTAAAATAATTCCTCCCTAAATTCTCCTTGGGGAAGTTAAGCTTTATGCTGTCCTTAATACAAACAAGTGCTTTACAGGCATAGTTCAATCCTGTACCAATACACTACCTATCAGAACGGACATTTAAACACCTTTCCTACTGTAGAATTTTGGAACAATAACAATATTTTCAACTTCTATGGCAAATTTTCCAAGGATTTCAGAGTAATTTAAAAGCAATAATTAATTAAAGCTACATTAAGTAAAGAGGTAGTGACAGTGCTTTCCACACAAGGTAAATCATACAGACTCCCAGAGGTATCACACAGGGTTGTTCACAGGGCAACAGAGCTGGAGACTGGATTCCTGGGGCATCTCTGTATCAGTGCCCTGCATCAAGCATCAGATACCACACTCCCACACCTTACATGTGTTCTTAATGCTTAGCAAACTCTCCATTATAATGAAGACACTGTGAAGTTTTTTTACTGCTTATTGACAGTAAACACACATTGTTATCTCTAGGTGGTTTTGATTTGTTTTAATATGTTGAGGGGTTTTTGCCCATTACTGAGCTGCTCTTCCTCATTACTAAACAGCCAAAGAAGTAGAGAGTTACCAAGGGCTGCCTACATTAGTCTCAGATGTCTTTTGAGTGTATTAAAGTGTTTTCAATTACCTCCTAATACACCTCCAGGGAGCCTAGAAGAATGGAGGGATTAGTATAATAATGAGTTTAAATTATTTAAGGGTTTGCGGGTTTTTTTCCTCTTTATATGACTTTGTTGGATTTAATCCTAGACCAGAGACATTTGACAGTACAAGCCAGGTTATATCTAATGAATAATCTTGATCTCAAATCAAAGGGTTGCAAAAAAAGGACATAAAAATGCAAATTGCCCTTCCATCTCCAAGAAGATCCAGTAAAAAGGGTGGGGAGGTCAGTTTTATTTTGCACTGATTGAAACGAGGCATTTGCTTTAGCAGTTGTTGAAACTGATAAGAGTCATGACTAGTAAATTAATTTATCAGGCAGGAACATCCATTAGGAAAAGAGGGCAAATGACCCATTCTTACCTTATTGCATCATGGTGTAATAAAACTCAGAAAATCAGCTAGCTGAATTAAATTTCAGGAGAGGTGAACTGAGGTAGCTGAGATTTGTCTAGTTCTCTCTGATAGTCACTGACGTGAAAGCTATTACACGTATTTTAGTCTCAATGCCATGATGAAGCAGAGAAATTTCATTTTCATTGCATTCAGGAATCACACTCTAAAGTTCCCACTGAAAGTTTGAAGAAAACCAGGAATTCAACCAATATCTCCCAAGTCCTACTGCATCCTTGATGGTCTAACAGTCCACACAAAGCAATAACGCCAAATAAACAAAAATTAAAACACCAAACTGAAAACCAGACCATGGTTTGAGAGGGAAGAAAACACATGCTCTACAGAAGATGTTTATCATGGTACAATCTTTCCAATTTCTTACCCTTATCTAGTCTGCTATGTTACATTGGTGGCCCTGTTTATGCTGTAGGCTGCTTTCAATTCTTTTCTTCCTCCTACAGTTTTCTGCCCTATCTGTATATCATTTGAGGCAAATCTAATTCATTTGCCAAGTTAACTTTTCTGAACCTGAAAAATTAGGCTACAAAACACTTCCATCATGGTGACTGTCAATATTTTCACCATAATTAATGCAATTTCCTTGACATTGAACTTGGAACTCGGTTTCTGTACTATATGGTCCTATGAATTAAACATGGATTTGTTGATGACAATCCTCATACCAGAACTTCAGTTACTGATTTAGAACGAGGATCTAGACATTTTTCTTAGCTCTTATTTTTTGAACAGTTATCTAATGAATGTGGATTACAAAGTGCAACACATTTTCAGCAACAGAAAATAGGACTAGACCTTACTGTTCTTAGATCCTATGTACTGCCAGCATCATAGCTGTATCAGAATTTACAGATGTCCTGTCACCTATGAAAAATACTGGGGATCATAAGAAATCGGTGAAAAAAATGTATGTGAAAGATATTTCAAATAAAAATCCAAGTTGGCTTATATTGTGAAAGAATATCAAACATATTGAAGTAGAGCTGTTGGAGCTATGGTAGGTTTGAATACTTTTTCCAGTAGTGCTTTCACCCTCCCACAAGTAGTTAGTCAAAATACAAACTCTTGGTTTTGGTTTTGGTTTTTTCTCCCTACACCTCTATCCACCTGCTTGAAAAATAGACTCATGTCAGCTAATTGAAGAGATCCATAGACTAGCATCAAGCAGAGAAACAAATATGAGTTTGGAATTCCTTATGCTCAGGCACACCTTTAGTCTTTGATTGGTATTGACTACACACAGATGCCTCTGTGTGTGTATATATATATATGTATATATACACATATATATAAATATGTTTTCTCCATGGAGTTTTTCCTGCCTTTTTTTAAAATTTTGTTTCCATTTTTCCTTCTCCCTCCTCCAAAAGGTCCTACTGGAAATGTCTTGGTTTAATCCTACCAAAAGGGGAAAAAATTCTGTGGGCAGGCAGGCACATTTTTTTTGTCTCTGCTCTTGTCGTGAACACCTCACTGATTTTTATTCTTCATCCATAACTATTATGACATATTATCTATTCTTGCTAACTGATATAATGACTACTGTTAATCCAAAGACAGCATTTTTTCCCACTCACACTTTCATAAGACTGAATAAGCATAAATGAGTAAGTAGGTCTAGAGATTCATTTTGAAATTAAAATCTAAAACATATCAGATACATGAGATGATTAGAACAGTATACACAAAATTATCATAGACATGAAAAGAGCAAAAATTCATCTAAGCCACAGCTTCCATAAAACTGATCCAAACACTGGATAATCTTAAAATGGAGACATTTCCCAGTATCTACCACCAGAACCAGTCCAGAAATCAGAGCTGGACAAGAGATGTGAGTCTCATACTGTACCTAGAAAACACACTTTTCATTGCTTTCACTGTTACTGTGATTTCTCATGACAAAGTCAGCTTACAGAAGGTATCAATACCTTATGATGAATGCTATGAAGAGGGACCAGTGTGTTTTCAAGGAGGCTTCTTCATCCTACTCTACAGCACTATTAGTTAGCACACTTCAGGGAGTCTCTATATTTTGCCCATCCTGAATGGAACTGTTGATGGGTACATCCTAGCTCTGCTAATTCTCTTGCTAAAATCCTGTCTGCATTCATATACAACCCAGATGTTAAAATATTGAATTCTGTAACAAAATTCTACCTGCAGACTGCAAAGCAGCAGCAGCAGATGGTTTGGCTGTATGCTAAATACTTCCCCACATCCCCAGGACATTCTGTCAGCTAAGAGCTGCTACCCAGAGGCACAGGAATTCAGGGGTATGGAAAGGATGTGCACATATAGTTCGAATGCCCTCCTTGTGCTCTTTGTAAAATGTGTTAATGTGAATGGATTGAAAGTTTTAGCCTGAAGTAAATTAAATACATTATGTATGATGGCAAATTATGCAGATTTATACCAGATAATCAGTCGGTGTGCTTGCCATTGAAGACAGTTGATGTCCAAATAGAACAGTTTGAACGTGAACAAATAAGCTCAGATTGTTCCCACTGGGCACATCACTTCAGACTCCCAGCACACTGCCTCATGATTATCTCCAAAACTACTGTTTCCTATTAGGTTCATATTGCAACTTGTTCTTTTTGAACTTTCATGGACTCATCCACCTCCACCCTTCAACTCCTTTACTTCGGACAGAAATACTAAAAATGGGTTCTAAACTGTGCTGTAGCAAGAAAAATACAGCGCAGAGAGAGCTTGGAACCCATTTCTGAGGACTTGGGAGGAATTCTCTGGGCATTACCACTTCGATAGACTAAGGTGTTAATGACAGGTTTTGGCAAGGAAGAGCAGGAAGAAGAAAGTAGAGGGATAATGATACTATGCTTGATGAGAGGAAAAATAGGAAAAGACAATCATGGGACTGAACAATGGCTTCCCCAAAAAATAGTTGGAATTTGAGCTCAGGCTGCTCTCAGAAAACTTCCTATTGGTTTCAACACACCAAGGAGAGCTGTGAATCTTTACAGAATGATGCACAAACAAATTCAGTGGAATCAATCTGTTTGTTCAGCCTGGAGGAGACTGAGGGGAGAACTAATTGCAGTCTTCAACATCCTCATGAGAAGTGGAGGGCAAATACCCATTGGTCTCTGACCTTGAAAATTTGTAGTGCCAGAAAGAGACATTTTGTGTGAAATCAAGTAATTTTTAGTTTCTGTTCCTCCTCTTCCATCATTTATTCTCTTGCTATGAATGTTGTAACCAAAACAGGGATAAAAGGTTTCCTACCATGTTTACACTACACATAGTACTGTAGAGACCTTGTTTAGGTTGGTGCTTCATGTTTCTAAATATACAACACATGAATGGTTACATCATTCCCCAGAAGAGCAGAGCCATATGTCAGACACGTAAAACAACTGACAACTCTGTGAGCTTGCACAATGCCTGTATCTCTGACAAAAAGGTACAGCTTTTGCAACACTTAAGAGAATCAGACTTGCAGACTTATGAGAAATTTAGGCTTAACCTGAATGATCCAGGCCTCATGTCAAGCACTCAGCTTTGAGAGAAACCTGAAGAGCCCACAGAGAAATGACATGGAGCCCTAGCCTATTCCCTGAGAAGAGGAAATTTAAACCCCTGCTTGTGGAGACATCACTTTCCTGATGAGGTGTCTTATTCAGTAATCACAAAATATAAGAAATTCAGGATTCTTTTTCCTCCTTTCTTTAATAATGCCACTGAACTTGTGCCTGGTTAATGGGCATATTGATTTTTGTTTCCTTCAGGGATAGTGTAGCTTGTTAGGAATAGTTCCTTATTTTTTTGTTTTGCTTTTAAGCTTTTTTTTTTTAAACCCATCCTAGCACTGCAGGTGCCAGGACCAGTGCATTATCTGCTCTTTGCTTGACTTAATGCTTACACAGGGAGCCCATATAAAAAGGTCCAGACTTATCAGGCAGGATTTCTGTCATACTTACCATGTAGTGGTCTGTCAGTTGTGCCCTGCCACGTCAGAGAGAGTTTCTAGATTGTTCTGATGAACAGTGACCACATTTATCTTCAGTAAATAAACATGAAATCAGCCTAATAACTCTCATCCAACTCTCTTTCACATAGATCCAAATTGCTTGTGGGTACCTCACTGGGGAGATGTACTTTTCTCTGATCTTGGAATTTACAATAAAAAGAGATATTGTATTTATGAACAATCAGTTATTATACTGTTAATGAATTTGTTTTTCCGGGGTTTACATTTCAACCTCGGCTACCACATATAAACTCTGTAAGACTAACAGTGCTAACATCCTCTGCTGTGCACAGTTAACTCTTAGAGCAGGGTTTAGCATGTCAGCTGCCAAACAGCTACATTTTGACCCAGTATCTCAGTAAGGCACTCTTCTTGCCCTGCCTCACTCCCACCTCAGCTGGCAGATCAGGGAGGGATGAAATGTCCCCACATGCTCAGATAGGTAGCTACTTGTCCAGACAGATCTTTGGGATCTGATGAGTATGCAGTATGGATGAGGCAGGATCATTGCAAAGCCATGCATTGATAACTAGGCAGCAGTTTTAGGGGCTGTTATTTCACTTTGTGAAGATCTGGAAACAAGACTGCATGCATGAGTGAGTTTGGCTGTAGCAGTCAAAGACTGCAAAACTCACCATCAGAAAGGTTTGAACAATTGTAATGATGGGGAGAGTAGTCTCTGATGGTTACCTGTCTAACACTCCTAAGTTTAAAGTCAACAGACGACAGGTGGACTGAGCCTGTCCATAAAAATATGTCCTCTCACATATTTGGTATGATTTTTAACCTCTTTTCACAATTAGAATGTGTGAAAAAAAGTTTTCCTTAAAACAAATCTTAGAACTACGAAATTAAATAATTTTAAATGTCTTTGCCATATAAAACACCAGTAGTAAGGAGGCCTGAATACTACTCTTAGTCTCCCTTGCCTTGATAATACCAGTCTGGTGTTATCAATGCAGAGAGAAAGCACTATATGACAAGCAAATTAGATTACTTATAAGTTTTTCACACGGTCCTTCATTCCCAAGAGATTTACTTTGCTATCTCATCTCACTTTTACACATTAAATCAATACTTATATTGGCATATATCAGGCACATGCAGTATCAATTATTGGAAAATTAGATCCTGACACAAGGCACTGAGTTCTCATAGAGGTGTTTCCCATGGCTATATGTACCATACCTTATAATTAATAATTCTGTGTTCTAGCAGATCCTAGCAGTTTTGACCCGAGCTTTTCATCAGTATTTGTAATAGCATAAGAATGCTCTATGAGCTATATTGTTTCACATGAGTCCTATGCGAAGAGTTGTTCAATAGTGCAGTAGCCTTTCTTTGCCTCAATAACAATGGCAGTTCTGATTACCCTTAATAACGTTATTATGCTGTGTGCATAAATCAGGCATGAAGAGCAATCAGGTGGAGAATTAGATTGTTTTTAAAAAAATGATCTTTATTCTTGCTACATGTCTACTGAACCTTGAAAACAGTAATAAGATGGCCTTTAAATTCCTACTGCTTTGATAAGAGATGAGAGGTGAAGCCAAGTGCATTTCTTCCAGTTTGATAGCTATAGCTTGCAGGCACTGCTCAGTGCCTAGAGGTTACTTGCAGTGGAAGTTATGAAAAATGAACTTGAACTGCATATGTAGTTGGTACTGATATATAAATATTTTTATGGCACATTTTATGCAGAAATATGGTGGTATTAAACCTCAATCAGTGAAAAAAACCCTCCAAGGAAATGAAAAGCAAAACAACCATCAGTGCCTGAACTGTTTCTGAATGAAATGTTGAAAAACAAAAGGTGGATTTGATTCTGTTTGTGTGCAGCCCTCTCCTGATATAGTCAGTTGCTAACTAAGCGATTTTTTTATATAGCCATGCAGAACTACTCCTGAGGCTGTTCTGGTTCTTCTTACTCCCCACAGTGTCTGCATAATGCCACCTAAACTCAAATTGTGGACCCCCTTTTTCAAGGGATCAAGGCCTTATTAGAAGATACCTTACACATTCAAACACAGACACTTCTCCAAAACCTGAGGCTCTCAGCATATATGGTTTACATCAGCCACATTGTTTTATATTGCCCTATATTACCAAAGGACTGGATATGGATTGAAAGCAAATTTAAAGACTCAGGGCAAGGACGGCCCTTGAGAGGATTCTAAGTGGCTCCTTCAGTTTTTCAAGGGAGGTTCAGTAGTCATGGGAATTTGAACCATTTAATCCAATTTGAATCAGCAAGCCATTTGGCAGCTCCCCGCAAAAAACTCACCCTTGTAAAAACAGGTCCTTGTTGGTCTGAGCACAGAAAATATTGTCTTCTGATCCATTCCTTGTTTGGTGTTATTTGTGAAGTATCTGGATAATGGACACAGTGCCAGATATAAGCAAAGAGTTTCTTGAGTGCCCTTTCATTTTACTCTCCTTGCCTTATTCAACACTTTAAGGTTTGGGGTTTTTTGCATTCCTTCTTACTTATTTCCCATCTCTTACAAATCCTTTTCAGGCAAGGTAACTTAGCCTTAGGTAACACACGAGCAAATGACACAAAGAGCATAGGTATTTGGTCTAGAAAGCTAATTAAGGGAAACTTTTGATGACTGCTGTTGAATCCAAAAAGGCAAATCACAGAAAAATTCTATATTCTAATGGAGAAATTAGATGAAAATTAACTAGAATTTTCCATAGCAATATCTTCAGGAAATTGTTTTACTTTCTAGTCTATTAACCTGCTATACTTGTCACACTTAGAAAATACAAGTTGACAGTCATCAGCACATTGTGCATGGCTGAACGGAGTTTCTCTGCTACGTGCATTTTCTAGTGTTTCAAGTGTCCAAGGATTTACCGGTTTGGTTGCTGCAACAGGGTATGTAGCTGCCAAGTTTTCATGCGCACAGGATAACCCACCTGTCCGTACAATCATGGAGATTGAGTGCACAGGTATAGATGGGAGGCATACCGAAATATTACTGGTTTCAAACTTTGCCTCTTCCTCAGCCTGCCCAGTTCAGCAGATGATCCCAGACTGGCCTTATGGCTGCAGTAACTTGCAAAACAGACACCAGGTGTTGGGATGTGGGAGTAGAGGAGGTGACTACTAAGTTTCACTCGCTGTACTGCTCACTTCTAGATTGGGAAAAGGGGGCTGAATTAAAAAAAAAAATATAGAGGTGTTTCCACCTGCCTCACTGCCAATGCCTGTCAAGAAGCAGAAATGCCTCTCCAAGACTAATGCTATTCAGAGTTTTTAAGTTCTACGCATCAATTTATATCTAAGGATCTGTGGAGGAAATCACCTTTTCTGGCTAGAACAGCACCAGACTGCAGCATAGGAGGTCCTCTCCAGTGGTTAAGAGCCAAAAAATATAAGGTGAAGCATTATTATGAATGCAAACAGTAATGCCAGAGCTTCTTTCTTCCTTCAGCAGGCATAGATTTGCCATTTCGTAGTTAAATTAAAAGGCTGACTATTTTGCCATAACTCTTTAAATAAACACAGAAAGCTAATCAGCACCTGATCTTTCCCCTAGGATAAACTGCAGAGAACTAAAAGCTTTTTTTTACCAGATTATTCTTCCACAATAACAGCAAAGCCAAGATACTTCCAGCTGGGATGTTTTTAAACTGGTGGGATATAGGTTCCCTGAAGACCCTTTTCTCCAGTGTGAGGGAGGACAGAAATGGGACGTGCTAAAGACTATCCCACATTCTGGGCAATTTTCTCTCCATTCTTAGAGCTTGAATCCCAACTACTTTCCACACCTACAGTTTCCCTGAAGCATCACTGTAATAGTTTTATTCAGAAAGTCACCCGTCAAAATGTCAATTCAAAATAGGTTGGAGATGTTTTGCATGAGGAGATTGATTCCTGTAACTCATTTCTTGCTTTGATTAAACATAGCTCTTTCCTTCTCCCATTTCTTCTCATAAATGTAAATTCACAAACTATCAGGATACAAACTATGTTGAAATGAATCATCTTTATCCCTCTATCTGGGCCTAGCGCATGAAGTCCTGATATCTGAGGAGGGAATAAGCAGCAGTTTTAATTTCTTAGAAATAAATAACTTCTTTTTCATTTCTTTGAAAATTCTTTGAATAAACAGAAATTTCTCTCTAGTCTCTGTCATGATCTATTCTGTATTTCCATCTAAGACAAAAGATGAAATATCCAGGACAGGACACTGAACATATAGGTGCTCTATACCTAACTATTCAATTTTCTCATTTTGCTTAGCGATCTGGTATCTGTGGTTTTCTGCTTGATTATCACTGAACTGATGTAAAAGCTCTATATGTTTATAAATATGCATCAACTAGACTCAGAAAGTAAGGTATAGAGAGGAGGGAAGTGATCTGTCTCAAGTTACTCAAGGCAATGGAAAAATGTCACAAAAGAAATTAAGCACCTTGACTCCCATTCTCCTGTTTTTCTTCATCCTTCAGGAAGAAAAAAAGCTGTTCTTTTCTGCAAAGCTCCTGCCAGAGATGGCTTCATCTGAGCTGTTTCATACTGCAGTAGGCAGGAGACTTGACTGCCTCCAGTGCCCCCAGACCTTTTGCATTCTTCTTATTGCTTCCCCCAGTGCCAAGCCACAGAAACCTGCTTGTGACTGAAAGCTCGGGAATCTCAGTGTCAGCTCAATTCTGCTTAGCTTAGCAGTCACATCAGGATCTGAAGGCTCTGCCTTCCAAACCAGTGCCTGTATCTATTTGATTATGGAAATGCATGCAGAGGTCCGGTTAGGAAAAAATCCTAGCCTATCTGGCATACTAATGGAATAACCCATCTACCCCTGGGAGAAAAGCATTCAGTAAAGGCTGCTTAGTAGATATTCAATAGTTTTTAACCCTCAGTGGTGAAGCAAAAGTCAAGGCTTCATATTTGATGCGTGTGCTTCAAACAGTCTCACCTAGTCTCACAGGATGCAGTCCTGTGAGTCAGAGGCAGATGAGCACAGACAATATGCAGCAAAGAATGCATGAGACAGAAATCAAACGGGATCTGAGATATGCTTAAATCTGTCAAAACTTCTCTCTAAAGGACTACCAGTCTGGGGAAAAAATGGCCTGGGAGGGATATAATACATAAATTAGGAGTGATACAAAGAAGATGAATTAACGCCAAGTTCTTCTTGTCTCTTCCACCACCATTAACCTGAATATTTGCCTCTGAGTGATCTACCCACCCACACTGACCAGAAGAGTCCAAAATCTGCTCCACTGCTCAGTCATATGGATAAACATATGCTATTTATGCTGGATCTCAATGCACCACCATTCAGTTATTCCCATTAACTAGTACTTTTGCATAGGAAAAGAAATATATTTATATTTATTTAAAGTAGTACACCTATAGGCAAACTAGTCTGACAAATCAAGAGACCAATATTAGCTGTTGGTGTAAAGGCAACCATGGTGACAGATTGCACTTTCCTACACACACCTAATTTCTGGCTAATGTGCTTTAATGGGATTGTTACAAGCAGGGAGAGTAATTCATTTTTCATAGTCTCCCTCACCTCTTGGCCTCTCTACTGAGTTTGACAACTAGGAGAGAGACAATTAGCAACTGTGGTAAGGTGGATGCATATTTTATGAGTTGGCTGGCAGAGCAGACACACTGCATTTTCTTTAATGTGTTTAGACAACGAGCTGTGGTGCACTTGAACTACTGACCCTATGCAGTAAGCCACCATGTGGTACTACCATCCTACTGAGCCATCTACTGACTCAGGAGACTGCTTTTTAAAATGTGATTTAAAGCAGTTCTTTAAGGGAGAAAAACTTAAAAATCATAACACTTGTAAAGAGAAATCACACATCCAATGTCTTGCTTTATTTTTTTCCTTAAAGATAGCTACAACTGTGTCATCAAACTACCAAGAGTAAATCTGAATAACAAGGCAGGCTGTATAGTTTTAAGAGCACATTAGCATCAGTAGTTCAAATGCTGAGCTGTATTTTAGTCTTATGATGTACAGGTACATACAATAGCTATACATATAGCAGCAGCATGGTAGATGTTTTTTTGTACAGACCTGTAGTGGTGACACCAACAAGTGACAAAACACTTGCATTCCTAGTTGTACCTGCATGAAGGGATGCAAAATGCAGCTGAAACAGCTATAAACACAATCTCTCATACACTGAGGTGATAGAGTATGAAACCCTGAAGCAGTAGATTATTTGCTTCGCTAACAGGCCTGTATGTTATGCTGTCAATTTCATCTTTCATTCTAAAGAACTCATTTTATCCTATAGGAGCAAGAGTACACGTCAGAGACTGTACTCAGTCTAAGTTCAAGTGCGTGCACATGAAATAAAAGTTACTTCTTAAATATTGTTTGATCCATTACAATAGAATATATTCTAATGATATGATTCAAGTCAGCATGGGCATTTTGATAACTACTGTCCCCTGGACAGTTCAAGTGAAGAAGTCTAGATCTTTGGTCCAGTCTGATCCGTGTGTGTTTGCGTCTACAAATACCTCTTCAGTAAACTCTAGAAGGTAAAATTAGAAGCAATGTGCCTCTATTTTGACTAATTTCAAGCAACTAGAACCTTCAGATGCCTTTCAAAACAGCTTCAAAATTAATTTTAAATATGGGTCTGAATCCAACCGGCATGCATAAATCGGTCTAATGTTTGAGAAAGTACAGAATTTGAAAGAAGCTCTACACAGCTATGATATTTCTTCTTTTCCTTCCCCTGCTCCCTCATTCCCAATTCCCTTTGATTTTTCATCTTTCATGTCTCCTTAGTGACAGTTCTAGTAAAGCATTCATTTGTTCAGGAAATCACACTGAAATGAACCCACTAACATCGTGACAGTTTCCAGCAGAAAAGAACCCTTCTGTAGAAAAGTGCTCAATTGGTCATCAGCTGACTCATGCACTCCTGCTCATCAGGAAAGCTGCAGATTACAAAGTCCTTCATCACTTGTATCACAAACAGGACAGCTTTATCTATTTTACCATCATGACAGGCTCCCTGTGCAAAGGCACCAGCAATGTAACTGAATGAAACCATGCATAGCAATTCCTACAATTATTGTTGAAATATCTGGTTGTGTTTCAGCTCCCTTGGGGAGTTTGAACTTCTCCAAGAACAAGAGTGGACAGGATTTAAGAATATTGGAGGAAATAACCTTAATCTTCCCCCTAAGGATAGCCCGGGTGACAAAGTTAATTCAATCTCTAAAATCTACAAAAAGTAAAGTTCAGCAGAAGGATGTGTAAAAACTGCCTGGGGATCAGAATAACTGGCCTAACAACATTTATCTTTAATGTGGTTTTATTTACAGCAGATATTGTTTTCCCCTTCATATAGCAACACCTGTTTCGTGTTGTATCCTTGCAGTGGCAGCTATTCTTGGCTAGTGAGCCTGTTCCAAGTGGGCATAAAAGAGCTCTGGATGGCAGGTAAATTACTTGCCCACATGTTTCTAATTGGCCCTGGCAATCTGTTCCAAAGCCTAAACACTAAACAAAATAAAAGGAAAAGTAAAGGGGGATAAGGAAGGGTGAGAAAAGAGGATGCTAATGATAAATAACCAGTTTTAAAAGGAATTCATGGTGGCCTGAGAACAACTGTGCCAAGAGCTCCTGCTTCAATCATTTCCATTGTGATGTGCATATGCTGCAGAGAGAATACTTACTAAATCAACTTTGTGTTACAGTCAGGGAATTATTAGTAACTGAGTCTCATTCAAAGTCCATGGATTTAGTGGGAGTTTAGCATGTGAACATGGGTAAGCATTTGTTTAAATGCCATAATAAATAGAAATTGTTCCATGAATACTAGCCTCAAGGTTTATAACATTTAGGGGACACGTCTATAGCAAAAAACCCTCCACCATCTAGCTGACCTTTCCAAGCTGAATACTGTTATATCATTCATTAGTGATCTGTGGGAACAGTCCCTGGCACACTGTTGCTCCATGTTAATTAGCTCTTTCACATATGGAGCCCAAATTTTGATCAGCCCCTTCATCATCTGAGAGATCACTCCCAACACACGCCCCTGCACAGGCAATGTGCAGAGGCTGCAGAAGCCCATGTCAGTGTGGCTACAAGTCATTCCCTGCCAGCTGAACTCTGTGCCTGCAAACTTTCCCAAGCACATTGAATTTATTACTGTGCACACATCTATTCAGGGTTTGCTCCTGAGGCAAACGAGAAGTAACTTAACCTGACTGACCTTGCTGTGGATAAGTTGTGGAGAGCTCTCATTAGCTGAAATGGGAAGCAGTAACAGAAAGCCTGAAAGATTCAGGAAAGGATGGCCTCCTAAATTGATATATCTGTTGGAATTACTTGCCTGCTTAGAAATAGATGGGTCAGCATACTGAAGTTGACTGTGTGCTAGACCTCTGCTCCTCCAATATCAAAAATTCAGCTCTTGCCAAAGAAGTACCACTATCCCTACCCAACACTCCACTTAAGATCCCACAGGGTACTTGCATATCAGCTTTTTCCTACGAAGAAAAATGATATGTTAACAAAAATACAGAGCTTTGATGTCAAAGGACTATGTTTCCCTCCCCTTGGTGTGTGGTCCCCAAAGTAATGACCTCTGGCCCTGCTCTTGTCTAATTAGATCTATGCAAACTACCTTTTGACAGGACGCTTTCTAGAAATAAAGATATGCTCACTTATACTAATCTAAAAAGCTAGAGACTTCCAATTCCAAACTCCTTCATGTGGGAATACTTGACTAACCATTCAGACCCAGACTCACTGTCAAAACTTAAATGACAAGCACATTATTTAAAGACACATTATACAGCAATTACACACAAATATTCATTAGATTTATAGCTCACAATGGTATTAAGTAGATTTGACTAATTTTAGGGCTACTTGAACTATCTCTGAAGGACTAAACATTAGATACAATTCCCTTAAGTACTTCAGAAATATTATGAATGAAACAGATCAATCAGCGCTATAGTCAAATCTGACTATCATCCAGCCAACTTTCTCCAAGAAAACTACCAGCCACTGCTAAGACCTTTAGCTGAAGATTGTATCACTAAGTCTGTATTTCCTTCTCTGATTTAAAACTGCCTTTCTGATCTACCCTTGAGATTTCTGCTTTATTTCTCTCCTTTAAAAATCTTCAGAATAAAAGTAAAGGCAACCACAGAGGCTTCCAGGGTTTTATTTTTCATTCCCTCCTCATTTTTGTTTTCCTGACACAGCTGACAGAAGATTTGGGCTATAAGCTGTATACTCCTGGATCATTCTCAGATGCATAAAAAAAGAACAACACACAGCAAAGCAGGGAAGTGAAAATGCTAATCTATACAGTTGTAAAGCAACTGAGGCTTCAGAATTGAACACTTCTATATTCCCTTCTAAATTTAGAAAAAAGGTGGGGCATGGAAAGAGATAAAGACCAAAGGCAACCATAAAGTTATATAAGAACCAGAGCACAAGCTGCAAGCCAAGAATTAAAAATAACCCAACAGGGAATAAGATTAGAGTCCAATATCATAAAAACTCTAATAGGTCAAGGAAGGAAATTAAGTGATGGATGAAGAAGATAATAGAAGAAAAATAGCCAGAAATGAAGTAAGGTAGAGTTCTTGAGCCCCCAACAACAAGATATGGACTTGCTGGAGTGAGTCCAGGGACCAGCCATGAAGACGCTCAGAGAGCTGGAGCACCTCTCCTGTGAAGACAGGCTGAGAGAGTTGGGGCAGTTCAGCCCAGAGAAAAAAAGGCTCTGAGGAGACCTTACAGCACCTTCCAGTACCTAAAGGGGGCTACAAGAGAGTTGGGGAGGGACTTTTTAAAAGGACATGTAGTGATAGGACAAGGGACAATGCTTTAAACTGAAAGAGGGATAGGTTTAGATTAGACATTAGAAAGAAATTCTTATTTACGATGGTGGTGGGACTCTAGAACAGCCTGCCCAGTGAAGCAGTTGATGCCCTATCCTTGAAAGTGCTCAAGGCCAGGCTGGACAGGACTTGGAGCCACCCGGTCTAGTGAAGGGTGTTGGAACTGTATGACCTTTACAGGTCCCTTCAGACCCAAACCATTCCATGATTCTATGATCAGCCCAGGCATCAGGCTCTTAACAGTCAGAATTAAGACAGAAGCTGAATATATTCTCCAGATAAATGACAAAGAAATAGTCATTACAGACATTCAAGAGGTTAAATATGACATCAATAAGAATATATCAAAGAAAAAGATCTGTGACACCTAGAGAGAGGACTCACAGCAGGTGACCCATAAGGGCTACTTTTTTTATTGCACCAACTTCAGCTGTTCTTCGGAACTGATATGCCCAGAGCAAGAGTATCCAGCTTGCAATAAGTGCACAGCCGCTCATTCTAGCTGAAAGGCAGTGAAAAATCTATTTGAACCTTATTCCAGCTCCTTTCCTTAATGCTTTACTAGTTGCCAAAATTACAGGCAGGAGAGATTACCATTAGAGCCAGTAGCTCTAGAGACTAGTGGCATTTGAAGCAAAGTGGGCTTTTTTCATTTGTTTTGGGTAGTTGTTTTTTCCTAGTTTACCAGGTGGATCAAAATGTGCTTGCTTTGGAAAAATAGTTTAGCCATTGGGTCCTGTATTTACAAGAATAATTCCCCTCTACCTCCCAAAACACTACATGTCTTATCTGGTTGACAAAATGGTGTCAGCTTGGAAGATAGATACTGAGCCCTGTAGTCAGGATTAGCTAAAAAGGGAAATGAGAGGTTGAAGAAAACCAGCATAATCCAGCCTCTATCAAGAAGCAAAATATAATTATTTTTAAACTTTCAGTTTGTTTATTTAACTTTGGGGGTCTTAAACTTAAATTCATTTTATTTTTATTATAATCAGTCTCCCAGACCCTAAGATTCATGACTGCTCCTTAACTGCTTTGAAATCATAATACTAACTTAAAGTCAGTGAGATCTTAAAAATAAATCTAAATGTATTTGGTTTTGACTTACGCTTTCTCTTCCTTTAGCCAGCACACAAGCCTTGACTTCAAATTTTCGTCTCCTATAGCCTGGACAGCAACTGCATTTTGTTTGTTTATTTGTTTCTGTAAGGTGGGAAAATCACAATCACATGCCTCCAGATGTCAGATCTTTAAGAAATAGAGATGTGACAACATGGTGTCCCTTTGGCACCCAACCTTGTCTGTTGTCTTACCCTTAGTTTGCCATTTAATGAATAAATACTAACTATAACTACTGTTAGCTTGGTGGCCCTCTGCAGGAGACACACACACCCTTAAGTTCACCCATACTCCCTGTAAGTTCACTGAGCAGAGAGATACAGAAAAAAAGTTCTACTACCCTAACTTTATAACTGGGAAACAGAGGGAAGCATCAAAACTAACTCCTACATTCAGAACACTGCTTTACTAACTGGCTGAGAATTCTTCACAGGATTAAGAGCTTTGATGATTGGTGCCATAACTGATATGTAATGAAAGGGAGGAGCAGAAAACATGCCTTCTCAGAAACCCGTTTTTCTACATCTGTGGCCAGTTCTTACCTCCTGACTAGGCACCCTTTTAGGAACTATGTTTGACACAATTAAAATTTCTTGTCTAACATTTCACTTGAGTTCCCTTCAAAGTAAAGATGCTCACTGTAGTTATCTGGTAAAATATGTGTTTCGATAACCAAAATTACAGTCTGGCAAGACGTGTGTCAAGGGAGGGCATGGCATCTAGTGTTACAGACTGCTCTCAAGAGACGACCACTTTCACTGGGAAATAATAGTTAATGCTCCTAGCTTATTTTGTATCCCATTTCAGCAAACGTGTGGCTTATATCTGGTAATTAATTCCAGACATAAGGTACATGTTGAATGTCAACACTTGAGCCTCTCATGATGGTTTCAGGTATATTACACAGCTAAATTATTTTAATGGAAGCTAAAAGGACTTTCATGGTTCAGACATATTGCTCAGCTGGGTCATGCTGGAAGTGTAAAGCACTGCCATGGGCTGTTGTCCTTGATGTTTCTCCCCCCCAACCCCTCTAAGAAACAGCATCTCTTTCACTTATGAAAGTCATGAATGGAGAGGTGCAGAATTGTTCTAAGCTTGGGGAACTGGATCCCTCAAGAAATTCACCAGCACCACACACCAATGTCCTGTCAATCACACCTGGGCACACAAGACTCTGTCTTTCATGGCAACCTGTTACTGATATGCCAGGGGGGCAGAATGAAATGCAACTGAAGAATACCCCCATTACACACAGATTAAATCAGCCTGTGCATTCTTCCTCCAAGTCCTACCCATCAGGGTGAAGCTACAGCACAAATTTGAAATTTCCTCATACATCTCCCAGGCTTCAAATCCCTGCTGCCAACACTGATACTCCCTGCCTATCCCACCAGGCTGCCTGCTCACTCAGCTCTAGTATTCACTCACCCACAAGGTTAAGTGCTATTGTCTGCAGCTTCCAGTCTACTAAAGGAAATGCAAGATGACAGATGGACTTTTCACTTAGGGAAAAGCATTGGTAAAATTTTTCTATTATCATCTTCAGAAATTGATACATTTCTCTAAGGTCTTGAATTTATATAATTTTAACAGTCAAATTAACTGATTTTGGCTGTCCAGATATTGATTCACAGAGGTATTCAGTGTAAACTGCAGACCAAGCAGGGAGGTATAAAGATAAATAGACAGCATAACACATATTGCTTTGAAGTGAGGCTGAAAGTTGCGAGCCTCAAGTCTCCAAAATCAGCTCCAGGAAGCTCCTCTCTCCAGTGGTCACTCAGGGCACATCTGACTAGTCAAGATCTTGGGGATCAAGGACCAGGTCTGGTCTGCCTTGACTCCTAATTTTTTTGCATAGTAGGAACAAATTGTGCAGTTGAAAATGTTACCAGCCAAAAGGAAGTAGCAGAGTTTTTAGAATATTTCCCATCACATTTATCATCTTTGTCAAGTATAAAAGAAAAAGATAGATTATTTTTTTCCTAATCTCTTACATTTAGCTCAAAAAGAATAAAAAAATAGAACACGACAGCAATATGTGTGGCTGAAATAAACATCACCACATTTTATCTCATATTTGGAAAGCTTTGCCCCTTCCAAATTCTATGTGGAATATTCTGTTTTCTTTACTCTAGGATTATTCCAGTGTTTTCAGCACTGATAAATTGTCTATGAACTGCATAGCTGCAGGGTCATGGCCCGCAATATAAGATGCACTTGTTCCCTCAGACACTGTGAAAGGTCCTTTTTCCCTTCCTTAATCTGTTAAGTGCAGGTTGGACAGAATCCTTAAAGGTGAGAAAAGAAATGTCAACCAGGAGAATGGGACAAGATGATTTCATGGATCTCGGCCATCTTTGTTTCTGACAGCTGACCCAGCAGATGAAGTATATGGCACTGCATATATACTTTGGTGCTGGATGCTAATGCTTCATGGCAGACACTGTGTCCATATAACTAGAATACAAGCTTATGTGAGCTAAAAAACAGCCAGTAGACTAATCAGTTGTGGCAGGAAGCTCATGCTTCTCCATTTTTTGATAATTTACTGGCAGTGAATCTTTTTTTTTTAAATAACACACTTTTTAAATTAAAAAAATAAATTTGTATAAATTCCACAATCAATACCAACTAAGAAGGAAGAAATCCTCCAGAAGTAGAGGACGCTGTCAAGTACTCCAATAATTTTACACATATTACATTCAGCCAGCCAAACATCTACTTGTTCCTTTATAAATATAATAAAGAATCTACAGACATTTTGTGGCTCTCAGGCCAGAGGGAAATGGACAGAAAGTTTGGATTCAAAAAAGTTTGTGACTTAAAGGTATTTTAAACTGTTAGAAATAGAATTTACTTATATGAGGAACAGTTACCAACCACTTATCATACTGGAGATTTCACTGGAGATTTCCCATACTGGATATAAGACACAATGTTATCTGCATTAAAAAAGCCCGTTCAACTCAAAATTTTTAGCATAAAGAAACTTGCAAATAAATATTTGTAGTAAAGGAAAGCACAACCATCTGATAGATGACTGGAAACTGTCAGAGTTGGCCACCAGGAAATGACCTTCTAAACTACTTTGACTTTCAAACATTTTCTCTCTCACAAAAAGGAGGGGGAAAAAAGGCTCTACAGGTAGGAGGAAACAAGACATTCACTGATGACAACTTATTGTCATCTATTCCTGTGTGAATAAAGGTCAGATTTTTTTCCCACTGTTGGAATCCACCCCTGTTCACTAGCTGCCTTTTTAAAAATTACAAGTCATACTCCTGCTCACCAAGCTCTGACATAACAAAACAACTTCCTGGTTTCTATAGCTACTTGGACACTAGAAAGGATGAGGAAGAGGAAGGAAAGGTAGCTAAAAGCTACTTTCCCCCTTCTACAATTCTCCAGTGTGCAGACCCCAGAGGGACACACTCATCTGAGAGGTTTACATGCTCTCCTATTGCAGCTGTTGAGAAAAAAATTCCAGAAGGCTTAACTCAAGACTTTGAAAGCTTTAGAGTTGTTTTCAAGATGCAGTAACAAAAGATTACAGCTGAAATCCACGTGGGTTCTCTGGTGTGCTTGTGGCATATTAACTGAACCTCCCAGAAGAAGGCTGCTGCTGACCTCAGCTTCAAGGTGCATCCACAGAGACATGTTTGATGTACAGGCAGAATGAATACCCACAGGTGTTTCTGTAAAATCCTTGATCATCAGGGATTACTTATTACTTACTTTGGGAAAATAACACTGACACTGTACTTTGCTTATTACTGTCTAGATTATTTTTAGCACTGGCTTCAGAGTCATAGTAAAGGCAGCGTCCTTCCTTGTGTCTTCCTTAATTCTAAGGTTTACTATGGGCAAGAGGTTTCCCCACATAAGTAATTCTGCTTGAAACATATGAAGTCCCTCTAAGAGCATTAAGAACTGTCTGCTTTAGGATTTGCATTGCAACACTGGACAGAGCAGAGTCTCCAGAAGCTCCTTTTTCTGTTTCCTCCGTTCTTGCCCCCTCCAGAGCACTTGACCCTTGGAGGGGACAGGATGGGCACAGGTCTGCTTCAGCCCTGTTAATCACTGACACAGACCCTTCCTGTTGACTTGGTTCAAGACATCTTAGAGCTAGAAACACCTCCATGCTAGCAGGCAGGAGTACCTAGCTTAGTTGCCACATACATACTGTCAGTCTTCTTCTAGAGTTAAGCAAGACTTGGTACTGTGGTGAGCTTTCATTGTATCATAAAAAGGTGTCATTTCACCTCAGCTTGCCTGAGGGTATCAGACTGAGTGGTCTAAAATAGGTACTTTTGTTTCCTAGCTTATATTTGCAAGCCCATGAGAGAGCAACATTATTCTCAGGAAAGGATGCCAAGATTTTATTATCTTAGGCTGTGTAGAGCATTCTAAGACATTCCTCCATTTCTATTTACATATGTGTGGGGAAAGGATTGCATTTAGTTTGTAAATAACATCTAAAAGTAAGCATTCCGTTCTGGAGTTTGCCCATCTTCTTGAACTGTATCTCCCTATGGTCAAAGACACAAGGAAGACACACAGATAAATGCATGCCCCTGTCCTCCATTTCTTTGCTCCAGAGACACCACCGAGTGGGAAGGTTAAAGGCATTTCTAAGACCATAAAAAAAAAAAACATCCTCAGCTCTGCCAGTTTGATGTAACATGGTCAGATGGAGCATGGTCCAGGTGAGCATGTCAGGTGATTTTACATCGAAGGAAAATTTGAGAAAGATGAGAAGCATCAAGAAGATGAGGAAGGCAAATCCTCATCATTCAAGTTGGGACTTGAATGGCCTTTGATTAGATTTCCTTTCCTGAATTTGAGGAGCAGAGTGGTTTTGGAACAATGTAACTGTCAGTGTTACAGTGGCTTCTCTTTCAACCCTCGGTGGTTTGTTATTGTGAAAGTAAATTGACATATTTGCATGTGAAAGCTCTCTATTATCATCTCCAGGCTCAGGACGGATTGAGAACTAGCAGGGCTGGAAGGAAAAGAAGATTAGATTGCCCTTAAAAAGAAAAAAAATAATTCCACACCTCACTTTTTCTCTTTCCTAAGCCTCAAAAAAACCAAAACCAAAACAAAAAACAAACAAACAAAAAATTCCCCCAAACAAACAAAAACTCCTTCCCAGGTGTCAAGGACAATAGGGGAAAGCTTTTCCCTTACCACCCCCTCTTAATGCTCCCTCCCAGGGGTTTCAGTTTGTGTAAGCCTGGAGAAGAAAAGTGTAAAATAACAAAGTACCTATTCTGCACATGGACTAGACTTTGTATTTTGCTCACCAGTCAAGCTGGGATGAACAAAATATTGTTCCTTCATCACACATGCTCACTCTGTGTTTCAAATTGCAAGGATCTAAATGCAGGAGATATTAAGCTCATATGCCATCTGCTATTCACCTTGCCCCAAGTATGAGTTTAAGGCAAGGAGCAGTTTCCCTTTCTTTCCACTCCACACATGAGGGCTCAGCACTATGTCAGAGACAACTTGCACAAAGACAACAGGAAAAATGAGGTCCTCGTTGAGAAAAGACGTCATCCTTTCTCCGTGAAAGAGATCAGGACCTGTTCTGAAACTAGACAACACATTATGCCAGCACCCCTTCACTTCCCTCTCCCCAAACTTGTGATAGTAAAAATTCTGGCCAAGGCTATGAAAAGAGAGCACATGCACACTTGACAACATGTTGTGAAACTTAGAAGCTACAAAGAACTGGGACACCCTCTTAAGAAGGCAACCAGACCTTCTATTTTAACTGGACAAAATAGGAAACTTCAGAAACAAGCAGAGATCCCAAGCTAGATTCCACCAAGACAACCTCAAAATTAAAAATTAAAAAGCCCTAAATTAAGTCAAAGAAAAGGCAAGAACTACTCAGTATATTACAACAAACTCCCACTGAACTTTCTGAATTTTTCAGTTGACAAGGGGCTTCCAACTATGGACAAAGTAACAGATTACAGAGAACCCCTGAAGCACCTTCTCATCAGTCACCCACGGAGGACCAAGAGAAATCAGATCTAACTGCCTGCTTCTACATATTACCCTCCTAATTACTCCTTTTACACCTTTTAAGTGCAGAGTTGCTAACAGGCATCCACTTTCCAGGTGTGTTGTAATCACAAGCCATAGCAACCTCTCAAAAAGCTCCTAGCATAATGTGAACAACTACAGGTCGAGGTTACTGTCACAAATACAACAGACTGCCAGCAGAAACAGATGACCCTTATAATGACTCTGTGTTCTGTTATTTCAAAAAATTACTTATTAAAGTACGGTGTTTATTGCTCCAGATCCTACACAATCTTCCTTTATTATCTAAGTCAAGCTGTGTACCCTCAATTAAGACCACTGTCTTCCACACGTTTTATTCCTCCTGGTAGTCAGCCATGGTTACTATATATGCAAACAATATTTAGTGGGAACTTGGAGATTTATTTTGCTTTTGCCAGAATTGCTGTTCTTTGCACTGCATGATTCCACCTCAAGTGCTCAGCTCCTGCTCAGTTGCAGCCAGAGAGCAGTTCAGGCTGTCTGTTTTAATGGCTAGTTACTAATGCTGCTCATCTGGGGTGCTTGAACCAAATACTGGAAAGACACCAGGTTATTTCTTCCCTTTACTAGGAATATTATTTTCTATCTTGGCAGGGCATACTTGGAAGATTCAGGTGAAAAATCTTAAAACAAAGTGAGAAGAGAAATAAGAAGGAGGTTGTTTGTTTTTTAATGAGAAGTCATTTAGAATCTTGTTTGAAATAGCTTTTCTTTCTTCCTATAATCAGTAGTACACAAGACTTTGCTAATGCTTTATGATAAATAAGACTGGTTCAAATCATCAAATTTTTACTTTTATGAAGGCAAAGTTCTCAAGAAAGACATGGTCTGTGCTTTTCCTCTCAAATTATTAAGGCTTAAAGTGTGAGCCATTTATACAGCACCTATTTTTCAAATTATTCAAGTGCTAGAAACACTGTTCACCCTATCCAACTTTAGATAACTAAGCAAAACACATTCACAGTTTGGAGCACCTTTCCTGATGAGGAGAAAGAGCCATCTCCAAAAGTAAACCCATTCCACTTGAAGTCCAAGTTCTGTAGACATCCATTCTTACCTTAAAACAAACCCAGGGCAACTTTACCTCTAATGGCCACAGTGACCATATTTGCTTTCAGTTCCCAGATAAATGGTACTAATATAAAGCAGGATTTGTAGCCTGACCAGGAAAGTGGTGTCTCAAAGACCATCAATAAGCTGAGTTTTTTTCACAACACAAAGTTAGATTTTTAATACATTTGAGGCTAACTTTTTGTGCCAAAAGGAGGAAGTATCCAGCCACCTTGCAGAGAGGCTTAACTTCAGGCTATATTTCAGCTGCTTGAAGACACCTTCTAGCAAAGGGCCCAATTTTTCTTCATTGAGACAGGGACCTGCAGTGTACCAAAACTGATGTATTTCAGTGAAATGGACCACCTCTGGCGATCTTCACAACTATTAGTCCCATTCCCCAAATATCTAGATATCTAGCTAGCTAAAATGCAGACAGATTCATGCTAAACGTACTAGAGACCTACTGAAGTTATCTTAATGAAATATTCGGAACTGACAAAAGGTTTTCAGATCTGCCCTTAAGCTGAACTTTCATACTGAGTTGAACCCAAGCCTTTTAGAAATGCTTGAAATAAACATCCTTTCAGGCTAAAACTTCAAGATTTCATGTCCCTTTTTCTTTCAATTAGTTTGAAATCAGTCTTTCACATGCTATTGGTGCCTTTCATAGAAGTAATGGTGTAGCCCTGTGCAAAGAGGACTTTAAAAATCAGTGCCGGAGACAGCACTGAAGTTTTAGGTTTATCTTCTAATAAGTACAAGTCAAAGGAAAAAAATTTAAAAAAATAATAAAACCACACCAACTGAATGTACCCCACACAGATGAGAAATAATGATAGGTGGTATTGACCCTACACTAGACCAGCTGGAAGATGTCAAATACCTGTAGGGTGAGACTTACCAAGGGGGTGACATAGTGAGTAAAGGTTTTTGTCATCTTTATTTCTTCAGTAGTAAGTATCTGTCCCCAGACACATACAACAGATTAAAAACTGGCACTAGATGAATTATCTATCAACTGGTCGATCTGTCTATTCTTATTTACATAGGCAAGGAAAGGTCAAAGAACAGCATAGGCAGTTATGTGCAGCAAAGATGCTGCTATTGATTAGCAGTCCTGTCTACATATGAGAGTGGAGTAGAGCCCCACAGACTGAGTTCACTGAGAAAAATAAGGTTGTACAGCACTGTGTGGGTAAGCTGCTCCCCCCGCTCCCTTTTATGAGCACAGCAGTTTAACTGATCAGCTCTAATTCTGAGCTGGAGAGGGAATCCAGATTTACACCCATAGTAAACGTGTGTGTAACCAAACTGTCTGCAGTGGGTTGACTCTGGCTGGATGCCAGGTGCCCACTAAAGCCACTCTCTCACTCCCCTCTGCAACTGGACAGAGGAGAGAAAATATAATGAAGGGTTCATGAGCTGAGATAAAGACAGGGAGAGATTGCTCACCGATTAGTGTTACAGGCAAAACAGACTCAAAGTGGGGATATTAATTAAATTTATTATCAACAGAATCAGAGTAGGATAATGAGAAGTAAAATACCTTCCCCCCACCTCTCCCTCCTTCCCAGGTTCTACCTCCTACCTCCAGTGGTGCATGGAGACAGGGAATGTGGGTTATGATTAGTTCATCACAGGTTGCTTCTGCCACTCCTCCGAGAGGAGCCCTTCCTCTGCTTCAGCATGGGATCCCTCCCACAGTCCTGTACGAACTTCTCCAGCATGAGTCCATCCCACAGGCAACAGTTTCTTCATAAGCTGCTGCTGCGTGGGTCACTTTTGAATGGAGTGTAGTCCTTCAGGCATAGGCTGCTCCAGTGTGGGTTCCATACAGAGCCATAAGTCCTACCAGGAAAGCTGCTCTAGTGTGCGCTCCCATTTCTATGGGTCAGCGGGTCCCTGCTCCAACATGGGCCTCCGATGGGGCCACAGCTTCCTTCGGGCATCCACCTGCTCCAGTGTGGGCTCCTTCATGGGCTGCAGGTGGATCTCTACACCACTATGGTCCTCGATGAACTGAACGGGGACATCCTGCTTCACCATGCTCTGCACCACAGGCTGCAGGGCAACCTCAGCTCCAGCATCTGGAGCACCTCCTCTCCTTCTCTACCGACCTTGATGTCTGCATAGTTGTTCACATGTTCTCACTCCACTCTTCTCTGGCTGAAATTTTCATCTGCCAACTTCTTTTTCCTTCTTAAATATGTTATCACAAATGTGTTACTATCATTCCTGATTGACTCAGACTTGGTGAGACTTGGTGTGTCCGTCCTGGAACCGGCTGGCATTGGCTCCGCTGGACATGGGGGAAGCTACCAGCAGCTTCTCACAGCAGCCACCCCTGTAAGCCCCCCCTGCCACCAAAACCTGGTCACACAAACCCAATATACTATCTAAATAGAAGGAAGTTCATTTCTACAGCAACATAATACAGACAACATATTTGATGTAGTAGCACTTGTGCAGAACAGGAAAGAAGGCAAGAGGTATGTATGCTTTGGGAAATGAATTTATAGGCTTAATGACTCTGCAGGACTTTGCTGTGTTGCTATTGTTAACTGTTTGTTGTATCTCTGGTTTTAGTGTCAGCTTGTTATACCAACAAACTAAGTGAAGTACAAAGTTAGCACAGAGCCTTGAATCAGCATGTCTAATTCCTCCTCTTGGAAAGAGCACCCTTGGGATTAAGAAGTTACTTTAGTCTCCTTGTATATTCATTTCTTTCTCCGATGAAATTGTCTGTGGCAAATCAGAGTAAATCTCACCATGGTGTTCTCTTTTAGTTGCTGCATCAGTAGAAACTTTACACTGTACAGTTGGCAAAAAGAAAGGATTTTATGCTAAAACAATATTTAGCAGTAGTGACTTAGAGTACAAGGTCTCAGGCTCAAGTCCTGCCATATAGTAGGTTTATTATAGATTATATCTTCTAGACACTGGAAAATGTATTTGCAATTCACTCCACCAAAAAGCTCTCTAACAGCAATGATGATGCTTCTTGCAAACATTGTCTAGATTGGAAGCTCTGCTCTAGAGAAATGCTCAGCACCATTTGCTGAGTTGGTTTTTGCCTCTTGCTTATGCATGTACTCAGTGTTCATTTTTAAGGAGTCAGTAGACATCAGGCACTGGGAACCTAAACAGAAACAGGTTCAAGGCAGATCAGATATACCATGTTTACCTTGCTGCCACACATCCTATTATATCGAGAAATTTAAGAATGAAAGTTATTGATCCTCCAAGAAAACTGGAAAGTGCTTCACTAGCACATACAGTGCTCACTATATCAAATATTGAGAGCGAATGAGGTTAACACAGCTGGGAGAAGGATCCAAGGATGGTGGTAGACCATGAAGGACCATAAAAAGCAAAGGGAGAAGTGGAAATGGAGCCTAAGAAGGTTCCTAAGGATCTACAGAGGTTTCACAATCTGAATGTAAAATGACAGATTGACTGGGCAGATTTAGAAATACTTTTACTTCATAGCAAGTGGCATGTGAAATAGCACACCGGGAGAACAGAAGGCCCTCATTCCTCTGTAACCCTGAGCATAGTACCACACCTTGGTCACATAAGCAGATAGCTTGAACTTCAGCACGTGCCTCAACAGTAAAGTAGGAAGAAAAGAGGGACAATGAGAGGTGAAAGGACTTTCTCCAGGGTGCACAACACACCAGTAGCACAGAAAAGTATTCAGGTTCCCTGGTGTCCTCACCACGAAGTGATGCTGCTATGTGATTTGGTTTAATGACTCCGTGTTTGAAATGCCTCAAAATGTCTTAATGTTTGAAGTAATCCTGAGGTAGTTAGATCACTATATCAGTCCTAAGTATATTCTTATTTCCTCTTCAGGATCTCTCTTATCATTGTGCTCCACAGCTATCCTTTGAGAAGCCTCCAGAGCCATAGGGTTACGGATGGGCCAGGACGGGGTTAATCCTTTATTCTCAGCAAGCATGTAGTCTAGTAATAGAAAATGTAAAGATAAAAGCAGCTGTGTAATGGGTTTGTGTAGTTAAATAACATTTCCTTTTCCTGGGAGGAACAGGAAGATATTCCAAACTATGTTACATCAGCTTAAATACAAAAAGAGCTGCTTCTTCCGGAATGGCTGTGCTGTAGACAGCTATGCCTGTCTGAGATGCCGCTTCTTGGGGGAGGTAGAATTTTACTGTTAGTTTCCTTTGCCTGCGTGTTTGTAGTGTTATTAGTTCTTTCCCTTTTCTCCGTGTAAATATAAAACATCCTTTCTTGGTAAACCCCAGGGTTTTATGTTTTTTTTTCGTCTCCCCTTTGAGGGGGATCTGCGAAGCCTCAGTGGACACCTGGCGTTCAGCCAAGGTAAACAATAACAAGCTACCATCAGCACATTTTCTTCCATATCAACACTTTGATGCTGAATTCAGTGTGGTTCAGACAGAGCTGGGCCTGTGTTGCTTTTCAAGGATGTAATGAGCAGTGTCTAATATGCTCATTATGGTAACTGTTATCAGACATATTTCTGCATCTGAACATATCATGACACTGCAGCCAGTTTTATGTCTGTATGCACATGAGGCAAGCAGTTGCCAAGCAAACATCCTTAATGTGTATGCATCTTCCTTTGGGTAAAATGGGCCCACGCTGATCCCCTCTCCATTCCAACAGCTTCAACAGTCTCAGAAGTCTGTTGCTCAATGCCCCCCTTTCCCCAAAAGACCCTCATTAAGGTGTACACGTGCAGTGGCTTCAGGCCAGCCTTCTGCTCTGCAGTCATTAGCTCATTCCAGTGTACTGTGATTGCACAGGTACACAGCAGATGCCATTATCAGAGGTGGCATTTACCCGCAATTAAAACAAAATAACTGCGGAGCTTATCAAGAAATCTCCTTTTTTGCAGGATTTCTTGGTGTATTTCCATATTCATAAGTGGAAATAGCTGCGATCCCTGTTGACCAACATTGACATCTCACCTAATACACTAGTTACTTTACGTCTTGGGGAAGTTTGAGCTTCCCAATCTGTCTGTCCATTTGCATTACCAAATTATGTTTCACAGTATTTCAGGAATGTTTCTTGTTGTCAGAAATTAGTCTTACCCAACACTGATCCTATCTACTACAAATACAGAGTAGCTAAGTAATGCTATTGTAAACCCAGACTTCTAGGGGTTCCTTTTCTGGCAGTGAACTGTATGTGTCTTTTTGACATCCCAACACAGATGTTGTGTAATATCACATGTATCTTCCTCTCCCTAGTGAACAATCATCAGAGCTGAGAGAGGTTTATTCTTAATGAGAGCATACTTTGAGGCTGATATTTTTCAGTTCCATTGTCTTAGTAATTTCCCACTGCCTCAGTCCTCAGTAGGAAATTGTGTCTTTGGGAGAAGTCAGACCTCTTGTATGCCATGTACAAAAATAACAGCTAGTGCTTCTGAGGCACTGGATTATATTATTGGGTCAGAACCAGCTCAGGTGTGTGTGGGGGGAAGGTCAGGTCAAACCTCCTGGAGGTGACATAATGGCCAACATCCAGTGGGCAAATTTTTGGAGCCTTGTATATTTTTTAAAAGTGTTTTTCCCAGTTGAGCTTGTTGCTTGGGAGCTGGGGTCTTACAGTGCTCCTCCAGGAAAGCTTTAGCACCAGAAACTCACCACTAGAATTTAGCCCGCACTGAATTCAGCCAACTCCCATCACACATGGACAAGACTAAAGCAATGCATTCCATGTTTTTCTTTATCTGCTTTGGCCAATAAGATTGCTGAATGTGAATTGCTTAATTGCTGCATTTGTTACTAAGTCCATTTAAGAAAGAATGAACGACAATCAAGTTGGACTATCAGAGCAGAGAGTCCCGTTCAGCAGTTCTGAGATAACTGGAAATGAAAGCAGGAACCTCCTTCATTTCTGTTGGACTCAGTAAATGGGTCAGGAACAGAGACTGGCTAAGAATAATGTTTGAAAAAAAATTAAATAAAAGGAGTACTCATTGCTTTTAATAAAGTGCTAAAGAGGACTCTAGGTCCTGCTGGGTCCACTGAATTGTCATCTTCAGTTTCTCAGCATAGCATCAGTGCTGTATCATTTATGGAGGTGTATTTGCTTAAGAGTTGTTCTCGTTAAAATTCAATTACATTGAAACTATATAATCCCTCATTGTAATAACCTGATAAAAAGCCCTTAACTGCCACACCACGTGCCCATTTAGCAATGAAATTAGCTTAGCAAGAACACAGTCCTAATTTAGCAATTAGGGTGCAGTTTGTATCAGGCTATTTCAATAAGATTGGAAGGCAATTTACAAGGTAGTTCTACTTATTGCCAGCTATTAAAGGCATGTCAATAGTGAACAGAATTCCCAGTGCATATCTGGGTAGAAAATGATGTCTTTGTGCATTTCTAAAAATAAAAAAGCTATCACGAACAGGATCTTCTGTTTGCAGTATATTTGCCTAATCAATATGTTATATTTTCTTTCTGTGCTAAACGGTGAAGAGGATATATGTTACAAGAATGCGTTACAAGATGAACCGTATTCCTGCAGCAACAGGGAATTCTCCTTCATTTTGAACTCCTTGATTTTTTTGAAAGCTTAGATTATGGTCAAATTCTCCTGATAATATCTTAGAAACATTGAGTGGAATATAAACTTTCTTGACTGTTCCCTGAAGAGCCAGCTGTGGATCGAATGTGGTTGTGTTAGGATCTGCTTGCTGCTCTGCATGACTTTCTCAGATTTACTAATCATGAGAAGATCACGCCCTGTAGAGCTTTCCACACCTTGAGTCAATGAGAGAACTAAGTTTTGTTTGTGCAACAAGAATATTTGTTGAGGGGTGATGTTGATGCCGTGAACTAGATTCACATAAGGTCCCAGAGAGTGGATGTGAACTTCACTACCTCCTGTCCACGGCTTTTATCATCAGACCAGGTTATAGAAAAGCACATCTATGCAGCTTGCTCTCAGTACTCACTATTATCAGCAGTAGTAGCTTTTGATTACTCTTATATATTGGAAGCAGTTGGCCATTGCAAATGAAAGCTAAAAGGTCCCCTAGAAACAAAGTTAGTGATGTGGTCCCAAAGTTTTCAACACATAGAGGCCTATTAGTACCCTTTACAAATGTAGTGGAGTAATAAGTTTGAAAGACCATAGTTCAAGATAGCTCCCTGACTCCAGCTATAAACTGGGGAAGTTTCAAATCAAGATTGATGGGGAAAAGTCCTGATATTTAGGTTCTGGCTCCCAGTACAGCCAGCATTTGTCTGGCCAGGATCTGATGTAATCAAGACAAGTTGGTTATATGGTGTCTTTTCACTTTGTCCATTATTAGGCCGTGCAATAGCTGGCTTTTTTTCTTGTTTTTTTGGTGGGTTTTTTGTTTGTTTGCTTTTTTAAACAATGTTTCATAACAATTTTCGAAAACCCTTTCACAACAGCCAGAGCTCTTCCTCTTTCTTGGAGCTGTTTCTAACCCCACAATACTGCAGGAAAGGTGGCATGAGAGTGCTTCAAAAAGGAGGATGCAGCTCTGAGGTTATTCATAGTGGTTTTAATTCATCTTCCTTCTAGCTGTCTTTCAGTTTATATTTAAACCTTCAGTTTGGTCCCTTGCTATTCATTTTGTTATGAAGTATTAATTGTTTCTCTAGAAGTATAAATCTTCTATTTGTTTGACTGATTTTTATCTCATCTAAGTCTTTTTGCCATGCTAACGAAGTGACTTACTAGCTTTTATTAATATAATTACTAGATTATTTTCCTTGGTATTTTTAATAACAGAATTGAAATTCTATTTCTTATTTATAAGTGTTTATGTAGAAACGTAGATAGACTAATAGTTGTACTGTCCTCATGTGCAATATCAGACTAACATAAATGGTTACCAGTAGTAAACTAGTACTGAAACCACTCTAACTAAATAGCAAATTAAATGAAATTTTTGTGCATATTTAGCTACACACACATTTTTATATGCAAAAGTATTATTACATCCACAAGTACCATTTTTCCACAGACAAGATTTTACATGCAAAATTATAATGCATGTAATTTCTGTTGGGAGACAATGCTTATAATTTTGCCTAGAAAAATTGAGATGCTTGGCAAACATGAATTTCATTGAGCAGAAATTTAGTGGAAGACCATGCAGCTGTTGACTTTTGGGGGTCCTATATTATTCACAGAACTGAAGCTTTCATTTAAAAACAACTAACAAAACAAAATCTTTGTTTAGCCCTCATAATCTAAAAAAACCACTCTTGCTATGATTTTGCTAATTTTCCTATCTGAAATGTTCTAGTTACAGCAGCTGGGACCAGTTTATCACTATGTGGGTATAACCAAAACTGTGTATTCTACACAATCTGTGTGATTTCTGATGGACTGTTAATAAATGGATGATTTGCAGAAGCTGCCCAGGGCACACCTGACACCTCAGGCTACAAGTTGGGTGTTAAAGAAATCCTGCAGAGGCAGGGGAGTGTTCTTTTGTTTTCACACCAATGACTCAGCTGGGATAACTCCCCTCCAGAGAGACAAAAGCACCTTCACACCCAGCCTGAGGGGTCATCTCTGCTAATGGGCCACAATGGACTGGCATAAGAGGCAGCTGCAACAACCTAAAACATCAAAGATTCCAAAAATATCCTATGACTCACAGTGTTAAATCATCCATTGTCAAACTCCTCGCCCTGAAGGAGGTATTGGGCATTCCCACCCGAATCTAAGCATATATAAGCATCTTGGGGTTTTGGGACTTCCGGTACCATTCATTGGATCCAGAGGAGGACCAGAACTTCAACAGGACCACGACTGCCACTCCTGACAAGACTGCAATCATTACTTCAACAGAACTGTGATCATCATCCAGAACAACAGATTTTTCTTTTCCTTTTGCTTTGCATCCAGGGAGGCCATGTGGTGCTCAGCACAGGGGCTAACAAACACTGTTCCTGTCCCAGAGTGCAGGGTTATACATCTGCTTTTGTAGGATAAAACCAATTTGTTTTTTCTCTGTATCATCGTATTTATTGTAATCTTTTCAGTAAATTGCAACTCTGACTTGTAATCTCTCTTGAGTTGGGTTCATTTCTTACACCAGTTTACTTTTAAACCAGCAGATGAAACAATCACAGATAGGAAAATGCAAAATGCATCTGCATGGTTATTCAAGTTTTGCCAGTCTTGAATCATGTCATTGTGGTTACAAGATGTACTACTCAAAGTACAGAAAATCCAAGGTCGTCAGGTGGACAGACTTGTTTTGACACAGAAGAAAACATTTATCAGTGGCTCAGTGAATTCCCGTAGCCATGGCTCTAGGGTTTTCAACTCCTTAGGATCTCTGCTGAGCTCCTGTGATAATTGTGCGTGACTTTCGAGCCTTTTTTCATGATTTTGCAAGATTTAAGTGATGTTCTGTAAAGTTTGAAAGTGAAGACTAGAAAAATATAAAACATTTTGGAAGTAGCTTATCAGAAGTCTTATAATCCACAACTTGTCTCTACTCTCAACAGGCTTTTTACGTATTAGAAATTCTCTATTACTTTATCTTCATTGGTCTAAGGGAGGTTGCTCCTGTTGCACCCATTCCATGACTGGCTGGAAGTGACTCACAACATGATCTCTCATGTTTCTTTGTGATGGTGACAGTAGAGCTAGGAAGGCAGTGCCTTCACTGGCCAGGACATAATCTCATAGTATCTGAAGGAGAAGAGTAGAGCAAATCTGGTCATGATGGCCTCAAACACAGGCAACTAGGCCACTAGGGAAATCAGAGAAGAGGTTGCAACGCCTGTGGGTACACTCAGACTCTGCTTCCAGCCTGTATAAAGAGCCCAGGAAGAGCACCTCCTGGCTCAGAGTTGGCTCTCAAACTGCGTCTAGTGAACTGTGTTTACCTTTGTGTGCTACTGCAAAATCTCACATATGAAACAGCTTTTCCTCTCCAGCCTCTGGGCAGTATATAAATAAATACAATAAGTAGGCAAATAACTACAGGGTGACCCATAAAGAACTGTGACATTTACTCTGCTACAGATCTGTGATAATCGGCATCCAGAGCATCTGTAGAGTAGTCCAGTCTGTAAAAATTACCAGCACATCACTGACTGTGCTATAAAATACTGCCAGCATCCTGAGCTTGGGCAAATTGTTTCCTTAGCCATGTATATCCTAGTTTCTCCACCTACAAAATGAGGCAGGCAGAAGGGTTTAGAGCCTGAACTTCTGTGTATTTGTAAATGGCTTTGAAGACCATGGATGAAAGACACAACTGAAAGGTTCACTCACTGGAAGCTAGAACTTGAGAAGATGTGAAGTGGAAAGTTCTGGGAGCTGAGCAAAAGACAAGAAAGAGAAGGGAATGAGAAAAGACATATAATGTGGATGTTCTCTTTGGTGAGATTGAAAAAGGGACCAAAAAAAAAAAAGAAAGGAAGTGGTAGGCTGCCAAAATGGACAGGTCTAACTGATTACATCAAATAAATGACCTCCCCACAGTGATTTATGGGCTAATATCTCACCAAGGGTGCAACTTATCAGTGAGTAGCCAGTACAATTAGTGCTGCTCTATGAATCACTCCAAGTGCTGGCTCCTCTGCAGGACTTTCACACACATGGTTTGTTATTACAACAAATGAAAGGTTTACCTGACCGTCCTTTCACCCAGCACAGGAATTGCTGCTGAGAGCTGAAGATCACATTAGGAGGTTTCTGCAGCCTCAACAGGGATCTGTTTAATTGATAGGTCTGAGCCAAAGGCGCTGTACAGAGGCACATAAGCTGAGAATAGGTCTCAAAACTCCATGAGCAGGACAAGCGACATACTCAAAAAATGGAAAACTAGGTTTGGCTAGGAAACAGTAGTACTAAGAAGGGAAATGATCTACTGAAAATTTACCCGTGCTCACTTTCTGTGTTGTCCTCTCTTAATAAAACAGGGTTTGGAAAATGGAGAGTTTAAAGTTTTTGAACTGTAAGAAATGGGTATGTGTATCTACAGTTCACCAAATGAATGAAGAATTAATCCTCTGTGATTCATGAGTACTGTGTCTTAAAATGCTTGAGATGCCATAAAAACGGTAGCACAAGTAGCAGGGGATCTATATAGAATTCAGTCTGATGTTTTAAAGCATAAGGGAACTGCTGCAACTGCAGTGAAACACTTAGCTCTCCCCCATTCTTGCTATTATATATGCTCACAGAATTGACTAATTTAAAAGACCATAATTCCTGAGTCAAATATACGAACTGCTTTCACAGTTTACAAGTGAGTGGTTACAAACTTAAACATATGTCATGGTTCCTGAAGAGACATTCTCAATCACATGCCTTTTGTTCTCTTTCTAGGGTGCTCTGAGATCACAATAATTCCATTAGAAAATCAAGACCTAAGTCTGTATACAGGGAGTGTTCAGATCATAGTTTTACTTTACAGAGATAAACACCGGATAAACAAAGAGCAGAGCTCCTTCTTTTCACTTTCTTTCAGCTTCCATAAGTGTTTAAATCTGCCAGTCTGAAACAGTTCCTGTGTCAGAGAAATATAGCTGAAGAGTATGATTCAACTCTGTGCTGCATGTGAAGTAGCTCAGAGCTGCAGCACTTATGAAGGAATCAATACAAGGGCATCGATAACAGGATGAGTGGGAAGTCTTTCACACTTTGCAGGTTTCCCCTGGGAAATGTGCTGCTGCTGTGGAAATGATTGTTCATACATTGGTGTTCGCTGCAAGCATGCGAAACTATGCAGAATTTATCCTGCTTATTCTTATACTTCCACATAAGTTCATGGCTCCATATGATCAGCAGAGCAGATAAAAGGGCTGCCAAGTACATAATAGGCTGTCAGCAAAACCAGGGGCTTGAGGGTGGTTCTCATGGCACACAAGTGGAAGGAGCAATTTAGAAATCAGTAGGTTTTGTCTTCCCTAGAAACTAGAAGGTAACACAGACTGCATCTAGAAATAAGAGCATTGGCAGGACAGAGAGTGCCTACCAGAAAGCCTGTCCTACAGGACTTGTTAAGAATATTTTTTTCTGCTTAGCAGGAGAAGGGGAAAATGTCCATTTTTGTTGCAAATTCCTCCCAGTCACTGACTTTTTGCCTGGATCAAAGGAGTGAGATCCTCCTTTGGATGTATGGAAGTAACATTTGTTCCTGTTAATTTTTGCAAAGCAAAATGGGGAACTGTAGGCTTCTTTTTGAGCCTGTAAATTTCCAGGTTTGAAAAGTTTTTGAGGAGTATCTTCTGGCTTTAAACCACAAGATGGGAGGTTTAAATCGAGGCAAATTGGAGACAATCTATTCTATATTGGTAAGTGGGAAGGGAATATAGATGGAACTGCCTATAACTTGTGAGTGTTAAACCATTCTTTGTATGTAATTTCCATTTCCATGCGTGTCAAGTGACATCTGTGTCCTAGTTCTGATTCTGCCCTTGGGATGATGGGACATGGCCAGCTTTTCAACACTTCTGTAAGGTGATTTTCTATTACTACCTCAGCAACTCCCCCCTCCAGCTCAGAACAACTTCAGGGAAGCAGAAGATTTGGCATTCAAAAGCATAGCTATGCTGTTGGTTCCTGAGGATATGAGTCATGCAAATCTTCTCTGAATGCCTAATGTGAGGTGCTTCCAAGTCTAAGTCCAGTCTCTATGGGGTTGCGTAATGCACACATCCACTGCAGTCCAGTGAGATGCACAGGAGCCACTTAGGGTAGAATTTAGTCTTGTCATATCTGAGACTTACAAATGCAGACAACTGCAAATGTCTTCATTAGTAAGTCCATAACAATAAAGTGAAGAATTAAGGAATGATTGTTCAATAATTTATGTAGCAAAAGAAATAGGTCCACCCAATAAAATATCCAAACATAGGGTTTAATACAAACAAAAGAATGAACTTACCACATACCTCAAAATAATTCTGTAGAACACTGCGTTGCAAGATGTTCTAGGGATCAAAGAAAGGTTCATTCAAGAGCATTGAAAGACATTTATTCAACGAGGTCATCTGGGGTCTGTTAACCATCACAATCTAGACACAACCTTCAACTCATCAAGTCTTAAAGTTTATTGGCACTCAGGTGAGTGTATTCCAGGAAGTGAGCCATGTCGACCCTATTCTGATATGCAGCGCTGCTAGAAATGGGATAGGGACTTAAAAAAATGTGGGTCTGACCAAACACAGTTGTGTTTGTGCACTGTAGTTTCTGGATTCAGCACTAAACATCCTTGTCCTTGCCAGCTTTGAAAATGCCAGATGTAATATGCCTATTTTCTCTTTCTGCTGCTAGACAGCAGCTGCATTCTTTCTCTGTAAAGAGTTTCAGTGTGGTTTGATGCCATATTGGGCTGCTGTAAGGGCTTCTAGTCCTAAGAGTAACAGGAATTTTTCAGTTTGTTTCAAAGCCCAGCCTTTGCAAGCTCTGTTTTGTTGTTTATCCTCCACTGCATTAGGAAAAGATATCTTTTGACAGCTGGCATTTCAAATGCAAATCACGGAGAAGAATTAATATCCTCAAGGGAAAAAAACCCCAAACAATTAAACATGTGGTCCTATAATTTTCAGTATCCCTATACATCCCACTAAAGTGCAAAGGAAAAGCCACAATTTATGCTGAAAATTGTGGAGTGGTATGGTGGACGAGACCAGGATCAAATGAATTCTCTCATTATTTAAATAATACTGATTTCTAGATTACAGACCTAATTTGTAGGCATGACATGTATGCACTGCCTTCAGCTCATATCAACACCCTATTGGAGTGTTATCTCCATGCACTGAGAAGACCACAGTTGCGTGGAGGTAACAAATAGGCCCATCTCAGGGGAAGTTAAGAAGTGCCTTTTTCTTGTTTGATTACTTCTACCTTGCACAGAGAGACACTATAGCACAGAACTAAGTGAGCATTAAAGTGTGAAATTAATTTCTGATTTTCAAATAAAGAGAAAGATGGGACTGTACAAGAACAAAGTAGATTCACAGTGAAGAAAACACTTCAGAATACCTCATGTTGTTCCACTCTGTCAGTTCTCTTCCACCTGCAGGACTACCAGCTTCTCCCATTAAACAAAAGTTCTTCCAGGCATCAGCTCAGACTACTTGGTCTGACTTTGGTCGTAATCAGATCTTGCTCCAGTTACATCTTCAAAACCCTTACCTGGATATGAGAGTATTCTACACTGACTATAAAAACTATGAAATATAGATTTAGCAAATGGTCTAGATTAAACCATCCTTGGATATGTACAGCATGAAAGATCTCAGAAGTGCTGCACACCTGATTTTGGCAGGAAGAAGGGTTGGAGTATTTGTGGCAGAGGTGAGCATAATCCACAATCATGATTTTGGCAATTTCCATAACGCATCCCAACCTATTTCTGTGTCAGTTTCAGTGCTCTTCAGACAATAAACTCATCCTTGCTTATAACTGAGAAGTCCAACTTTGGTATGCTGGAAATCTTTCTGGTGACTCAGGTGTGAGGCATGCTTCTAACACTGTCCGAATTTGTGTTCAGTTTGTCTTACCCAAATGTTTTTATTTAAGAATAAAGAAAGTTAGTCAGGGACCTGTACTGACCATTCCTGGATTTTTGTAATTTCTCTGTGAAAATACTGTCAGTGAGCTCAATCTTCCAAAGCAGCAATACTTTCTAAACACAACAATTGTAGCCCTTTTCCATCTGGATCCATATGAAGTGGATGGAGTGACAGAAAATAAGCCCACTGCAGCTGTGTTGACATAAATTGCTTGGCTTCCAGAAAATCAGCCACACTGTCTTTCAGAAAATGCTTTTTGTCAGCTTTCTTGATCTTCCGCACCTACTGAGGAATTATGCACCAGACCCGTCATCCCCAAGCTTTGCTGGTAAGGTCACTGATGCAGCTACTGCTGCTGGTTTGGTATTGTCCAGATCATACTTTTGCCTTTCCTTGTGAAGCTGCTGCATCTGTGCCTGGATACTGGGATCCTGTAAGACTAGAGAACCTTTATTTCCTTAGACCATTGCCACATTGCCTGCATTGTCTATATAGGTAAAAACAGTAGTCTCCCACACTGGTGCCACTTAAGACTATCAACAGGTCCATCCTGTGTCTATGCACACAACGTACAGTTCCCTCTGAAATTCAGGAAGTTCTGGGCTCCGAGTTGCCTGTACAGCTGCTTGGTGACTACTTAGCAGCAACTGAGAATTCAGACTGCCTTCTCAGTAGCATAATCTGAGCCCCGAGAAAAAAATGGGTGAAGCCTTACAGCGCATCTTCCTTATGATAGGGTATTATTGATCCTGTTTTCACACATGAAAACTGAAAAATTCATTCATGCTTATTTACCACAAGTAATGGAAGAGTTAAGAAGGGAAGCCTGATTTTCTAATTCTGCCTTTTGCATCTGCTATCCCTTTCTTCACCTTCCTGTTCTGGTGGGAACTTTCCTTCCCTACTGCCTGTGACAGGTCCAAAAGAATGATGGACACTGTGAGGTGAACCTGCCAATTCACAATGGGCATAGGGCCATGCCAAGCACCTTGCTAGAAACCAACCTTCAGTGACAGCCTAGAGAGGGGACCATTTTTTAACAAGAAACCCAAGAAAAGCCATACCATCAGACCAGCACCTCCTTCTTCCATGCTGTCATGGTTTGAGATAGCCCCAAAAATCCAATCCCTAGTCTAAGCCCCCTCCCACATCTCAACCTAATGTGAGATGGGTTTTTCCAGACAAAACACACCAGACTCCAAATGGGGAAAGGGAGTATATTACAATGACTGTACAAATAAATACCATATCACATTATACACACAATCACAATATCTCTACCATGACATATGTATTTACAATGATCAGATCTCTTCTCCCCTCCAAATAAAAGTCCAGGAGGGAAAGAAGGACAGATCCCTTCCAGTCTCTAAGCAGCATCTTCTAAGGCAGCAGGTCATCTGTCCTCTTCTCATGCATGCAGCTGATAGCTGGATCTCTGCCAGCACTCACAAGGGAGGTATCCAAGCTCCCTCGGCCCCTGCGACGCAGGTAAAGGGGTCTTCCATGGGCTTCATCACCCCAGACAAGGTCGTTTGACCACGGTCATATCACGAAGACACGGGGGGTCTTCGTGACGGTCTGGTATCTCCAGGAGACTCAAGCTCCTTGCAGGGCCTCTGTGCCCTGTTCTCAGGCTGCCACCGTGGCAGCAGTGTGAAGGGGGAGCCAAGGTCACCCACTCTGCATTCCATCTGGACATCCCGGTCCAACTCCGGGACATCTTTGAGCTTCTTAGCTCCTCTCTCTCCGGTGCTGCTGTACTCCAAGGCTCCTCTCAAATAGGAGTCCATCTATTCCTCCTTTCTTGGAGGTCTCAAAGGAGTTTGGGGGGGGGAGGTCTGGTTCAGTCTTACCTCAAACTCTGTAGCTCTGCTGCTGGCTCTCTCTCTCTCCCCCTTTCCAGGAGTCCTTTCTGCGATGCTGCATGTCTCTGTTGCTCCGTCTTATCTCTTCTGGCTCTCTGCCACCGTTTCTCTGGTCAGTGCCGGCTGCTACTCTGCGCCCATGGAGAAAACATCTCCCAGCATAACTACAGACACTTAGCCTAGTCTAAGACTGTTCCAAGTCTCTGCAGTCTTCCCCCAGCCAGGGCTGGGAGGGTCCAGAGGCCCCGAGGGGCTCAGAGCCCCTTCCTTGTGGCTCTACAACATGGCCACCTCTCCTGCCAACAACCAAACTACAACTCATCTCTCCCGGTGCTTGTGATATGTTTACATTTTTGCAGGAGCGCCCATTGGACAGAACTTCAAAACTTCCAGGGGTTTCCACCCCTTGGGGTCTACCACTTTTCAGCCTCTGGGGGAAAAACCAAGGTCCAAACCACCACACATGCCATGGCAAACACTCTTCCCGTGAGGAGAATCTCCAATTCTAAATCCAGCCAGAAACCACTCCTATGTGATCAGATACAGGTGAACATTATATATGCAGAGTGTGCAAGGAGCATACCTAGTCTCTCCTTTTTAAAGCAAGTAAAAAAACATCAACAAACTCAGCACAAGTTTCTGTCTGAAAAGCTATTTCTAGCTTATATAAAACGGAACAACTCCATCTCCCTTTAGGGTTTTACTGGAAAAGAGCCAGTGATTTCTCATAATTAAATACAATTGCCTCAGCTGTATGGACATTATCAATAAAGAACCATGTTCCTCCTGCAAAACTCATTGATGTAAACAAACACACTGTATTTTAAAAAAATATGTGGCATTACTATCACTGTTATTTGGGAACTTCCTTCTTTGATTTTGAGCTTAATCAGAAACAAATTTTAGCAGGTTGCTTTGAGATGTTCTTCTTATAAAATGTGTTTTCTGAAAAGTGGTTACAACAGTAAATATCTCCTTTGAAAATATTCTCATCAAGGTTTTTAAACCCTTGTTATTTGATGTTATTCATTCAGCTTCAGCACTGAACCAGTGCCTTTCATCATTTACACTGCACTGATGCAGTGCTCCACGCAGAGCTGACTTGGTTTTAATGCCATGTAATGCAAATTTCCTCTGAAGCGATTTCACTGTGGAGGTTAGCATCTCATATAAATACAGCGTTAACTAGACACATACATTTCTAGTATTAACAGTATCTTGTGGCTTGACAGCTGATTAACCCTTCTACAGCTAAATTTATTCATGATTCTGTATCAGTTCTATCCCTACCTCTGAAGAATTTCTTCACTTCCTTTCTTTTCATTTTTTATCAGGGACTTTGCTGATTCCATCAATCCCTATAGCCAGATGACTTAAGCTGTACCACATATTTGAATATGTGTGTTTCCAAGACTGTACAGGTTTCCACACTCTCTGAAGCTCTTTTTTTGTTTGTAGAAAAAAAATAAGACTGCATAGTTACAAGCTCTTGCTCAGGAAGGAAGTTATAATTGGGATTTGTCATGTTGATGTGGAGAAGCCTATAAAGGCTGTCAGGAATATTCAGTGATTCTCCTTAGCTTCTGAAAAACATCCTTTCAAATTCTCTTTTCCTTTTGTGTTACTCATTTTTCCCTTGTACTTAACTATAAATTTCACTCATGTTTTGCGGTTTGTGTACAGAGTGATACAGTGCTGAATTGAACCTCAAACAATTTGGGGTTAACATAACTACAAAATCTGTATAACCAAGTGGCCAATGCATTTATCAAAAGGGTATATTTTCATAAGAACAAACAAGCCTTTCTGCAGAAATGTTTCCCCTCATGTTTTAGCATCAGCTGCTTACAAGATGATGAAAAGCAGATGTCTTGCTACCAAGAAAACATTTCCTTCTCAAATTAAGTGGTTAAATATTTAGAATGCACTTCAAAGGACATGACGTAAAGATTTAGAAGAGCTGTGTGTGGAAAGAAAAATTACTATGTTAATTTTTGAGATGAGAAAAGATAAAATAATTGTTCCAAAGCCCAAAACACTGCTTTATAAAACAATTTTTTTTGAGATTATGAGGTTTGTTTTGCCACATGCTCCATTTTCAAAATGCATCATGAAATCAAGCATCTGAAAACGCTTTCTACAGAATCCTTTTTTGCCCCACCACGCCACCCTCTTCTCTCCCTTCCAAAATAGACACATAACAAAATAAGCTGGGAAGTCAGTTTGTTGATGATACTGATTTAGAACAACTGATAGAAAGCCCACAATATTTTCAGGTTCATGGCTTTTGATTTTTTATTCTGGCTCTTTGTCACCTCCCAGACTGAGAAGGACGTTACTGTGAGCAGAGTACAAGAGCATAAGAGTTTTCCAAAACTAGCTGAATCTAGATGGAAATTATTTCTGAGGCCTGTTTAGTCAGTTTTCGTGCCTGTCAGAGAGTTTAATAAAGCTCTGCTCTTAAAGAGCAAGAGAAGCAAAATGAACACACCTCAGTGAAATCCTGAAGCTAAACAAGGAACACAAGCAGGTCTCCTTTCTGTTCATTAAAAAGCTTATCTTTAATCAACTTCAGTCCATGGCACTCTTACACCTCCCCAGGTAGCCTCACTTACTATGGTGTCCCTTGTTTTGTCCTTTGTTATTTGAGATTCTGTATACCATATCTCTGCCCTGGCATCAAAGTTTTACAAAGAGGCTTAAATTACAGCAGTATTCAACTCCTGTAATGCTCAACATCTGCAATACAGATGGCCGCGCTGAAGACAGTTCCACTACAGTCTCCTCACAGTCTCTGGACACAAGTGACAGTGGAGATTAATTACAATATCCAGCTCAGCTATAGATGTCTACACTGCAAACATCAACATTTGTCCAGACTAATTCTATCCCTAGGGTCTGACCGAATAATCCTTCTTTGATTCTGTTCTTGTTACACTTCATCTCCAAGTCTATTTCATTCCCCACAATTGTCAATGGAAGCAACTTTTTTCTTCTCCAGATATCTGCCCTCTCCTGCCTTGTGTGAACACATACAGCCATCATATTCTGCAGGACCTGGGCATTCCCTGCAACAGAGGTCAAGGATATATTTTCATGAGCAGTCTTTTCATAGATAAAAGGACACCATATCTTCCTGACAGGATACTAAAGTATAAAATGACTGAAAGGTTTGCCACTTATAGCACCACACATGAGCTCAGTCCTGAGCTGAAGCTAAAACCAAACAACTATTCTTTTTCCCTCATTGAATGCATCATATTCAGAAGCTGAGATGCAAAAATCCATATGAAATATTTCATTGCAATTTGATTCAGGACTTTACTTTCTTAAGTGCCATTGTTTTGCAAAATAGCTAATATGATAGAAAAAAACTTCAATTTATTTCTCACCTGGTACAAGCCTTCTATTGTCTCAGGAAAGCATCTGCTGCAGAACTGTTGTCTGTCCAGCACTAGAGTCATTAGGATGGAGATTTTCAAAGTTATCTCTAGGACACTTAGACCTTCAGAAATTCCATTTAAATTCTTTCTGTAGGGCATTTGCTGCACTGCAGGATGAATTCTTTTGAATAATATTAAGTCGCCTCAAAGGCCTCCATTGAACTTCTTCAGGACAGGTGGAATATTAAAATTAGAGGACCATCCTATATAATTATTGCTCCAGGGATAAATAAGCATAACTTGGGTCTACATAGGAATAAATGTGTTAACAATGCAAAACACTGTCTCAGAGGAAAAAATTAATCTTAATTTCCAAGATACTACACCACCTGTTTGAATTCCCCTGCTGGGAAGAGCAGAATCCCAAAGTCTGCTTCTTCTCCTGCCCTTTCTGATTTGCTTTGCCATATATAAATGCTTCCTCCCACACGAGAAGGAGGTTTCTTTCTCCTTTTCTTTCATTTCTTTTTTTTTTTTTTTTTTTTTTAAGTCACAGTTACAGATCAAAGCTTATTCTCATGCTTTTAGAATCTCCTTCATCCCTCTCTGTTTATCCATATATATATATAAATATATGCATAAAAGTATTATTCAATTTATCTGAGAATTACTTTTACAGTTCTACTGAAAGAGAAAAAATTCTGTTAAGGGAAAAATATAAAATTGTTATTCTCACTGTATAAAATTGTTACATATTGTTATTGTCCAAGCAATTCACGTTTGTGGGGTGGGTCCCAGCACATGCTCTGCATGTCTCATTCCGAGAGATCAATCTGAATGTCTCTACCATGATGCTTAATTTTCAATCTTCTCCTCAAGGTCATTTCTGTAACTCTAAGTTCTTTATTATGTAGGACAATTAAGTGACCAGTTGGTGCATTTGTCCAAGTAAGAACTGCCTCCAGTTCTCCAGCTTATCTCTCATAGGTTACAAATCTTCCAGAGGACAGTAAGTTTTGGTGATAAGTGATCTGAGACTTCAACCACTGAGTTGAAGTGTAAGAATGTGGTAGATATTTCTGAGAAATCCAAACAATCTGCTACCCTTGGAAGCGAAAAAGTTTTCTAATCCAAGTGCATAATTTGGATTCTTTATGCATTAATACTGATGCATAAAAAAACATGAAAGAAAAATCTCTTGGATGCCCAAGAATGAGAAATGCCCAGCTGAGTTCAGGCACATTGCATATAGATTAATAATTTGGATGTCCTTCAGAAAGTTCCTCTGAAAACTTCACAAACCTCTGAGTTAAAGACATTCTCCAGCACTCTTAATAAAAAATGCTTTTTTATAAACCACAGGAATTTTGGTACATTGCAGGCTTGGCTAGGGAATCCAAATTATACATTCAGAGGAAGAGGCACCTCTTCAGACCCTTGTCAGGGTGGCCTCAGGTGCTGCTCAGCTATGCACCAGGGGTGACACACCTCAAGATGAGTTAGTGGGTGCTCTCCCATCTCTCTGGATCACCTTTGAGACTGAGGAGGTCACTGCTCAGGGGCATGGGACACATTATGGGGTGCAGGGGAGAAGCATTTCAGGACTTCACAAGACTCATTATAGGATGCTTAGGTGAAGAACTAAAGGTGAGGAAAGGGATGGATCTAAGTGATTTTGGGAACAAGCATGGGGAAATACAGGGAAAAGTGGATAGAAGGGGCTGGTTTCCTGTACACAGATTGCTTATCGGTACACTTTTATGGCTGTGCACGGTGCTGAGCAGAGTCTGCCTTATTAAATTCCCTTTCTAAGTATATTTCTATTATGTGTGTATGTGTGGGGGAGGTCTAAGTGCCAACAACTGGAGTGAGATCAAGGGTCAGAGGCCCATGTGTCTGTGGTACAAGCAAGTGGAGGGAGTGCAAGTGTGTGAGTGAGTATGTGAGCTCTAGCAAACATCAAGCCAGGCTGGCTGGTGAAATGGCCAGGGAATCAGGTGTGCTTTTGTCTCTGAGGGTGAAGCTGTGTGAGGAGCTGGCTACCAGAGGGACCAAGGAAGGGTTGGCCAGCAGTTTTGACCTCTTTGTGTGTGCGTGTGTGCATGTGTGCATGTGCATATGTGAGCAACATGCCTTTACCAGCAGCTGGAGTGAGGCTCTGGACCTCTAGGGTTCGTATGTCCAGGTGCCAGGAATGGGGGACACTGGGATCCAGAGGGCAGGTACTGCCTAAGGCCAGCTGCTGGAAGGATACCCATAGTACAAATATTCCCGTGTATACATATATAAATTTCCCACTCAGGGACTTTCCTCCTGGTCAGCCACGCACGCGTATAACATGAGATTGATGAGGCTGTTTATGTTCATGTCAGTGCTGAGTTACCCTGTTTGTGTTGATCTGTGTGTCCACTTGTCTATATATGTATTCTATTTGTGTGCCTTTCTGTGTATGCCTACTGGGAGTTCATGCACAGCTATGGAACGTGGAGCTGTGACAGCCTCACCTCTATCAGATCACTGGATTTCACATACAAACACAGAGCTAATAGTTTACATTTGTTTTACTTTAGAAATAGGACTTGAAGTAAGAAACTTGAATTTCTCTCTGGATTTGTCATGAACCATTACCCCTTCTGTTGAAGGTTATTGCCAGCCCAGCTTCTAGAGTGAAACGTCTGCAGAACACAATAATAATATCGACATAATGCTTACATTGTAACCTCTGTCTTAAAAGCTCTTTGAAAACGTCTGCTAATTAATTCAATTAATTAATACAATTAGTCTATAAAAATACTACACACTGCTCAAGTCACCCACTTGTAAAGCATTTCCCGTCTAACTTTTAAGAACTAAATATATAACTGCGTTCAATTCCCTTAATACCTGTCATTCTTACTCTGTGCCAATTAAGAGCTCACATATTCCTATCTAACAGCTAGAAATAGACACAGTGTGAGAGAGGAGGGGAGATTGTTTTAGGGTATTAGAGGGAATTTAATTAAATATTTGTTCAGAAGTAATTGTGCATAAATTGCATGAGAATTAAGTTTTGTATCATTAGTACATCTTAATTAGTGTCTTTTCATGATCAGTGTTTAACTCATGAGTGTTTTGCCTTATTTTAAATTAAGTACTTCTTTGTAAGCCCTTTTCTTGAATCCATTACTCATGACTTTTTCATATGGTACTAGAACTGATGTTTTTAGTGTCACTAAATGTCTGCAAGTGCCCACTACAATTTCAGAGAGTAATAACTTTTCAACTTATTTCTCATATTAAGTGAAATTAATTTTAGTATTTTTACCTTAGATTTTAATATATTTTTATTTATCTATATTAAAAAATACACAGACAAGTAGACCTGTGCACTTAGCTGGAAACACCAGTCTTCTCTAACTTTTGGAGATGAAACGTTAATTACGTCAGGGGAAGGGGAAGATAGTGTTAACTAATAGAAAAGGAAGACGTGAATTACGTCAGAGCATCTTTTGATTTGTATAAAGGAGCACAATTAAAACAGACGCACTAGAGCTAGCTTGGCTGCTGGAGGTCATCCAGTCAAATATTGCTGAATTCTGCAGGAACAGGCAATTTTATGGATAATAAAAACACTGACAGAGTTTTGCATAAGCATATTGCTTCCAACCAGAATGACTGACTCACTATCTTCAGAAATATAAAGTTTTTGGAAGCTCCTAAAACTAGATTTCCATCTGTAACTAAAGTTGTAGTTCAAGATAGAAAAGTCTATGTCTTCGTTGCAGAGAGGGTGATGAATTACCACTCTGAAATATTTAGGAAGAGAAGTAATTAAAAGGAACCCCAAAACTAAAGCCAAAAAAACCCACCTAAGTCAGTGTACTCAACATAAGATTTGGCACATGCTTCTCTTTCCACATTAAACTTTCCATAAGTGAACCGTACGTATCCATGTCCCTACAGACAATACATCACATCTCCATTTCTATTTTTCATCCTTTTAGTGTAGAAAATATGTGTAATCTTCGTTCTTTACTGAAAAAATAGGCATGACAGACAACTCTTTGCAATTGTCTAAGAATAACTGTATTGACAGTTCATATTAATGGGTAGTTTTGTAAGTTAATGTGAGAACATAAGAACAGCTCTACTGATCAGACCACTCGTGCATCTGGCCAAATACTAAGAGAGCAAGGAAACCTGGGCCATTCCTTTAGTCCATTCTCTTTCTATATCCCAGTATTCACAATTGTTTTATTAAGAATAATAGAAGACATAACCCTGTTAATCCCATTCAGTACCTTTTTTATTAATCTGGAGCCCATGAATTTGTCTAGTTTCTGAGCATCTCGATACTATCTACCTCTACAGGTTCCTGTGACAAAACTGTTGCAGTAATTTCATTTATCATTATACCTAGTTGAAGAAAATAATACTACCACGATTGAGTTGATATTCCTTCAATACCAATTTAGGTGTAAGAGTTTCTGCCAAAAAGTCAGAAACACTTTTGAAACAGTAGCAAATGAATGTGACAGCATACTTTTCACCTGAAGACATTTAAAGTGATAATAATAAAGCTGGGCTCAAATTTTGGAAGTCTTTATTCTAGCCACTAGATTGAGCCACTCTTACTGAGTTGTGTTTGAAAGGCACTGTAATCACAAAAGAGGTGAGAAATAAGAGGAGTTAGGATAAATGACATTTTCAGGTAGAAGGTGAAACAGCCCTCACTGCATGCCATGCCCTCAGAGTAACAGAGTTTCTGTTGTAAACAAGGCGTCAGTACGCAAAAAGGAGAAAGTGGATGTTTTAGTTATTTGTAATAGGACTACAAGACGTCATCACGATGTGGACATAAGAGACCCAGATACAGTCCTTGACACATATGCAAGGAAGCTGAGATCAAAGGCCAGTCTGAAAAGAGCTACTAGGACAAATTGAGAATGATAAGATGATCTTAGCTCCTTTAGCCTCACTAAACAGGAGGATGAATTGAATGACCTGTCATGGCATCCTCTAGCCTTGGTGTCCTCTGTTTGAGAGTCTGAGGAAAGCTAAAAATACACAGAGTAAATATTCATGAAGGAGAGAAGCTATTTCTGTTAAAGCAACAAGTTAACATTTTAAATGAAAGCACGAAAAAGGGATCTAAATTGGCTAAACCAAAAATTTCCATATCCATTTAGAATATCATTTCCAACGATATTCTAAAACAGTCTTTCCATAGGAATAATAGGAGCAGAACTAATAATTTTAAGAAGCAGTTAAATTACGCTATTAAAAGGTTAGATAATGAAGTTACCATTAATAATTGAAAGCCAGATCTGATCATCAGGGAATTTCTATATTCTGAGGACTTTCTGATAGTTAGACTGCCATACTTATCTTAAAAGGATAACATCCAAGGTTACTCACACCTGGAATGGAAACCAATATTGCTTAGTAAGACAGCATGAGCCTTCTACGAAATTCTGATTGATAAAATGATGTGGAGGCAAGAGCAGTGATAATCTCTCCCTATTCTCTCAGTGAGATCACTGCCCTGATGCACTCTGCTTCGATTGCTTCAGTAGTAAATCTGGTACCTGTGGACATGCATTCTAAAAGTACTCTGACAGGTGCCTGCTTCTGGTAAAACCTCTATGAGAAATAGTCTAGTGGCTAGCAGCAACCTGTTCTTTCGAGATCTTTAAGGACTTTAAAAGCTGCTCATTTGCTACAGCCACACTTTCAATTCACCAAGAACAAAAGGCAAATTTGCATATCTATATGGTCAACAGACAGACATTCTCATAAAACATTTTCAGATATTCTTTTAGTATAAATCAGATACCGTTAATATGGTTCGGGTATAGTCATATCTTACAAAATGCACAAGGTCCAGTCATTTGTGATGTAACACTTAATATTAAGATCTCAGAGAAATACAGCACTGTGCTTTTCATGAAAATGTGATTCAGCAAAGAACCCTATACTGCTGAAAATTGGTCTTTAAATCAATCGGAATATAACTCATTTAGAAGTCTCGGTTCCACTTTCAGAGTCATCTGGAACCTTAGCACTGACTGCAGCGATACCACGATCTATCATCAAGTCAATATTAAAAAGCAAGTAGCCAAAGCAGCATTTCTAACATGTAATACTTGATTTAAAGAATGGAGAACAGGATGTGAAAGAACGAAGAACAAGATGTGTGTGTGAAAGTGTAAGACAGACAGAGATATAATCGCCAAAAGAAAAAATACAATAAGTTTCTGATGGTGATATTAATGAGAGAAATGAGAAGAGAATTTCCATATTTTGGCAGTGGAAAAACACAGTGATTTTTCTGATAGCGGATGTTGAAACCCCATCATCACCAAGTGGAGTTAAGATAAAACATCACACAGAGGATAATCTCACAGTTTTATCAGGATGGGGGGTGGTACAGATGCTCTATTCAATACTTCAGCTCCCGCATTCTGCCATTCTGTCAATCAACTGTGTTCAGTTCTCTCTTTTATGAGATATATAATCATTCCATTGTACCGTGCACTGTTAATCTCTTGCTGCAACTTCTGAAATCTGTGAAATCACTTTTTATGTGGTTTATACTTCAAACCTCTTCAGGGTAGATTTGTGGCTCTATATAATTCTTTTTTCCTTGTATGAAGTGTATCAAAACACAACATGCAGTCACAAAATGTTCCCTTTTCTGGGTGAATGTACATGTTCATTTGATTTTTATCTTTCTGAAGAGAAATGTATCATCACACTCTCCCAGGAACCTGCAGTGAAAAACTTCCAATACCTTCTGTGCATTTCATGAAAATTGTTATAACATTCATATGACTGAAACACAGCTCTGTCTTAAAAAACAGACGAAATACAATGTTCATCATGCTTAGCAAGATCTATTAGTAGGCACGAATAAATAATCTCAACAACTTGCACGAAAGGATTTATGCAGCAGCTTGTCCCATTGTTGTGTCCCTACCCTAAGATGCAGACTACCAAAGGGAGGATTTAATATAAGAATATTACTTTTGAAGTTTGTTGATTCTACACAAAAGCCACCCTCAAAAAAAAAAATCAACAGCACTATTTTCACTTCCTCTTAGACACATACCCAAAGCAAAACAGCCAAAGCACCTTCTGAACAAGAATTATTAACTTACATGAAGGTGCCCATGGATTATGGCATTAACAATCACAGACTTCTTTTAAGGTATTTTTTGAGGTATTCTGCACATTTCTCAAATATTGTAGACTCTTCCTCAAAATACCCTGAAGGAAAGCCAATCCTACTGAGGAAAAGAGAGACTGAGACCCTTTTGCATCTTCTTCTCACTGAGAAGCAAGTGAGTTTTGAGTGTTTGGGCTTGCACAACTTTCCTAAGAGGACACTTACTACACATCCGAATTAAACTCCAGACAACCCCGCCTGGGTGAAAACCTCCACCTCCTCAGGCTTCACAAAGCACTTCAATGTAGCTGTGTCATAGATTCCATTATAGAGGAGGACAGAAAGCGGATTTATCACCACTCGTGATTTCTGTAGACTTAAAGGAATGGATGATGAAGGGAAGACAAATGTGGACTATGAAGAGTTGTGTCTTTCCAACAATGTGCTTATCATATATTACATGATGTGGTATTTTAGGGGGTTTCTATTACATACTAGTTTCCAAGTGTCTCATTCTAGGTTGTTATTTCTTTGATGATTTGTGTATGATGGTCTTCTAGCTTTTTTGGGGATTCAGACACTACAAACATTGACAATTATTTAATATAACATTAGAGTTTGTCTCAGATGCTTAGGTTACAGCATAAAAAGAATAAATTATCAGAAAAACAAAAGCAATCATTTTTTATCATTTGTATTTCTGGACTGATTAAAAAGCCTAATGTACCATGTGTACATAGTATACACCTACTAGGTGGGTATAAGGTGCAAAATCTTACAACTGAGCTGGTATTTTGAATTGTCTGCAGTGTTCCACTTTTAAATTTAACCAGTCCTGACTACTTTCTCCAAGTAGAAAATGCCCTTACTTATCCCACCCACTAGGAAGGAAATTCTGAGCCTTTAATCCCTTTTAACTCAACAGAGTAAACTATCAGGACATAGGAGTGATCATCATTGTGAACATTTTAACTCTACCAGTTCCTCTTTGACAGAGAAGGCAAAACAATATTTTTTTTCATTGAATATATTTTATAGTGGACCACATGCCCTTAAGAGTGTCAATGACGGTAAAGACAGGGTTATATGTACAAAGCTTTGTTAGTGGGGTCAGTAGCTGATGTCCTACCTTCCTATCAAACCTACTTTGGCAATAAACAAGGAAGGGGGAGAGAAAGAACCAAAAGACTCCTCCACAGCTAAGACCAACACAACATATCATATCTGGGAAAAGCAGTGACAGGGTCACAGGTGAATGAGTGTCACCCTCTGGGCAGTCTCTCCAGAACCAGCAGGTTACTACGGTGACAAGCCATTGTCATCCTTGTCCCTCAGAACTTTGTACTTTCCACCAGGACATGCTCCAGATCCTATGGACTGTTCTCGTTGTTGACACTCTCTGTGCTGCCTGGAACATGCTTTGGACACAGGCATTGCACATAGATTGACTGCTAAGCTTTTGTGCACGTGTTTCATTGGATAATCCCACACAGGTATATAGATGACCATTGCCTACTCTGCTATGCTCTGAATTTTGAGTCTCCTTAACACACACTAAAAACCATAAGACAAGGTTTAGGAAAGGAGCAGGAGAAGTGATTTAATGTCCTGGTGGCAGTTGCCATCAAAAGATCAATGTCTTGGCCTCTGTGAGGAAGACCATGAGGAAAATCACATAATATTGCCCTGTTAGCTCTGGAAAACCCTGTCACAAAAGCTCAGGTGAACAGGTACAGCCAGCTGACACTGGGCAACATGCTACTGAGCAATGTCTGGCTGTGTAGACTGAGTGGAAGCTAAGATGCTGAGATACCCTTCCTGGTACTGCATTCATGGTCTGAGTTCTAGCAGCCCTAGGTATGTAATACCAGCGTCAGATCAACAGGTTCTTACCTATAGATTCTCTTACACCACCCAGCAAACTAAATGGCAATTTCCCACAACAACCCATTTCACTCATTGCCTATAGATATTCTGTGCTTCTGTGCAGAAAGCACTGATTTTGAGTTGCACATCTTCTTCATTTTTGCTCAGACAGCAAATATGTAAAAAGATGTGCATTACACCTTTATCCAGCAGAATTTGCTCTTGACTTTCCATTTTCAACTTCCTTTTGTCCAAAGGAGGCAGGAAATACAAAGTGAAATTATCCCTTGGGGTGGAGATCAATATATTTAATTTGCTGTGTAACAGAATATTAATTGTTCATGGAACCTGTGCTATTCAGGTATATAATTTTTGCCCTTACAAATTTTCGCTAAAAACCTTTATAAAAATAACCTACAAAGTGTCATAACGGTCATTTCAAAACAAACCTTCTATAATTAATATGAGAAATTGTAGAAGATTATAGCAATATTTTAAGGCCCTCATCAATTTTTCACAGAAAACCCAGAAGATCAGCTTTAATTTAACTGACATATTTGATATGCTAGCAATGAATTCCTGAGAAAGGTACTATCTGATTTATGCTTTTAATCTATATACAATGAGTGCTTTATGGAAATTGCACAAGTTGTGGACTATTCCTAAACACATCCCTAGCAATCGTAAACTTAAAAAAAAGTCAAACACATAAAAACTGACTTTGTTTCATCTTTTTATATGAAAATTAGCATAAGAATGAAAATAGTGAATATTGGTGATATGATGATAAGCAATCTTAAATCATCTAAACTTACATCAACTGACAGAAGTTATTTGCTCCTTGTTTTTCTTGCTTGCTTAGTATTCTTTCTCAAAAAGTTCAAGGTGTCCAGTCACAGTGAAAAACAATATCATGCAAAACAGTTTACTAATCCAGAACTATCTTAATGGACCAAAACCAAAGTATTGAATTATCTCTGAGGAAAAATAAAGTGTTTCCTGTTTTGACAAGTTTTATTAAAGTAACATTCTGGAGAGGCACAGATGACCATGTACATCATTCATGACCAGAAAACAAATGTTTAGTGATAGGTTGGGAACAGAGGGATTTTTTTCACTGGGATTTAGAGGTTTTTTTCAGTATTTAGTAAATGCTTACTCTGTAGGTATCAATATTGTTGTACAATTCAGGATTATCATGAATCAGCCATAACAATCATGCAATGAAGTTTCCAGATCAAGTAGCTGCTACAGGGGCTAGTAAATACAAAAATCACCAAAATACGTCCTAAATACACAAATATAGAAAGTTTTGTCACATGAGAGTTGCAGTTGCTTGAACTTGCCACTGGCTGCCGCATGAGAGGAGCCCCGAAGAAAAGATACAAGGACTCCCTGAAACAACATCTCAGCCTTGGCCATATTGATCACCATAACTGGTCTACTCTGGCCTCAAATCGGGAGGCCTGGAGACACGCCATCTATAACGCAGCTGTCTCCTTCGAGAACACACGTAGGATCACTCTTGAGGAAAAAAGGCAGTGCAGAAAGAACCGTAAATTGCAGAATACACATCCTAAGGAGTCTTTCTGCTGTGCCTTTTGCAATCGGATATGTCTGTCACGTATTGGCCTCATAAGCCACCAACGTGCCTGTAGCAAATGTGGATAGAGCCTTCCCAAATCTTCGTTCGCGAAGCCTAGCCATGAATGAAATATGGGCAAGAAAATGGTGTGTCTCTCTTCCCATCTTTCCTTCAGATCATCGTAAAATAATAGAATGGTTTGGGTTGGCAGGGGCCTTAAAGATCATCCAGTTCCAACTCCCCTACCATGGGCAGGGATGCCAGTCACTAGATCAGGTTCCTCCAGGCCCCATTCAGGTTGCTCCTGGCCTTGGACACTTCTAGGGTTGGGGCATCCACAAATTCTCTGGGCAACCTGTTCCAGTGCTTCACCATCCTTACACCTAAAGAATTTCTTCCTAACATCTAATCTAAATCTGCCCCTTTTCAGTTTAACACCATTGCCCCCTGTCCTGTCAATATCTGCCTAAATAAAAAAACCCTCTTCCTCCTTTTTATAAGCTCCCTTTAGGTACTAGAAAGCCAAAGTCTTCTCTTCTCCAGGCTGAACAACCCCAGCTCTCTCAGCCTGTCTTCACAGGAGAAGTGCTCTAGCCTTCTGATCATCTTCATGGTCCTCCTCTGGACCCACTCCAAGAGGTCCACATCTTTCTTGTTCTGAGGACTCCAGACCTGGATGCAGTACTGCAGGTGGGGTTTCATGGGGGCAGAGTAGAAACAAAGAATCACCTCTCTTGACCAGCTGGCCACTCCTCTTTTGATGTAACCCAGGACGTAGTTGGCCTTCTGGGCTGCTAGCACACACCGTTGGTTCATGTCCAGCTTTTCATTCACAAGAACCCCCAAGTCCTTCTCTGCAGGACTGCTCTGAATGAGCTCTTCTCCCAGTCTGTGTTCATGTCTGGGATTACCCCAACCCAGGGGCAGCACCTTGGACTTTTTGACCATCCTACTGCCATAAGTATTTCTGGATAGCAATGCCTGACTTTCCTCTTAAGTCATTAGCACCCCGGAAAATTTGAAGACTGTGAAACTCTTCCTTGAAACAGTGTCCTGCTTTCATCTGGAACAGTGTTAATTTTCTTCCTAGCAGCTGGTACAGTACTGTGTTTTGGATTTAGTATGAAAATAATGTTGATAATAACACTGATGTTTTGGCTGTTGCTCAATAGTGCTTATCCTAATTAAAGGACTTTTCAGTGTCTCATGGTCTGCCAGTGAGGAGGTACACAAAAAGCTGGGAAGTATAAAGTGAGGAAGTGATGCAGAAGGGGGCTGATCATGGTTCAGAAACAGACTGGGTGTCAGTCAGTGTGTGGCAAACAATTGCATTGTGCATCACTTGTTTCTCTTGGGTTCTGTTATTCTCTCTTTCCCTCTCCTTACCATTACTATCATTATTATCACTATCATTGTTATTGTTGCTATTATATTTTGCTTAAATTATTAAAGTGTTCATCTCTTAACCCACAAGGTTTACCTTTTCTCTCTTTCCAATGGTTGGGTGAGGGGAGTGAGCGAGTGTCTGTGTGGTAGTCTTTTAACAGCCTGGGTTAACAAACAGTAAAAACTCCAGACACAAACCAAACCTAAAAGGCAGGACCCCATTCAATCCCAACACACATGAAGTGCAGCATAAGACACCAAAGTACCCATAATAATATTAAATTAAGGCAAAGCTAGATTTAAATAATTTTGATAGTGCTTCTTCATAATGGAATTTTTTTTTCCTGAATCTACATTCTTCAGGGTATCTAAATGACATGCAAGAAAGGAAAAACTTTCATAGGATGCAACTGATGGAAGATAAAAGAAGAGTACCTCATACCAGGTTCCATGATGAGCAATGTGCACTTCTTTTGCATTTGTCAATGCAACCTGATCAATGACTTCTTTGATATTTGCAGATGGGTGGTGCAGCTGAGCTCAGAGTACATCATCTTTCATGGCTCCCGTCACTGGATTATGATCTGCTTTTTTCTATTGACAACAGGTATCTGAGACCAAGAAGTCCAGAAATCAGGTTTACCTCACTGTGACCCTAGGCAAGACTGCTGACTGTATGATGTCCCAGCTACTTCTTACCCTTTTATGGAAAAGAATTAAAGGGATCCAGAGGAGAAAATAGTTAAAGTAAAAAGCCTCATGGCTTTATCCTACACTCCAACATCTGTTTTGACTCTTCCCTTGCAAAGCCTGCTGCAGGCAATGCAGCACAGGTTGGTTTTAATTGTTCCTGCTGTCTGCCATAAAAGACACTATGCCATTTTTCCAGTTGAATAATGGAAGCAGAAGCATGATTGATAAAGAGATAAGCCAGGTTAATTGGCTTTATTTCAACAAACATCAATTAATTAAATTTAACACCAGAGGGAGGGCATCTGCTCGCTCTAGTTCAGCCTCGAGTTCCTCCTTTTCTCTCTCCACTGATCATGAAAAGCCACAGGGCTCCCTGGAATACCTTAAGGAGGGCAACCTAATAAAATTATTTCAGAATTGCCACATGGTCTGTATTCTTAACCTTTTTGCAACTCAGTTAGCTAAAAGAGGCATTCAACATAGTTAGTCCTTCATGATTCCTCATCTCTCTCAGCAGGAATTGAAAAATTAAAATCTCCTGGAAAGGAAACTGTTAGCAATCTGTCTCCTGCAATTTGGCTTGCAGGTTTTTTTTTAATTTTCTTTTTAATTATGGTCTACTGTCATAGAAAACATTTATTGTGAAGGTTCATTCCATCCTCTACCTGCCAATGCAAAACAAGATTAGTAATTTTTGATGAAACATTATTTTTCATCACAACATGTCAGTTAGTAAAAATGAAACTTTCCTCGTTTTTTTGCATAAACTTGAGCTTTCTCTGAACAAATAGGAAGAGATTTCCTATCTTCCCTTTTTTTTTAATTTATTATTTGTTTCTTAAGGTGTTTCTGTTGCCTTGATACACATAAAAAAGTGAGATAACAGAATTAATAGAATTGTCATTGATGAATTTTTTGTAGGAGTATGAAGACTCTCCCATGTCACAAACAATACACAGACACACATGTATGGTTATATCCAACTCTGTCAATCTTACAACTCAACCTGTCACAGATTTAAGATCATAGAAAATACAGAAGGTGATGAGGAAGTCACCTACTTGAAAACACACCCCAAATTAGGATAAAAATACAAATACCATCCCAGAAAGACACTGACCTACTGTGTTCCTAATCCAGTGATTACAGCCTTTTCTCCAAGATCATGACTCTCAGATCAGTCTTACCTCCTTCTAGATTTTCTCCTAACAGTCCACATCTCTCCTAAAACATTATGGATAAAAGTGAACATAGTGCAGTCCAGCCTAGAACTGTGGACTTTGAGAGGACTACTTTGAATATTTTGTATATGACATTCATGATTATACATTCTTATATTGAATATGTTATTTTCACCTCAGTAGACTATGTTGGATTACTTTCATTTTGTCATTTCCCTTGCCTCAATGCCAGTTATTCCCCAGTTCACTTTTGTGTAGCTGGGAATTCTCACGGAAGCACATCACTTCATTCTTGTCCTTATTAAGTTGTACCCTATTTATTTTAACTCATGTGCTTTTCAGTGTATGTCCCTTCTCTAGACAGAAGCTAAATACAAGAGAAGGAACAGGACTGTCTATTTCATTTTCCTATTAGTTCAGGAAAATGTTAGCTGATATTAGACAAAAAAACCCCAAAAAACCACAAGAGATACCACCTGATAGTATCTTTTCCGTTCACTTGTGACCCATAAATTATTACTCCTGCTTGTGTAGCTATTTTCTCTAGCTTTACATGAATGTATGTTCTCTTACTTCACGTGAATGTTTTTGAAGACAGCGTCAATAACCTGAAGATATACACTATCTACTTCTCAATCTAGAAGCTCTCTTATCTGTCACACAATGTAGTTTTATATGACTTTTTCATGACAAAGACTTACTGGTTATTTCTAAGCCCTTAAAGCTTTGCCAATAGGTTGATATTCCAGTATTTCTACAGGCATTGAAACTTAAACATGCAAGTAGTTCTTTCCTACCCTTTTAAAGGAAGGATCTATCTCTGCCTGTTTCTAATCTTCTGGATCTCCAATCACTCTTGACAAAAGTTCAAAAGGGTTTGCTTGGAGACTGCTGTATGTACAGTGCCTTTGCATGTACATTGCCCTTGTTCTCCAAAGCTTCTTCCAGTTCTAAATTGTCCTGAGAAGAGGAGTTTCCTACATGGAAAGTGGCTTCATGCAATACAATTTGATCCACAGTTCTGTGTAAATCTTAAGGTATTTCCATCTGATTGTGTGACTTTATTCAGGTATTACATGTGTCTTAATTCCTTACTTCATATACTGTAGAGAATTTTAATACTGTAGTAATTATAGCAGTGAATCTTAGCACTTTAACATACAAAAGCAGAGAAATTTACAATCTATGATCTCTAGTACAGTGTTAATTCAGATGAACTTACTCCTATAGGCACAAATTATTAGCATAAATATTCAATCAAAATCTTTTTAGCTGTTCTTTGGCCAGCTGTAGTGTAATGTTTGCTATTATGCGTCCAAAATAATGTCTTCAGTCATTTAACTCCAAACACTGCTCACATCTGTAGCAATATGAGATCTATGAGATGCTACTGCCTAGTCCTGATTCCACACTCAAAAACATCCATATTGAGCATGCACCCACATACCAGCATGGCCTTTTTTTTGTTGCCTAGCTCAAATTTTAGTGTGCTTTTAGTACTTTCACTGTAGAGAGTACCTGTGTCTAGATATGAAATATTGGCTTGTGCAGGTTAGGTCCTGCCATTCTCTCCACATACACATTGTTGATTTTTGATCAGCATGTTTGTGTTTCAATATGGTTTGTCTGCAGAATTCTCAAAACATCTCCAACTCAGGTATCAGAGTTACACATGGTAGCTCTCCTTTCTTGAAAGGAGACCAGAACTGGTTTATTTTTCCAGCACTGATCCCATGACGTTACTTCAGTTACCATCTGTGACCTAGCTGCATTACTAGTAGGAAGACTTGAATCTGGGCTAAGGAGTAACACAAATACCATCTTTAATCTAGACCTCAGCTATGCCTAAAAGTATATTAGCAGCCAATCAATTAGGTTTTTTTGGTCCAGGCATCACCAGGCATGGAGTGCAGTCTGCAACCAGAGAGCACAGAGAAAGGAGAGTGGATTTGCTTGTGACATAGTCACTTCATGTCAGTTCAGCAACAGTTAATCTTGTTAGGGCAGAAAAAGTACAGTAGCCCCTTGGTTTACAATTACTTCCATAAGTTTTCATAAGTTTTAAGTGTTTTGAAATTCTGATGGAAATTCACTCTACAGTTGATATAACTGGGGAAAATTATATCAAAGGAACTTCCCCAGTTCCTAAGCAAGGCTATCACTACACCTAAGTGATATTTTTGACTCATAAATATATCACAAGCTTTTCATCATGTCCATGTGTCTTTGGAGCTTCACCTCTAGGCTGAACCAGCATGAGAGAAGCAGAAAGCAGATGAGCATGCAATATGAAAGCAAAACCACTGTGGATTTAATATATCTGTCTCTCTCTCTCATTGTTGTAGACAGTCACCAGCCACACAGAGGGACAAATAAGCACAGTTACACATACATTATTAAATATAATTGCATTGTTACTTATCATTTTAATTAAATATCTAGGAAAAAATTGTAACAATTCAAGGCACGGTACAAGCAGCAATGACATAAACCTTTAATAACAATCTTTTCTCTTCACACTGTGGTAATGACCATATTAATTAGTAATGAAATTATTAAATATGAAGAACGTGAGCTGTGCCGTGATACAGCATATGGGAACCTTTCAAGGACTAGCTGGCTGCACACCTTGAAAGATGCACTCAGGGAGTTTTATTACTGCTGGCTGCAGCCTCTGGGCACTGCAGGGTTTTCTGCAGCCAGGAGGACTAAACTAATCGACTGCTGTTTTGGTAAATTGAATGATCTAAAACAAACACAGCCGGATTGTGCTGAAGTCTTGGGAAATGCTATGACCTTGACAGCCCTTCTCCCAGATAAACTGCAATCCTCTGCTCTGTGGAGATAAAAATCTGTCTTAATCCTGAAAATCACATATCTCAAAGCACAGCTGATCCTCTTGGCAGTCTCTTTAAAGGTGCAAGCACTTGAGTGCAGCTTCAGGGGTCCAAGGGGTATCTCCGACTTAGGATATGCCAGGTGGATGTTCTTTATGCATACCAGAGTGTACATTATGTTGTACTGGACAGGTAAGCAAGAGTGCAAGCCATGGCAAGCTTTTCTCACTTCTCCCACCCAAACTTAGAGAGTCTTTTTCATCTCTCCCTTTCCAAAGGCTACAGGTCAGGGTGGACTTCATCATAATAGTTCTTTTCCAAAGGCCTAGAGTTATTTTGTATGCCTAATTACTCCCAAGGCTCTGGGGCCTCTGGTGGTCTAGTGGTTAGGGTGCAGGACTCTCACCGCTTCCCAGCCCCCTGGGCAGATGGAGCTCGTTAGCCCTGTAAGGCAATCCATCTAAGAGAAGGTCACTCTAAACAAACCTACGTCCTGGGGACCTCACTGCCACTGTCCAAGCTTGCTTGGCCCCAGCAGATGAACCTCAGGATTAAAGGGTGGGCTCAGTTCAGCGCACGCTGTGTCTCACCTAAAAAATCCACTGCGCAGGCTCGAAGGGTTAATTACCTTTCCCAAATCTTCGCTCGCGAAGACTGGCCATTAATTACTCCCAAGGCTGTAAACACTGTCCTCTAACAGAGGTTGTTTCTGTGCCAAAATATTGATGTGATACGTGTGTGGGGGCGTGTGTGGGGGTGTGTGTGGGGGGGGGTGTGGGGGTGTGGGGGGGTGTGTGCGCACTAGCACAAGACTGCTGTCTGATTTCCTGATATTTGGGAGATCTTACAGTCCCATTTTAGACTATGTTTTGGCACAATAGACAAGGATTTGACACAGTATCAAAGGAAAAACTTCCCCTTTTAAGAAATGGGCAGCTGCATCCCAGGCTTGTTAACACATATGGTTTCAAATGTCACTAAATACCTGCTGCAAGGGAGATGAATTGCTCCAGACAACTCTGACATGCTTCTCAGAACACCTGAGGGACTTCTGGAGGTCATCTTGTCTGGCCCGCTGCTCAAGCAGAGTCACCTACAGCAGGCTACCCAGCACCATGTCCAGGTGACCAGTTACCCCTGGGTAATCTGAAATCGCTCCTCTGTCATAAGGAAGATGATGCCAGTTTTCTACTAACATGGTTGGAAACAAGTTACATTAGAACAGGTTATAGAAAATCCTCCCCATTCTCAGACCTGTTTTCCCCGTCCTAGGAATCCGGAGCTATTCATTGTCACCCAGTGGAACAGAAATGCTTGCACAGAGCAGAGAATTTAGAGGTCCTAGTAGTGTTTCTGTGCGTTGCACTCTCTCATAGAACTGCAACAAATACCACTTCCTAATGCCCACTAAAAATCAACAATAAAAACCTCTTTCCTCTCATTACAGACACAAATGACAGGCTTTCAGAATGATTAGCTGGAAATTGCCTTTTCCATCAGATACAAGCCCAGAGGAAGGAGGGTGCCAGAGAAAGAAGATGCTTATATGGGCTTCTTTGTAATGCAAATGTAGGAACATGCTTTTTATCTTCAGACAAGTGCAAGTACTTCACAAAGATTTTATTTAAGGCTTGTGTTCTCATGCATTACAAAAGTGAAGCAAAGAGACATGCCAGCATTAATGAACTTCTAGGGGCTGTATTAATAGTTCCGAGGAACAAAGAGAGAGAGAGAGAAAGAAAGAGCACACAATTTAATGTCAGACTTATTAACAAAGAGACAAATACAATTCATGCAAGGGATATGGTAGAATTGAGTCACATCTCTATTTACTCTGGGGACTTCATATAAACACAAAACCAGTTCTGTTTCTATCAACATCTAAATCACTCCACTGCGTCCTTAAGATTTTTTTTTTTTGCTGTTTTTCTCACATTTCCATATCACAAAGCTCTGATAGCTGTGGTGACAGGAAGATGCAGTTCAAGTGAATGCATTGCCTACAAGGCACTGGCTCTGTTGTGTGCTTGCCTGGCATTTAACAGTGATATTGTAAATACATAATGCCATGACTTCCTTTCATTCACTTTCATTTCTACTCAGAAACATGTGCAGAGTGAGCTCTGCAGAATGGGCAGAGCTTCACAGGCAAGTCAGAAAAGATGAGAAGCAACAAAACCACAAAACAAATTAAAAAAACCTCCAAAGCTAAAGCAAATGCCAGAAAAATAGATAATTCCATTCATATAATCTTTATTCCCTTACACTATCAGCTAGGTCTCCAGGAAAACAACAACAAATGCCACATCCCAATAGGAGCTTTTTCTGCACTTCTTCGTCTCTGTTGTCACAGGTACCCTATTTTCTTCTAGACAGTATTTTCTAAATAGATGAGAAAGGGGAAGGTTGACACACATCTAACGATATCCAGAAGAGGAGGTGGAGTAACACCATTCCCCAGTTGATTCATGAAGCCCGAGTTAACCAAGTAACTCATATAGATTGCCTTGGAAAATACAGAGGTATTTTGAAGATTGTCTAGTCCACACTATCTCAGTAATTACCTGGTTTACATATTATTCCAGGTCTCATTTTCCAAAAGCACCCAGCAACGTAGAAGACCTTTCCCCAACGCCCAACATCAAAGATTGTGGCATAGCAGCCAGTGCACTTGTCCTCATCACTATTTGGCCATTCTTGGGAAGAAAAGCATAGGAACAGCTCATTTAAGATGTTGGCATGGGAACCTGTACTGTAGTATATAAAACTGGTTTTCAAAAAATGCTGCATCTTATTGAGGGAACAAGTTTAGCCTAAATTAAGGCACCTCTCTGAAAAACTTTGATTCACACATACTGCTATTAAGTCCTTCTAAAAAAAACACAAAACAGAGAAGGAAGGAGAGAGAAAGGCCACTTTATTGTAGAAAGAACTGTTGAAAAGATTTCCACAGCTGAAGAACATACTGATTAGAGGTTTTCAAGGGTACTCATAATGCCACATACTTCTTAGGCAAAAAAAATCTCATTTTACTAAAGAAGGGGGTAAACTCCTCGAAGCTAATAATTCAAGAGTTTTATTGAGCAAGTTGTTCCTTTAATAGAGCTTCTATTCACATTTAGACCCGTCTACCCTCCCAAACATATACACGTTGAGGAATGGTTTCCAATTCAGTTGACCAATTCACATGACCATCTTCAACATCTCCCCTTGTATGCCCAAAACCAGAATATAACTCCAGTTATGACACTGTGACTGGTCATAACTCTAGATATTCCCCTCAGATGAGAAGAAAAAGGCAATGCTGTTTCCCTTCCACCATGGAAACAGACATTGCAAAATAAACTCTGTTCCTTTCTGAAAGCCCGTGACTCACGTAGCTCTTACGACATGTGTCTTGGTTCTGTCCAGGACAGAGCTAATTTTTTGCAGTAGCCATGAGAGGGTGGATCCTGGAGCTCTGTGAGCACAGCCAATAAGTTATTCCATATCACCTCACATTGTCAGGGGCAGGGGTAAGGGACTCTCTGACTTCCAAGAAGATGGTCAGGGCTTCTGGTCAAAAAAAGCATTGGCAGGAGGGGGAAAGCTGTCTATCAGGTCTTCATTGTTGCCCAGGGCAAACAGGTGAGCATTTTTGCATGTGCATCATCCTCTCTTTTGTATATTTTTGCTTTATTGTTTCTGTTACTGTTTGTTTTCCTATCTCATTGCTGTTTCCAGTAAACAGTTCTTATCTCAGCCTGTGATCTCTTCCTTTTGTGTCTCCCACACAAGGGAAGGGGAGCTGCTGGTGATCTTTTTAGTGGGAGACTAAATTGGGGAATACCATTCCTAAACCATCAAAGACAGGCAATTCCCAACAGATGAAACACTCAGACAATCCTACTCTAGGTCTTCAGCAGCTGATAAAGTTCAAGTGTAAAAAGAGATAAGATTTTCGGTGCTTATGCTCCTGAATCCTTTGATACCGAATCTGCTTTTCCTCTAAATTTTGCCTCATCCCCCCATCCAGCTTTCAGCAGTGATGGGTCTGAGAACTTTCCTGGCTGTGCCAGCACATTTCTCAACTTGTTAATGGCGGGACTTCATCTTGCCTTCAGAATTTCCTGACTGCTGTCTCTGCTAAGTGAAACAACAACTTTCCTGACAGCCTACTCCAAGTAGTAAGCTTTTGATTTTTTTTTTAAACCTATTGACCTGCCTTGGAAGCTGACTGTGTTGTAGAAACAAGGGTAGGCACATTGCACCTATTAAATGGCTGTGAAATGGCATATAAAGATAGAAATAAAAAGCAGAGATTGCATAGTAAAGAAGAAAACATTTTCTTAAAAGGCTGAAGAATGCAAAGGAACTATTTGTAACTTTCCAACCTGTAAAGGTGCTAACTAAAAATGAAAAAAGCAGGATTTAGAATTCTAGCTGAACTTATCTGCTGAATAATTCATGAAAACCAAAGTTGGGTTCGTTTGAACATCTCCAGTAACCACCAAGGATTATTTGGTTATTGCTTGGTAGAACACAAGTTAAAAAAACAACACCTAAACTTACAAATATAAAGATCTTCAGAACAAATAAAATACCTGCAGGCAACACACTCCAACAGGCAAGCTTCCAAGTAATTGCAGCAACCTTTGCCTTCCCTCACACTTCATCCTATGGTCAGAAAAATCCCAGTTGTATTGTAGAGAACAAGGGTGTTAACTATCCAGGCCCATTGCTATTTCCTGAGGCTCACTCCCCACAGGAAATCCCCTGCAGGGGAGTGGAGTTAAATAGTGCTGAAGCAATAGTGTGAACAGACAACTAAGGACTTACTGGGATATCTGAATGGAAGTGCAGCCTGTTCTATCATGTCCTATCATGTTCTATCAATGTGGACAATTCATCCTGTCCCTTCATCAATTCCTCCTCACTCATCTGAACATGTGCTTTTCAACAAAACAAGACAAAATATTTTTGCCTAAACAGAGGACTTATTTCCTTCTTTACTTAGTCTAATATTTACAAATGCTTATTTTTAACTTGCCTAATACCATTGTTGTTACCTGGTTTCCTGTGCCATATCAGGACATCAGTATATTCAGACTTTGGTACAGCAGCTTCTTCTATTAAGCCTGTCTGGCAAAGGTATCAGAAATTACCTCTTGATATGAGAGTACCAGCAACTCCTTATGGGGCAAATGAGATGTAGAAACATGGTGATCAGGTCTACGAAATTGCTGTTCCCAGTTCACTCATCGCAGGAGATGCTGGCATCACTGTGCCAACAGACAGTGATGAGCCCTTTTTTCCTTGCCTCCTTTCCTTCTGTTCCTCATTCTGACTTCCATAAACTATATGTAGGTACTCAGTATATAGATGTGGGGAGGCTTCACAGTGAATTCAGCAGTCACATTTTTCAGATGATTGACACCTGGTGACATAGTGAAGCTAGAAGTGTTCAAATGGCTTCATTGGTGTTTTGGGAACAGATACTATTTCATGCCTGCATCTTAAATGATGGACTATGACAATGCACTGGAATATGAAGACAATCATATCTTTTCTGAAATAACAGACTTTGAGAATAGCTCGTGAGTGCAGTGTGAACCTTCTGCCCCACAAATGCAAAGGACTATCTGTAAAGCTTTAATATAATGTTTGAGTTCACTTAGGCATCAGACTATCCTTAAAAATCTGTAACTTAAATCAGGGGCCTAAATACCATTTTTAAATCCCACTTCTGAGGTTCTCATTATGTTACCATGGAAGAGAACACTGTTAATGTTGCAAAATGAAACTCTTAGGGGAAAAATGCAAATTGTATGTATATATTTATTGCCTAAATCAAGTCCTTTATCAGGATGGGGTTGGAGGAAGGAAGAGATAGGTAGAAAAGAAATTTGTATGATATTCACTTGTTCTTCATTTGCTCAGGGGGCCAGTACATTTCTTTCTCTTTAACCATACACTTCTATGTGCCTTAAAGCCTCCCTAAAGAGATTCAGATTTTCTTGTCTATGAAGATTTAATATGCAATTAAGCAAGAGGTCAGAGTTTTTATTTTATTCCAGTATTTCTCTGTACATTCACTGAAACTGTGAACAATAATTAATTCAGTTAAGCTGAGAGACAAATAGCAGGATTCCGCAATCTACGGAAATGAATCTTGTGTATTTGTTCACAGAACTGAGAATTGCTTTGTTGTCTCTTTCAAGAACACATCCTCAACTACATAACTCTTCAAAAGACTTACAACTGAGAATCAAATATATTCTCTAAGGAACACTTTCTCCTATGGTACTCTTCCCTTACAAACTCAAGACTAGTGACTTGGATTTCCCAGCTAAAACCCATTGAAATGTCATGCCCAAGCAACATCTCATGACAACTGCCTCCTGGAGATTATAGTACACCATTTTTTGGACTTTGACTGAAGAACATAAGGAAAACAGCTGGAATAGCAGCATTCGAGTCTGAAGCTTATCATTGTATTGGGGTATTTTTAGGAATGTGGTAAGATGATATTACCTAACAACCTGGAAAGTGAGCAAACTCAAATACCTTTATCTGCCTTTCCTAGAGCTGAAAACCAATACCTTCTCCCCATCAAAAGCACAGTTACTTTACATTCTTGTCTCCATTGCTACACCTCACCTAGCACAAGGGAAAAAGAATGCCACATCACACTTTACATGCAGATCTGTCTAGAGACAGTAACACTGCTCCTATCCTCTGTCTTCCATGTGCTTTGTTTCCAGTGATGAAAAGACAATCTTTTGATTATCCTTATGTGGGAATAATAAGGAAGACCTTTATGGTTCAGTAAGTTTTTGGCCATTCCTCTCAGCCATGGCTGTCCATTAAAGTGCCACAAAAGCATCAAGGAAACACATATACACAACAGAGCCAACTGTATCAAGTATGAGAATTTTAATACCTTCGACCTAAAATGGGTTTAAAACTGGACCTGGCTGCAAGAAGCACACAAGATGTTCAGTTCTCTGCAGTGTTTCTGAAAGCCCCCAGCAACAAAACTGACCTCCTATTTTATGAGCTTGTGTACCATTGTAACAATTCATGTAAGTACATGAATTCATGTAAGTACATGAATTGTAGGAATATAAAAACTTCCAGTCAAGAACTAAATATTGGTCCCTCCCACCTGCCTCCTCTTCTGGCAGATGCTTCAGAGCAATGACAGAGGCTCCACAGTGTGTGAGTACTAGAACAAATGTTGACTGGTCAAGGAGAATTAATATCTTCATTCCTTCTGCTGCATTCAGAAGTAGTCAAACTCATTTCGTTGACAAAATGGCTAACAGGAAAAAAAAAACCAACAAAATAAAAACAAACAAAAAACCCCAAACAAACAAAAAACCCAAACAAACAAACAAACAAAACCCCTCAAGTGTTCCCAATGTCAAGCTTATAGTATTATTAGAACTTAGTCCTATTACAAGTTTCATACCCCGTAAAACTGCAGAAAGCTGTATTGCTCAAAGGGAGCAATGCAGACCCTTGAGGGATGCTTTATTAAGGCAGCAAATTGGTCTTTAAAATAGGTACTATACCATCAGTGACGACGATGAAGGGCAAGATCCCATCAGCTGATTGCAGTTTTTCTAGCCCATTATTTATTTACACAGATAATTAATTCCTCTGAATTGCAAACATTTATCAACAATTCCATTACCTAACTCTTCCTTCTTAGTTCTGTGTAGGACTAGGCACACTGACAGCTTCAGTAACTACCATCTAATTAAAGCAATTGTTGGACTGCATTTCTTATTCTGTTTCATGTATAATTATACTCCAAGGGAAATCTTGTGGGATTTGAAACAGACTTTTAATCTATTCCACACGAATCAAAAACAACTCCCAAGAAAATAGTTTAATAGTCATGTTTAACAGTGTACCACTTCATTTGCACCAGAGATTTCACAGTCTCAGTGCTACTCACAGGCCTTTTCAGTCACACAGGACAACAAAAGGTTCTTTCAAAAGGGAAAAGCTTTCTAAAAATCTTTGTACATTAATTAAGTTGGTTTTAAAGGGAAATCTCTGCTGATTTGTTTGGACAAACTCTCCTAAAGAGACTGACAGCTCCTTGTCCTGAAGTTTTATGGACAGTTGTACTTTATTTTTATTTTTTTTCTTAGATTTACTGTGACCCATTCATACTATCATGAATTCTCCTTCCTTATTTCCTGGCGAGAAAGTACTACCAATTTTGGTTCATAGTATGTACTTTCGTTACTACTTTGTACATAACATCAGTTATGTTAAAAATATCTTATTCTGGCACTGATATTGTTGCAGTTCATCATTACAAGTGGTTCTACAAACAAGAAAACATGGAAAAAAATAGAAGAAAAGAAAAGCAAAGAAAGAGAAGAGAGAAGAGAAGAGAAGAGAAGAGAAGAGAAGAGAAGAGAAGAGAAGAGAAGAGAAGAGAAGAGAAGAGAAGAGAAGAGAAG
>NW_016690196.1:8439982-8542845 GCF_001604755.1 Lepidothrix coronata | reverse complement strand
AAAGGAAAGGAAAGGAAAGGAAAGGAAAGGAAAGGAAAAGAAAAGGAAAAAGGATTGTAACTTTGCTGGAGCTGCCACTTCTGTGATACTTCCATACTCAGGATGATGGAATAAGGGTCCAGATAGGACAGGTGCATTGGAGAAGAACATTTCTGAGACTACCTGTGGCTACATTTAAATTCAACTGCTGTTGTGCAGCATAACAGGATGCCAGTGCATCAGTCAGTGATCTAGATGAGCACAACACAGTTCTCTTAAAGCCTATCAACAGTTTTCTTTTTGTGGAAAAGAACACATGAAAGCAAATGATGAGAACTCGATCTCAGTTGAGCATGAAGCCAGGTCCTTCAAGGGCCAACACCTTATTGACTCATGTTCTGTGCCCTGTGTCCCTTAGTTTAAACATGCCACACAGAGAGGATACAACTTCTTATTAATCTTTGTGAACCTTGAACTTTTCTCTTGCCATCTGAACTGGAAATTTCTCGAATTGTCAGTTTCCTAACTCCAGAGCATTTCAAGAAAAAAACTCAAATATGTTTTTCTTCTGGCAGTTTCTAAAATTGTAAATGAATTGGTTATGGATGACCAGCTTTGCTTAATAGATATAAGCAAGCCAAAGCTATCTAATCCTACAGATGTTTCATATACAATACACAAACACTTCAGACAAGGAAGCATTCAGGGATCTTTGTTTCATCTCCTAAGGAAGAGAAACAGCGCCTGTAGTTATGCTTCAGAGTAACAAACCCTGCCATTCAGATTGTAACACTGTAGCTTGATTACTTGCAGAATCTCATATTGGCTAAAATCACCAGATAAGTGGATCTACAATGTTCTCCTTTCATGCTTTATCACACTGTCTTTCTGTGATTACAGTTTATTAAATTAGGAGCGGTCATTAGAAATAGAGCTTGCCAAGCTATTTATCAGGTTAATTAACTCAGTATTTTCCTGCTGCCTTATTGATTTGGCAGCCTGAAGCCATTGGACAAACAATTTTATGGAGATCTTTATTGCAGCTACAGGAGATTATATAGGTATTGAACTTTACTATCATGTTGGCTAGCTGCCAAATAAACTGCAATTATCTTATGCAGGTAGATCTTGACCTGCACACAGACTTCATACTGACTCATTTCAGAAGGAGAAATTTCACCCACTGAAAACACTGAGCAGTTTTTGGATTTAGCTGATAGGGCTTTCAGCTGGTCAAGAAACTATACTATTTCTTATCCCTGAATGGACAGTCCGAGCAGGATGACATAACTTGGAGGTGGATCCGGAGCTCTGCAGGCAGAGCACATGGCAGACAGATTCATCCTACAGACCTGGGATTACTCTTTGGCATTACCTACCAACTCACTAGAAGGAGGATCTAACAGTATGCAAAACTAGATCGTGTATCACAGGTTGACTACAGGTTTTGTGAATATCTCCTTATGTACTTCCTGTAAAGCCCTCTATGATCCTTTTGTGAGGCTTTTCTAACCTTTTGCAACCAAAGTGAAACTCACTTTTTCAAAACTACTGGAAAAAAACAAACCAAAACAACAACAAAACCCACAAAAACCTTTTATCAGCATGATTACAGTGTCTTGATGAAGAATCAAATGCATTTTTCACTAATATTCATATATTGCATACAAAGATTAGCAGGCTATCCCTCTGTATTTTTGTAAAAATATGATGCACAGTCCAAGTCGTAAGCTAATTAATTGTCTGTGAATGAGTTTTTATTCTAATTGACTACTTCAGTTAATATCACTTGTTAAAAGACTGGACATTTCAAAAGCAAGAGAATTGATGTTATACAGAGAACAAAACATATTTCAAAATGACAGCAGGCTAAAGGCACTATTTTGTGAATTTCTTGAGAGAGGCACACAAAAACCTTTCAAAAGCATTCTGTTTTGGAAACACGGTTCACAGAGCGGTACATTTCTATGGCGTTTTCTTACCTTTCATCTTTTTTTTTTTTAGAACTTCTTTATTTTACATGTGTAAGGGCACTGTGTGTGGCATTCTGGGGCTGGGGTGGCTGTGAGGGATCCCCAGGTTGACAGATGGGAGCAGCCTCAGCCACAGGGAGTGGGCACTGAGGCTCTGAGGCCGCTTTGGTCATCTGGCTGCTCTCCGGACTTGGCTTGCCTACACATTGCTCTGTCTCCAGCAAGAATCTGCTCAGTTTTCATGGGAGAGTTTATGCTCATTGACCAAAGAGAGGAGTCCTGGCTACAGCCAGCTGCAGACAGCGTGAGTTTAGCGGGAAAGAAACCGCCCTTCTTTCCCCTTTTCCCCTTCACCTCCTTGGCGGGGGAGGAATCTCCATTGTCGGCTTCTCCCACAATCCAGGGCCCCCACGTGGCAACCATCAGAGCCCAACAGCACCCCCTGCCAACCGTGATTAGAATTGCACCAGAGGACAGGAAGTATCAAACTGTTTCCTTTTTTTTTTTTTGAAGGGGTCTTTTGGGTACAGGATTATTGTTTAGTTGTTTTTGTGGTTTCTTTTTGTTGTTCTGCCAATATACATATATTTCTTTTAAAAAGGGTTGTTATTTTTCTTTTTCCATCCTTCTTTGATTGGAGCCTCTTAATTTCAGATTTTACAACTGCTGAGAGAAGAGTTTAGTCTACCCCATATCTCATCCTCCTTAGCAAAACACTTCAGTCTCATTAAACTGAGACGTGCACAATCAGAGTTTTTGCTTTCTCAAGAAAGCTCCTCTCCTTTCTGGTGCTTGCTTCCTTGGTTGCCCCTCTCACCTTTAGACTTGTTACAGGTGCTAATATTAACCTCCTCTATTATAAAAATCAAAAGAGAAATAAACATTTGTTGACCATAGTAACACAGTAACAAGTCTTTTACTATAAAGAGAATCTCTTAAAGTATTTTTTCACCATAGAAAAGACCAGTAGACAATTTTAAAGGCCGGGAAAATGCCCTTCGGTTGAACAAGATGTGAATATTTAGTGCATCAGATGTGTGAAGGGTGCTATTTACTCTACCAAAATTGCAGTCAAATGCTATATGGAAAAACTGAAATTGTGAGATGCTCTTTTGCTGGGGGCAAATTCTATTCCTTAGGGATTATTATATTGCATTTCAGAAAGCTCATGTCAGATCACAAAATGAAGTAGATTATACGGGATTTCTACAAGGATCTTTAAAGCTAACCCTGTTGAACATCCCTCTGGTGATAAGTGGGTCATAAGGAGAGAAGAAAAACATTTGAGAGGATGAAAATTGTTTTCAGAATAGCATTTTACCTTTCTAAAAAAGCTTATATCCTTCACCACCAGCAAACAGCAGTTTCACTTAACAAAACTTTACTGATATTAAAATAAATGTCAAGTTCCCAATGAAAGGCCAGACTATAGAGAGAACACATATGGGTTGACTTGCTGACTTTCTGACAGCTGTCCTAATGACAGCATAGTAGAGGAAGGAGTTATCTATGCCACATATCTGGCAATTGTTATGACACAAAATCATAAGGTCTGTTGTATTAGATGTCTCTCACTGATGCAGAAATTATGTCAGAATCTTTATCAGAGACTATCACGGAATGCCACAGAAGGGGAAAGATCCCCAAACAGCAGCTGAAGTTAACGCCAGTCAAGGCAAAACTGGACACTAAAAAAATGAAGGTTTTTTTCTCCTCCTTCTAGACAGATAAAAACAGTTAGTGATGCATTCAACTCCATAAAGAACAGTTAATCACGCTCAGCTTTCACAACTCATAGGTATTATGAAATATTGTCAAGCCCATGAGATAATTTAAATAAATTTATGCAATGCAGATATATAAATACAGATGTATATATAGACTACACAGCATTTTAAGAAGCTTATAATCTAAGAGGAAAAATAAAGTATTTAAAAAAAGTAAAAAAAAAATGGAGTAAAGTCCCTAAGAGGTTCTGTCACAAAAGGACAGGGATAGAAGAAAAAAAAAAATAGGCAGACATTACAATTTCACAGATGTAAGCATCACAAGTTCACGAAGACATCACTTTGTGCTATCTTTCTGCTTTGTCAATGTAGTCAAGTAACTTTAGTGAAATGATGTCAAGTTCCTAAAAGCTGAAAGAGCTATTACGACATCTAAGATCAGTGGAAAAGCTATCATGAAATGTGATGCAAAATTTCTGCGTAAGTAATTTACTTTTTAAAGAGCAACATTCTTCTTCCCTGGAAAATAACATTGCTGCATTTGGAGAATTTATAACAACCAGTAAAGAAAATCTGCTATAAAAAAAACCTGAAAGTAATCTTTCATTATTCATACTAAATGGAATGAAAAAAAATAAATAATTAAATAAATAAATACAATTATCAGGCTTTCTAACATCATTCCAGTATGAATCCAGCTTGTTCAGGCAAGACCATGTTTAAAAATTCTGTTGAGTGATTGCGTTGTTGAAGGATTTTTAATCCACTTTTTCATAGTAGAGCCTACTCTTAACTTGGCCAAAACGTTTAGAAATTATTCGTAATTAGATTCCTAAACTTTACTCATAGAGATCTGACATAATCAGAAGCACACCTGGTACTGGTGGCCCTGGGATTATACAATACTTCACAGTAATATACGAAAGAGTAATTTGCAAGCCCTCAGAGAATGATAAGAAGACACGTCCAAGATGAAAGAGAATAGGTTGAGATTAGATTTTAGGAATAAATTCTTTACTGTGAGGGTGGTGAGACACTGGAACAGGTTATTCAGAGAAACTGTGGATGCCCCATCCCTGGAGGTGTTCAAGGCCAAGTTGGGTGGGGCTTTGAGCAAGCCGGTGTAGTGGAAGGTGTCCCTGCCCATGGCAGGGGGATTGGAGCTAGATGATCTTTAAGGTCCCTCCCTTCTCAGCCAGCCCACTCTATATTCTATGAAGATCTAGATGTTATAGGGGCAGGAGAAAAACTAGCGCTTAAACATGCAGATATACTGTTCACAAATCTACCAAAGGCCCAGGGGAGTTTCTCAATCACACACCACTGTTCTCTTCACAGCACAAATACCAGACATGTTCACATTAGAAAAGCCTACGTGTCTTTTATGAAAGAAGCAGGACTGCTACTTTTGAGAGGCAAACAATCAAAGTGTTTTCACAAGAACATTCCTGAAATCAAGACAGAGGGAATAAAGGATGTTTCTGCCAAGATAAAGGAAATGAACTGCTGTTTGTGGCCACTATATAAAAACCCAATAAATGTAATAAGTCCTGCAAAGTCATGAAGCTGAATGTCCCTTAACCATGTTACTTTAAAGCCTTATATTGCATTGTAAATATATTTAATTTGAGTACTCAGGTAGTGGTGTTGGGATACCTGTTTTTGCTTTGAAATTCTCTTAGTTATGGCATTTCTAGTGTGCTTTTCCAATTTTTTTTTTCCATGGGATATGTGCTTTGACTCTCAAAGAGCTGCTGGCCATTTACATGCTAGCTCTGTTAATCACATCTTTTCTCTTTCAATATGCAACTTTTTTGCTCCAAATATGACAGAGAAGTACAGTTATTCCCAAGGAGTGACGAAAAGTCTGCCCCTGCTTTGTCAAGGTCTGTACAGACATCTCAGGGAAAAGAGCTACGTTTCCTTTGCCTCCCTATCTTTCCACAACTGTCATGCCTTTGCTTGGCAAAAGAGTGCATGCCTTTTAATCACATTCCCTGTGCTGTCCCCTGGCCCCTAGACTCAGGCTCTCCTTCTTAGGCTAGGCAGCCTGTGATGGATACCTGAGATTTTTTTCAGCAGCAGTTTCACCTACAGCTGTGATTCTGCATGAAAACTGTGAGGTATGAAGAAAGAAGGTGTTTCTAAAAAAAAGTCTGTATATCTCACACTGTAGGGATAGGAGACACTACTGATGTCCTTAGACCTTAGGACTGCATAATTCAGAATTCTGGTCAGTCTCCCTGTTGAGGGGGGACAAAAGCAATGATTATACAGTGACTACTCAAGTACTGTATTAGTGGAAGGTGCTGATATGATACAGGATACATTAAGAAAACATTTGAAGTTGTCTAGAAGAAATTCAGGGTAATAGTGGTAGGATTTAAAAGAGAGTGTGCAGGTATATGAGGCGGTATCAACCAAGTAAGTTTTACCTGTGAATCTCCATGGACTGAATTATGATTATGTTCCCCAAGCTTTTCCCTTTACTTTTCTTTTTGTCTCTAAATTCTGTGACTCTAACTGTAAAATTGCTACAAAGAAAGCAGGCCTTAGAGAATTTTCAGCTGAGCTAACACCTGAAGAAAAAAAGATACCTCTGGAGATAACTGCAATTGAATATTCACATCAAAGGAATTAGAGAAACTTCTGAACTTTCGTTGCTTATTCACCTCATATCCTTGGCCTTTCACAAGATATGACTGTGGAACTGAAAGAAGACCAAAAGAAAACATTACTTTTTTATTATCTTTGCAATTTCTTTCAACAGGGGAAAAAGATCTAGTTCTTCAGTTGGGTTGGAACTGTCATTTTGCGTGTCAGCTGAGGCAGTCTTTCAAAGTCAGTCACTGAGCTTATACTGTCACTCAGCCTTTAGTGCTTTTTTTCTTCTCACTGAATAGAAGTTAATTAGAACAAGACACATAACATAATAAACTGCTTTGTCACAGGCACAATCAAAAACAGACTTTTAATTCTCAGACTTCTAATTTGTTCTTGACCCTTTATAAGACTGCAAAATCTTTGGAACTGGACTCTCCCAGTTTCTCTGGTTTCCATAGTATGGAGCACTCCACCAGAATCAATATATTTAATATTTAGCAATCCCCATTGAAAATCTCGTTGTGATAATAGCTTATAAATAAGTTTGTTTGCTTTTGGATTCTAATAATTCCTGACAGTCTTGAGATATTTTCAGTTTCCATGACAGCTACGAGTTCTCCTTCTGCCTCCATTTTAACAGAAATTTTTTCTCCAATCGTCTATGTCTGTAGTTTTAAGGTAAATTCCAAATATCAGAAATGTCATCATAAAATTTCAGAAACTGGAAGCACTGTGGTGTTGAACAGATAATAACAATTAGACTGCAAATTACTCCATCACAGAGCTATAATCTGCAATCTCCAATCGCGCGTTAACAGTTGCAAATTCTATATCTAAGCACATCTTTTACTCAGAAGCCAAGGTCATGATTTGGATGGCTTAGCTACGCCTCTGCCAGAGTTTCTTTTTGTGAGTAATAAGGGATGTTTGGAGAAGGTATCCCTCACACTGTCATTGGGTACCAGGGTCTCCAGAAGAAAGGTCGCTCTTCTCCCCTGCCACTACACATTGGCTCCATTCCACAGAAGTGGTCCCTTAGGGTGAATCACCTGGTCCCAAATAAAGCTGTTTGTAAATCAGAAGTCATTTGCTGCAAAGTACACACAGCATGTCAATGGCAGCAAACCACCAAAAGTTTACCAGGTACAAATATTTACTGGCTGCGGGAAAGGTTTCCTGGATGGATATCAAGAATTTTCCAATTTGCGTTAAGTGTGTGGTACATGGTGGTTTTTTCACCATCACTCTGGAGCCCCACTTCCAGCAGTGATCTCTTCAGATCTCATTTTAAAGGGTTGCAAGACCACTGAAAGCATAGAAAATACTGTAAGGAATGGGGAAGAGTAAACTGAATTAGTAGTCTGCCATGAGAACTGCTACCAAATTAAAACTGCAGCATGAGGCCACAGAACTGTTTGCATGACATTTTGAAGTAAGATTTACAATTAAATAAGTGCTGTTGCTGAATTTCAATCATGTCTTGTCTCATTAAAAAAAGGACTCTGAGTTGATTTTTACAGGAATCTGAAGGTTAAGGTCTTTACCTTCGTGAGTTGTTGTACATAATAACATTTGGATCCAGATGGAAGAGCTAGTATTTCTTGAATATTCCCGTGTCATTTGCTTCTGAAAAATTCTGTTCAGCCCCATCCCACTGTGAATAAGCTATACATAACCCAAACAAGCACAGATGATGTTTACTAACACTATCAAAACTTAGTATATGGAAGAGTGGAATAGAACAACAAGGCTTCTCAATAGAAGCAAATACTACATTAGTGTATGAGTGTGTATTGGATCTTAAGAGTCAAATTCTTTGGACAAGGCGATATATTTCCATTGGCAACCACAGAGTTATATATTGTAATTCTGTCTAAAACCAGTGCAAGCAAACAAAGAAACAAAAAAATTAAATCTCAAACAACTGCAGGAATCTCTTCATCCTTTTGGTAGAAAGCATTTCTCCTGTGTCTGAGCTCTCTCATCTGTGACCACATAATGGTCTGACACAAGTTCCTCTGAGTTAGGGTTAGTTACCTCAAAGGTTTCCAGAGAGATTATCTTCTGATCACAGACATTAGCACATTCATAGATATCTTTGATTTGCTTTTACTTTACAAGATAAATCTGCTGCCAAGTCAGAGTCCTTTCACTGCACAGCTCAAAGACTGTCATATTATGAAAATTAAAAAAAAAACCAGTTTCACAGGACACAGAATTACTAATTTTAGAGTGGATTATAAAAACAAGACTGTAAGTCAATCTTCTGATGAAGAATATGGAAACATTAAAATGAATAGAAAACAAGCAAAATTGCTAATTTAGCACTTCTAATTTTCAAAAGAAGATTTTGACATACAGAAAAGAACATTTAATAAAAGTCACTGATGTCTGTCCTTAAAAAAGAACGTCTGCATGCTTAATGCCAGCTATAACTGAATGTGATTAATTTAATCTTTTTATGTTCGCAAAAGAAGGGAAGGGATAATTAGTTTACCATCCTCAGATACTCTGAATGGCTCTAGCTTGTGATAAAATGTCAGAACGTATCAGAAGTATAATTTTTGAAGAAGTATATTTCAAAATCTTCAGACCCACTAGAGGTTACTTGAATGGTCATTTTCTGAGGAAAAACGGGGAAACAATGAATTTCAGCATAAATCTGGATTTTGTTAACACAGAAATGAGCTTAAGACAGAGATGAAAATACACGTATATATCACATAGTGAGTAGTACACACAGATGCAATATACATTTATTCCACTTAGAGTATATTGTAGACATGTAGAACATGAAGACAGATAAATAACAAGCACAAGAGAGAGTCCTCTGGGCCTATAGTCTCCCTTTTGAGAAGACTTGGAATTAAAAAAGCGTTAATTTAGTGTTATCATGCCTTGCATTCAGGGAAAAAAATTGTAAGAGTTCAAGGAAAAGCAACAAAATCACAACTGGCTTAGAAATAAAAAGTATGCTCTGTAACAATCATTTAACAATATGCTTTTCCTTTTTACTGCTATTAGTTTAAGTACACACATACATAGATACAGAAAAATTATTCGTGTCCACTGTATAGGCATAAAGGGAAGAAATTAACAATTTCCATCATTTAAAATAAATGATGTGTGAAATTGGGCCATGAAGATTTCCAGTGCTAGCCATCTATCTTAAACTAATGGCAAAGAAGATCTAATAGATAAGAAACAAAGAGAGTCTGAAAGTAATGGAATGTCCTCTATCACTTCGATACTTCTAAGCTTAGCAAAGCACATGAACAGATCAATGGGCCTATTTCACAAGTCAGTTCTGAAATACGGAGTGAGATTTCTTAAAGTGACTAATTTTTGTCCTATAATTCTCTCGTTCATTTACATAAAGCAACACCACATACACAGAGGTTGTCATGGAAAACCTGCTCCCCAGCAGGGATGCACCAGGAAATGAACCAAATGCACAAGTCAAGGCATCTGTTTTCTGGTGCAGGCTGGGCATTCCCCAAAAAATACATAATTCCTGATGTTCCATTCTGGCCATCAGTTACTTACTGTGTGCTTGTAGTTCTTCTTTACGTGGTAACCAGACACAGAGGCCAGAGATCAAGAGCTTGGTACATTCTGCAGTTTCAGCAGAAAAGCCATACAATGGGGAAGAGAGAAAGGAAATATTTTAGTCAGCTCTGGGAAATGCTAGATGTTGAAAGCAACATTTCAAAGGATGGGAAAACTAGAGCTGAAAATGGAGAAAAGTCTTGGTTTTTTGTCTCTTCAGGCTCTATACTCCTATATGTGAGACTCCCTACTCGTGCAACACATCTAATGAATTCTATACTCAAAGATCTCTAACTTATTAACAAAGAAGATTGCAGCACCATGACATATGCATTTCAGACACAAGATTAGTACAAAAAATAATGGAAAATGGACAGCGCTTGATAAATATTATGGATATAAATAGTCTTTCATTTTTAATCCCAACATTTATAATTAAAAATCACAGGGTTTAGCCAAATAGCTTTGGGTTTTTCTTGAAACTGATATTTCTGATTATATACCAAATGGTCAAGAACATATTTGATTAAACTTTTTTTCCTCGCGCTTTTATTGCCTTTTCCCCTAAGGAAAAAGTGAAAAACCAAACACACAAGCAAACATTTGCTCAGCTTCACTCTCAGACAGGAAATTAAAGCCAGGAAATGTTACCAAACTTGCCTAAAACACCTCTAGAAGCTTAGACGAAATCACAGGACTAATTTCAAAAGGTGGAAAACAAAGAATGAAAGACATCATTTTAACTAGCAACTGCCAAGGTAAGGCACAACAAGCAGAGTAAAGAATGCATTGGCAGTTTAAGCTTAAAAGACATTTGGGATTTTAGGTAGACAAATCTTAGTTGTATTATATGTTTGAAATTCAGGGGACATAATACACAACTTCTGGGTTTCAGTAATAGTACATACAAGATTAATTACCCTTCTCAGTTACTACAGAGCAAAGACCCAAGAGAGAAAATGTTTAATTAGGATGGATAATCTATCTGGGAAAAAATCTGCGTGATTGTTTATTTTCTGCATTAGAAACAGGGGCAGTGTCAACTTACTCATTACTTCATTGATATGATTTCACTGCACTGAAGGGTATTTAAGAGATCTCTTGGGTCAACAGGAGCCCTACGGCTTCATAAGTGACAGGAATCATGGGAACCTTGGACTAGCTGACCTGTTACCAATACACTAGTAAATAATCATATGCTAAAGCCTTCAATTCCTTCTCAGCAATTATTACTCTCAATACTGGAATCTAGGGAGAATTCATAAGAATGTGCTGTAACTAATGTTTAGCACTTTTTCTTAATGCTTAATATTTGTTCTATCTGTACAATGGCTAAATCTGATTATCAGTGCAAAAAAAAAATTTCTGTTCTAGTTCTCTACTTTAATTCCAGTTATCATGTCTTTATATCATAAAGTAAGACTCCCATTCATGGCACCGATATTCTTTATAAAAAGCAATTTCTTAAGACTCTCAGCACCTCTCTAAAGTCTTATTCTTGACATTAGTACCAGAGGAAATTATTTGCCTACACTTAAATTACACATTTGCTGCCAGCATGTAAAAAGCAACCAAATCTCCTGAATACTAACCCTGTGATACAATGATAGGTTGTTTCTTTTATTTTATTTTCCTTCTCATCACCAATACAAAATTTGAACTAGCTTGGAGTTCTTGCTTGGAGCACTTATAGAGACCCAAAGCGTCAGGCCTGGACTCAAATGTTCCTCTTACCTATTTAACTTAAGAACAATCATAGAATCATAGAATCATAGAATCATAGAATCGATTGGGTTGGAAAAGACCTCCGAGATCATCGAGTCCAACCCTTGGTCCAAATCCAGTCCATTTACTAGATCATGGCACTCAGTGCCACGTCCAATCTGCGTTTAAAAATCTCCAGGGATGGTGAATCCACCACCTCTCTGGGCAGCCCATTCCAATGCCTGATGACTCTCTCTGTAAAGAATTTTCTCCTGATATCCAACTTAAATTTCCCCTGGTGGAGCTTAAGCCCGTGCCCCCTTGTCCTATTGCTGAGTGCCTGAGAGAAGAGACCGACCCCCACCTGGCTAGAACTTCCCTTCAGGTAGTTATAGACGGTGATGAGGTCACCTCTGAGCCTCCTCTTCTCCAGGCTAAACAACCCCAGCTCCCTCAGCCTTTCCCCATAGGACTTATGCTCCAGTCCCTTCACCAGCTTTGTTGCTTTTCTCTGGACCCGCTCCAGCACCTCAATATCCTTTCTGAACTGGGGGGCCCAGAACTGAACACAATACTCAAGGTGTGGCCTCACCAATGCAGAGTACAGGGGAAGGATCACTTCCCTGGTCCTGCTGGCCACGCTATTTTTGATACAGGACAAGATCCCATTGGCCTTCTTGGCCACCTGGGCACACTGTTGGCTCATGTTGAGCTTCCTGTCAATTAGTACCCCCAGGTCCCTTTCTGCCTGGCTGCTCTCCAGCCACTCTGTGCCCAGCCTGTAGCGCTGCATGGGGTTGTTGTGGCCAAAGTGCAGGACCCGGCACTTGGCTTTATTGAACTTCATCCCATTGGAATCAGCCCATCTCTCAAGTCTATCCATATCCCTCTGCAGAGCCCTCCTGCCCTCCAGCAGGTCGACACTGCCTCCCAATTTGGTGTCATCAGCAAATTTGCTGATGATACACTCAATCCCCTCATCTAAATCATCAATAAAGATGTTAAACAGGACTGGGCCCAACACTGATCCCTGGGGAACACCACTAGTGACCGGCCGTCAGCTGGATGCAGCTCCGTTCACCAGCACTCTCTGGGCCCGACCCTCCAGCCAGCTCCTAATCCAGGAGAGGGTACACTTGTCCAAGCCATGGGCTACCAGCTTTTCCAGGAGTATATTATGGGAGACATTGTCAAAGGCCTTGCTGAAGTCTAGATAGACCACATCCACAGCCTTCCCCTCATCCACCAGGTGGGTCACCTGATCGTAAAAAGAGATCAGGTTGGTCAGACAGGACCTGCCCCTCCTAAACCCATGCTGGTTGGGTCTAATCCCTTGTCCATCCTGAAGGTGCTGTGTGATTGCACTCAGGATGATCTGCTCCATAACCCTGCCAGGCACTGCTAATTTTGATTCATTTCAATTCAGTTTATTCTTTAAAAAAAAACAAACCAAAACAAATTATGACACAACACACACCACATGACCCTACATGGTAAATGTAGAGGAGAGCTTGAAATTGAGTAGAAATGGACTTTTACATGTATATGGTGCAGTTGGTTAAAAAGAATGACTCAAGAATTCAGAGAAATTCATAAACTCAAGAATGACTCAAGAATTCAGAGAAATTCATAAACGATGACATATAAGTGCAATGTTAGGAGGATCACCCAACACAGGCTGATCTTGTGTACAGTAATGCAATGGTCCTATTGCTCATTTCAGTGACAAAACAAACTCCAGGATCTCTCCATCTTCTGGTAGGTTTTTCCTGGACTCATTCGAAGCCTGGCTCTCCAGGACAGCAATTCTTCACTATGTTTCCATCAAAATAACTATTCTTCTTCTGAGTTTTAGATGCTTTCAGCCTAACCATTGCTCACTGAAACTCTGACAGCAGTAGCACTACCTCTCTCTTTTCCTCCACACTGTTTTTCTTCAGCTGTTCAAAGACCGTCCCGTCCTTTAGCTGTTATCTGTTCTGTATATCTATTAAATATCCAGCCAACATCTTTGTCTTCTTCCACACTGAGTTTTTTCAGATCAAAAAAGTCCACTTTAATTTCTTTTGGAAACCAGCATTTTCCTTAAAATACTAAAAAAATCATATTTTGCCTCATAGACTAGCAGCAAAAATTTTCTGGTGATCAGAACATTTAAGCATGTGAAAAATAATAGATTTAGTCATCACTGTTGACTAACACACAATCTAAATATACAGGCTCCGAGGTCCTCATGGGCTAGTTCTGCATTACCATGTTGTGTAACACCTCCCCCAAACCACAAACACATGAAGTCTAAGATTAAAAATATAGAAAATAAATAAAACTAATCAAATTGCTCTACTATAATAAAATGTTGTTGCTTTGATACTAGCCCCAAAATATCTGATGCTCAATTTTTATTTTTTTTTAATTTCTGGTGTCAGTTTTTAAAAACACTCAGGGCAACACCCACATTTTCCATTCACTGAAGATATCCTGTCAGTCCTAATTCTCTTCGAAGTTAGAGGGGCCTGTGTTAAGTGCCCCAGCTGCTTCTAGTAACAGCACTGGAATAGGCTCACTGTCTCACTTGTGGCACCCCTGGTTTATTGTTTATATGATCCCACAGTGATCCCATGGCAGCTGAGCATCCTGGAGCCCTGCTGAACATCTGCAAGTGTCTGTCCTCCCCCTAAGGGAGGCTAAACATTTTCCCAGCCACTAGCGTCAGATGAAGAGAGAGAGAGAGATTGACTGACAGCTCTTCTTGCTGCAAGTGCTGACTGTACCTCCTTAACAAATCCGAGTACTACAGGAGAAACTGTCGTGATGTAATTTGATGCCAGCAGTGGTGGTGGTATGCCCACAGCCCAAACCACTGCAAGGCCCAAGCATCTGCAGTTTTTCTAACTTTTCTTTGATTTTTGATGCCACAAGTGTTTGTCTTGTACAAGAATCACATGGCAGATTGCAATTTATCATTAGCAGCTCTAGGCTTCTAAGTCTGAAGTTTCTGCTCCTTCAATCTGCACCCCAGGCTGACTTGGTGACAAGAAGTAATGAGGGAGAGCTCAAGTTTTCATCGCTTTTAGCTACAATAAATCCTCAGCAATTCTGATTACTAGGCACTGCATACAGTGCCATGAAAACTTCTCTTCACAAAGGCACATCTTCCCAGGTTGGAAGCTGTGTCCTTAATAAGATATGTTGAAGTGAATGTCGTTTTTGTCATAAGGGGAGAAGATTCTTTGTCCAGATAAAGGAAACTGCATCATCTTTGAGAAAGGTTGTGCCTGGGAATCAAACTCAAATCTAGTGCTCTTAATGACATCTGAGAGTTTCTGTTTTCAGCACCAGTGTGGCTGTCATCATTATCTTTGGCTTTTTAAGCCCTTGGATCCTCGTGCTAAGCTCCTTTCTCTGTGGCCAGAGCTGGAAGGCAATTAGACCAGCAGTCAGTGGTGAATGAAGCACAAAGCTCTCTGCTGAAAGGTTTGGTCATTTGAGATCCTTGACACAAGCTGCCAGTGAAGAAACTAATAAGCAGAAAAGAAGAGCTTGCTGATGCTTTTCCCCTGTATTACTAATAAGCGGTAAATAACATGTAGAAATATCAGCTATCTTCTTTTTTTTTTTTCCCTCAGCTTCACAAATTTTTGTGGACTTGAGCAGATTCACACAGCAGGGGTTAGACCTTAAGCCAGCAGAGAAACACCAGGCTCCAGGTGCAATGTGAGAAAGTCAGCAAGGTGCTTCTCTCACGTCTGTGTTGAGACTGACCAGAATCCCAAACTCTTATCTCTCCTCACCCATGCAACTGCTACACAACAAACGTCCATTTAGGGTAAATACAAACATGGACTTCACAATTGAAACTGCCAGACAAAATTAGGTGAGTACAATAGATATGCTGTGCCAAATCCATGATTTTGCTGGGACATCAGAATTTATTCCTCAGTCCTGTGTCTTTTTAGACTCACAATAGTAAGGAATGCATCTTTTCTGAAAGAGAATCCTAAAATCCAGTGTGGACAAATTTTTTTATAAGCATGACATAAAAAATCTTTGGTGTTTGATTTGTACTAACTGTGTCTAGATTCCTGCAAGGGAAGTGTCTCCTTTCTCTCCCACTCTCTTTGCTGATTACAGAGGTATTAGGACATGTTTAGCTGAACAGATAACTTCTAAGCACTTTCCAACTTCATCATTGAGGTAAGTCTCGTATACTGGAAAAAAGTCTCTACAGCCATATCCATTTCAATTCACCAGACAGGCACTTGGAGCTAATGTCACAAGGAGAGAGGATTAGGAATGTTAATATTCAGCATGATATCACAGAATCATAGAATCACAGAATCATAGAATGGCCAGGGTTGGGAGGGACTTCAAAGATCATCGAATTCCGAATCCCTGCCATGGGCAGGGACACCACCCACTAGATCAGCTTTCTTAGGGCCCCATCCAACCCAGCATTGAACCCTTCCAGAGATGGGACATCCACAGCTTCTCTGGGCAACCTGTTCCAGTGTCTCACCACCCTCAGAGTAAAGAATTTCTTCCTAATATGTAAATAAAAATCTCTCCTCTTTTGGTTTAAAATTGTTCCCTCTTGTCCTATCTGCCCGTGTAAAAAGTCTCTCTCTCTCTCTTAATTTCCCTTTAGGTCCTGGAAGCCCACAATGAAGTCTCCCTGAAGTCTTCTCTTCTTTGGGCTGAACAATCCCAGTTCACTTTGTCCTCATAGGAGAGGTGCTCCAGTCCTTTGATCATCTTCATGGACATCTTCTGGATCCACTCCAAGAGGTCCATGTCTTTCTTGTGTTGAGGAACCCAGACCTGGGTGGGGTCTCTCTTGTGTTGAGGAACCCCTGCAGGTGGGGTCTCTCATGAGGGCAGAGTAGAACAGGAGAATCACCTCCTTCAACATGCTGGCCACTCCTCTTTTGATGCAGCCCAGGATACAGATGGCCCTCTGGGTTTCAGTGCACACTGCTGGCTCCATTCTGGGGGTTTTTCCACCAGAACTCCCAAATCCCTCTCTGCAGGACTGTTCTCAATGAGTTCTTCTCACAGTCTGAACTCATGTCTGTGATTGCCCCAACCCAGGTGAAGCACCTTGCACTTGGACTTGAACTTCATGAGGTTATCATGAGCCCACTTCTCAGTTTTGTCTGTAGTACTATGTGGAGTCCTATCTCAAATAAAATTCCCAAATTCAAACTCTGCTTTATGCAAGAAGAAGAACTGTGTGGAAGAATCAGGACCCTACACAACACTACAACATATCTGGAGGGCTCTGCATTAAAATTCTTACCACAAAATAGGCTGAAGAGCTATATGAACCCATATCTCACAAATTGCAAGTAATTGCTGCAACGGCTGGACTCCTGCCTAAGAGACAGGAAGGCATTTCTTCCTGCTGATAGTTCCTTTAGCATGCTTGAAGAACATCCACAAAGTCAGTCCCAGAAGATAAGGTAGTCAAGTGGATACCCAAGTATTTACCGAAATCATAAATGTTAAGAGTAAAGGTATTAATGGCTGCATGCATAGTGGAAATGACAGAAATGTGGGCATCTGGAGACCACAGGGTTACAACTAACTGGTTAAAGGGGTAAGATTTTAGCATATAGTTCAATCAGAAACATAACTTCCCCCATCCTCTTTCTTCATCTTATGTGAGGAAGGGGTTTTAATATTCTTCCAGTTACAGAGGGTTTAGGATAATACTATAATAAGAATTTCTACTGCTGTGGTGATCATTACAAAATCATGATATATAGCCAGTAAAACTACTAGCTGTGAGATATGCATAGGTGATCTATTGTTCTTTTATTTCTTGGTTTTGTATAACACAGAGCTTTTTGGTTTTTTCACACTCAAGAAGAAATATAATAACATAGTAGAATCAGAAAACCATTATAAGAATTTACCTGCAGGCTTATGAGGTGACTACAACACAAGGAAAAATAAATTGCAACTAATAGTGAGATAAGTTCATATGTCAACTAAACCATTGCCTACCGCAACAGATATTGTTCTGGTTGTTAATAATGCCATCATTTCACTTTCTTTGCTTTTTCTTTTCTCCCAGTACAACATAAAAACATTTTGGAAAATGAAATAAAGAGAGTTGGTGTTTTGGTACCTTTTTTCATTCTCACTTTCAAAAAGTGTGGCAGTTGGTCTTCAGCTTACATAAGCTAGAACTGGATGATCTTTTTCGACCTTCTTTAGAGAGCAATGGTCTCACTATAGATGGCCAGATGAGAAGAGTAAATGTGCCCAAAAACACCAATATAAGCCTTGATTCTAACCAACCACAATTCACCTTAATGCTGTTTGGCCACCTGGGGCATTTTAACCTTGGTTACTTTAAAAGTTTGGCGTTTTTTTTTAATAGCTACCAACCTCAGCTTGTTCCATTCTATTTCCATTTCAGATTCTACTCCAAATCAGCCCATAAGACTCTCACAGAAGCTCAGTACCTGAGGTCCAAAATTCACTCTAACCTTGTGTTTGTATGTCAGTACAGTTCTCTCCCAATTCTTTAATTTCCGGTCTGTAATCTCATAGTTGACAGTTTCTCATTGCTTAACAAGCACGGCTTCTATTCTTACATTCATACATTTTATCGAGCTATCACTAAAGAGTAAATTTCTGCTTTAGAGCAATAAGTTGAAGTCAATCCCAGTGTAATTATCAGCAAGTTTGGAAGAGTAGAACACACGGTCTAAATAGACATGCTCCAAGGTCCTTATGGGCTAGTTCTGTGTTACCTGGTAGGCACTTGGTCATGTTGCACTGAAATAAAGTGGTGCTCCTGAGGAAAAAAAAAAAAAGAAGGCTTATTTGTAGAATTTTTTTTTAAATAGTAACATTTATCCCTCACTGCTTTCTTAATAATGATTAGATGCAACATGAAAAGAGTGCAAAATAATGAAATTCAGATAAGTGTCCCATGACTTTCCTGATTTGAATGAATGACATTGACCCATGCTGTGCAAACTCACAACAAAGTCCACTAGTACTGCTATATGATCCTTACAAAGCACTTGCCTGTTAGCCCTGTGGCAAAGAACACAAATCACCTTTCTGCTTTGGTTTCCTCTTCCTGTCTAAAGATATTTAAGGGAATGACATTCACAGTAGCAATTCATCATATATGATGATAATAATAATTGTATATCTCCTTTATTACTCAAACCTAAAGAAAAGCAAACAAAACAAAAGAAATACAGGAAAATATGGCTCTTATTTCTCATACCAGAGATAATCCTAATTTGCTCTTCCAAGGATAGAAAGGTTGAAACAGTATAAATCAATGAAAAAAATACTGACATCTTTCAGTGCATCTGAGAGGAAACAACTTTAAAGCTGTGCATATATTTTGAGAAAAGAACTTGTTGAAAATACTTTCACCTTGGCATGACTTTCCTCCACTGCATCCTCTGTATTTCCCTTTATACAAAGATTGATATTAGATCAGTGGATTCAGAGTATGATCATGATATACCCAAGAACTCAGTAGGTGTTTTCCTCTGCTGTTGCTCTGTTATATACAACAGTTCAGCACTGCTCTTTACAGGATCTCTGTACACAGCCAGTGGTAGATGCAATCTACCTGTATAATTAGCTATTCAGGAGTGTGCTTAAGGTTTTGCATTTAGATAGATCTTGTTCATATCAGTATGTTCTATAACACTCAAAGTTATGCAGAGAGAAATCCTCATATGGTAGAAATCAGATTAGCTTTGACAGTTACACCAGACAAGTACCCAAGTCAAAATGTATTATATACTCTATGCACCAAACCTCCAAAGCTCTGCAGATACTGTTTTTTATAGGAACTGAGTATTAGCCAATGGAACTAACCCAGCACAGTAGAAAATATGCAAGTTACAACCTTTTTCTTAACTTGGCAAAGCAGACATGGCTCACTCCACACTTGTCTGGTAATTAATCTACATAATATGAGTGTTCTCCCACACTGATTGTCTGTATCTCTCCATTCTGCAGCTGTGTTCTCTCTGACAGGAGCTGCTTCACACCCCAGTAAAACAGGTGTCTCATGAGTAGCTGTACCTGGTCCATCTGGCAGTAATTTAACAATGACACTTTTATTATCAGTACTCTATAATCAGCTCATTGTATGATCGCCAGTCTGTCCCCCTGCCATTTTCTGGTTTGTGTGTTTGCAAGTTTTTCTATTTTCAGTACGAAACTAGTCTTTTGGGCCTTATGCCTAGCATGTGCAACTGAGACTTAGGAGAGGAAGGCACACACAATGGGCCAAACAGCTGGCTTTGTGTTGCCTTAGTAGAAAATGTCTAATTACAGCAGAGTACACACTTCGCCATTGATGGCAACACATTTGTATTAAAATGCCTTTGTTCTGGGTAGGCTCCTATCATTTATCTAAATTACTATTATTTTCCCTTTCTCCTCAGAGCTTTTACTGAATCTCTGAGCAATTTCAAGCCATTAGCCTACAGATTCGAGCTTTATTCAATACGAATGCATTACTAGGAGAATGGCTGTCTGCCTAGCTGTGTCTGGCACTAGCTAGTCATGTCAGGAATCACAGATCCACGGGGCACGGCTCATCTCATTTTGATTGATGCTCCCCTGCCCTAGTGTTGCTGCCAAGAGAGGTTGTAATTCATGCCCGGATGATTCTACTGTCACTTATTTCTGCATACAGGGTCTGTTTTTTCAGGGTGCATTTTAATTTCTGGGGTTTATTTCCATTACCGTCAAAATCTACTTGATGCTGGAGAGACTGCTTCCCAATACAAACCAATTGAGAGAAGGATGTGGAGGATCTCCTATGTGGAGAAGGATGAGTGTGAGGAAGGAACAGGTGCAGCTGGCCCTTATACATATCTTTGCTCTTCATCCTGTGATTGGTGGCGAGCAGGGAACATCTGCAGTCATTTCTTCTCCACGCTGTGCTCTTGTCAGAGCCTTGACAGACAAGATCAATTACATCATCTGGGGTTTGTTGTTGTTTGGTTTTTTGTCTATCTAAATTAAGCTGTTTGGGCTAGAGACTGCTTTTACCTGCCTGTATATATTGTACCAGATGTACAGGGAAAGCATATTGACACTGCTAAAATGCAAATATTCACTAACATTTTAACTCAAATATCTTCCAGAGTGTTTTGAAAAGCTACTGCAGGGGTTGAGTTTCTGCCTTGGAGGGTCAAATATTGCTGCCTCCAAGAGAGGTTAGAATTAAGAGTGTCGAGAAAGCTGGGAAAGACTTTCATTCTGTGTACAAAAGGTCTTTTAGAATAAACTGAAGAATGCAGCTAGACTTTCTCTTCCAACAAAGTCAAGTATGGATACACAGTCAGGACACTGCCAGAACCTAGGGTTAGGGATAGTTTTAGAGGAAGGGCCTAGCTGAAGGGAAGACAAGACAGAGGAAAAGAGGGCTCCAAAGTTTTTTCATAACTAAATGAGGGCAGGGCACTAGATTTATCCTGCTAGCAGTAATTTTGGAATGCACACAACCTCAGTAGCAGCTGGGGATCATGTGTCCAGTAAGATTTAGAGTTTGGAGAATGAGAAAGCCAGGAAAAATGATAGCAGCAGGGTTTGAATACCTAAAAAGGGTAAGATTTAAGCAAGGACCTTTTGAAGCCTCTGGCCTATTTTTTTAACCCTGACTAGGAAACCTTGCAGTAGCCTCTAGCCTGCTGTGGCAGATTGCACTTTCAGTACAGCTCCAGGCTTTTTCATTGTTAGAACCTCCACTGTTACTTTAAACCTTCCTACGAACTGAGACATAGCCCAGGACTTCTGCCAAACACCTGTTGCATTTAATGTTTGGAGGAAGAATGTCAGAGCTTCTTAGGTGTAATGTTAGGCCCAGATTAGGGTTAACATTCAGCAGAAGTGAAAGCTAGGGGAGACAACCAGGTCTGCTTCTCCATTAGTGGAGATATACCACAATTCTATGCTGTACAGTACTTTGAAGGATTTAGGGCAGATTGGTCTTTCTTAAATATTAGTTTAGCTTAGAATTATGCCGCTTCTGAGAAGACAAGTAGGACCTGTGGTAAAAGAAAACTTGACTGTGTTTTTCAGTTCTCAACCTCGCATCATTCTCTCCAGGTAATGTGTTAAAGATTTGTACACTTCACTCTCAGACAAGGGATTAGGATGCTGAGAAACACCTAAACAAGAGATAGAGTAAAAGTAGAATCCAAAAGGGCCCATGAAGGTGATATCTGGGTCTTGGACTCAGACATCCGTCCCAGCTGTTCATTTCATTGTCCAGGCACAGTCAGACCTGAATCCATGATTATTTTCCAGATTCAGGTGTCAGTCAGGAGCTTTAAAAAATAGAAGTCCCAGGGTAACACTAATAACATGGTTGAAAAGAGGCTAGTATGACCTAGAAGGAATTCCCAGTCCTGTTTCGTCTGAGGGCTAAGGTTCACATTAGTAGCAGTTCTCTGGAGGAGGGACAGCAAGATTAACATTCAAAAACTGCCTTCTCATAAACCAAGAGTTTGTTAATGTCACTTTCAGCCTGAATACTCAGGTATTGTGCCAGGGAATCATCTCCCATGCGCCATTCTCCATCCATATGGGAATCTTTGTCTACACACTGATACCTGAGATGTTGCTGTCTAACCCTTTTAGCCCCAGACTACTTCATTCCTCAGCTCCATCTTCCAAAAGTCAAGTTACCAAATTAAATTTCATTTTAACTACTGCAACTGTCAGGCCACACTACTTTTCATCAGCCTTCACATCTTTCCGCCAGTTTATTTACTTACCCTCCTTACCCTCAGGCTTTGCAGAGCTCTCTCTCACACCTCTGCTATTTGTCTTATGCACCCAAGTCCTCTGCCCTTTCCTTATTTTTGCAGTGTGTGGATAGTCTCATCGTGCTATCTCTGCTCATTTTCATTCACAACTTTTTACTCCAGAAGACAGATCTGCTGTCTAAAGAAACTGTTGGCATCATTTTTCTGGTCCTGAAGGAGGTTTTATGATGTATCACAGCTCTGATTCGAAGCGCCATGCTTGCTTACCACTGCTACTAAGAACAACATACGCCAGAATAGGATTTAATACCAAAATATGACATTAATTTTCATTAGTCCATCTCTGAAAATGCAATAGACAGCTTACTTAGCTATATTTACTTTCCTGAACCCCAAAATGATCATACAATAAGGACACAAACTGAAACATATTGAAAAATGTTTGTATTTAATTTTCTGTAGGAGACTTGGATTTATAAACAAAGCAAATTTCCTTTCTTAGTCCATCACTTGTAATCAATTCTTCCTGGACCGGCAGATGAAATGAAAAAAGCAAGAACATACTTGTCTGACAGAGGTGATATGGGACACTCAAGTACAATTGCAACAGGGGCCACAAAAGCATCTAATAGATTGGTAAATTATAGACAAACATACTGATGCATCCTTTCCTTTGATCTATTTTATAGCAGATAGCTTTCATAGCTCTAAGGAGAAGATAAGGCACACATAGGAATAAGTTTTGCATTTGTAGTGGTACTAGATAGAATGAGATTTTAACAGCAGTAAATCATAGATACTTTAAAATTAGAGATGCAGAAGAATATTTAGGTCATCCAGTCCATCCAGTCCATCCATTCCATTTCCAATGGAATCTATTCTCCAGTATCTTTATACAGCGTGCTGCTAGAGTCTTTTTGGCTTGAGGTAGAAGGTGATCTCCAAATGAGATCATAAATAATTTCTCCCCTGTAGCAAAATTAAATTTCCTGAGCAGGTTTCAATCAATTTATTAATTCCCAGCAAGCTACTCTGTCATTTTTTCCCCACCAATTTGAAGCAGATGGCCTCATCTGAAAGCTAGAGACCTGAAGATATGCATTTTTTTCCACTTACAGGTCAACCACTCATCAGTGACCTTGAAAAGAAAAAAAATCTAAATGCTGAAAAAGTTTTCTTTGCTAAAGGAAAAATGAAAATATTTCAAGTGACTGGTTCCAACTACCATTCAAAATTTACCCTGTGAATCAATTAAGCACTTAACAATGAAACAGCACTCTGTGTTTCAGCCCACAAGCCATCTGTAGCCATATATGTCAGTTAACTCAGGCTGTAGCTTCTGGATTCCCTTTCAGAGGTCTGTCTGAGCCAACAGCAGTTTGCAAAGGATGGTGGATTTTTCCAAAGGCAAGAGGCTACCTTCCAAGCATCTTTTTCTACAGAGTGGGCTAAGAGGTAAAAAAGCTTCCAGAAATAGTCTATTCTTGCATTTCATTGTCTAGTCTCTGTCCTAGTCCCAAGAACATTCAAGAAAAGTTGCAGCTGTGAGTGGGCTGTATGAATTACTTTACTCATGGCATCCGACACATGAAAACCATCTTTTCAAGTCACTTCTCCAGTCCTGCTATCTGCAGACAGGCTTCAACAGAGTAGTTGATCTGCACATGAGCAGTGCAACCGACACTTCTCTCAATTTACTTTCTCTAAAATGCAAGAAAAGTATTATAAAAAACCAAGTGCAGTTTTTCTCATTCTTTTCATGATGACAATATTTTTTTCCTTGAAATCCCTGTCTAAAATTCATCTGTGTTGGTTTACCATCTTGCACTGAATCCCTCTGCAGTGTTAACTCCACATCTCTATTTTCCATTTGCTGTGTCTGATGTTATTGCTGAAGAGCTGGGTTTTTTTTACTTCTGATCTATTCTAGGCTACTGGTGCAGATTCTCAGTTTTATGAAAAACCCAAGAGCAAATCTGTCATGCACTATTCAGTTCCAGCTGGCCTGATTTCCAGAACAGTTTATCCAGTTGTTTGTTGGCAGATACATTACCACAGGACACAAGAAAAATCCTTCTCATGAGAATGCATAAAAGATGTGTAAGAACAAGTAGCTATAAATGGTTAATTTTCACAATGGGAAGATATCAAAAGTGGTCCTAGTATTTTTCAAGGTATTCATCTATGATGTGGCACAAAGTTATTGAGAGCGGTGAAAATTAGAATTGACAGCTAAGAGTTACAGATGGTTCTTAATGCTAAGTAACTGAGGAATAAAGTCTCAGATGAAACTCAGTATCAATAAATGCAAACTGAGGTACATGGAGAACAACCTTAATTAGACAAGTAAAATGTCAGCCTGTTAGTTAACTCTTTCTCCTCAAGAAATGATCCTGGAATTCAATTAAAACACCAGTTCAGTGCTCGGCATCAGCCAAAGAGGGAAACAGATTATTAGAGAGAGGTGAGAGAGAAATACTGGAGAAAAGAAAAGAGAAAGTGTATTATGTCATACTATGATGCTATGGAGCAGTTAAACAAGGTCAATGAAAAATAAGAAGCAGATTTCAGATAAGGTAAAAATTAGAAGATACACGATCTTATTACTGAAGATGAGACCCAAGAAAGGAATATATATTAGAGGTGAAAACAAAATTTTTACTGACATGGAGGTAAACAGGAAACATTTTTTTTGCCATTTCACAGAACACAAGATGTAGAGGGAATCCGATACAGTGACTGAGTCAGTATTCTCTTTGCAATACAGTGACAAAAACATAACTACACTTATTCATGCAAGAACCCCATTACAGGTGGGTCACTGATTTGCTAAAGCAGTGATAACTCTCTCACCAGCAGGCACTGTCTTCAAACAAGTTGGTTATTCATGAGTGCAATATGCACCTCAGTGCTAGTACTTGACCTCTTATTTGTTCTTTTCCTCCTCTGTTTGGACCAATTTATGCTCATAAAATTGCTTTGGGCCTTTTCTATCCTCCAAGCTTGTACAGTTCCATTGCATGATTGCTTCCTTACATAATGAGATAGCAACAGTAATTGATGACTTAATATTTCCCTTTTCTAGCTAATTATCTTCCTGATCACAGTGCTGCCATCAGGAATGTTTAGGTGCCACAGACTATTATACCAGTCAGGGCTCTAAGCCAGGAAACATCCAATGCTTTTAGTGCTGACAGGTGTCATATTTGCCTGAGGTGTTCTTTTCCAGATGTGATATGAAGCCAAGGTTTGTGCTGCACTGAGTTGCTGGAAGATGATGTGTCTCCATACGTGTTATCCTCTAACTCTAATTCATCTGCAAAATTCTATTTGCAGGTTTGGGTAAATAGACCTGACCTTTTAATAGAATGCATTATATTGCCCCTTATCTAAGCTAATATGAAGAACTGGCATGTGGTGCAAACTTATGTTCTGTCCTACAGAAGGGATTTAATGGAAGATATAAAGTGACTTTTGCTTGGGGATTTTGCAATCTAGGTCAAGTGTTCTGTGATCTTCAGCTGACAGGTACTCAATTTTAGGCACTGATAATACATTACAAAATTTAGACAATGACTACGAGTAAAACAAGAAGGAATTTAGAAAAAGTCCTTGTCAGTGTCTCTCATAGAAACTATGGCAGACAGAAGACCCATGGTAATGTTACTGGTACACACTTTGTAATTTCATCTACCAACTTCCAATCTGTGTTCCTGAACGTGCCCCACCCTTCACACCTATTTATATCCATGTATGTACATTTAGATTAAGTGGAAGAAAGAAAAAGGCAAGAAGTGACATATTCCAGAAGTGGACCACTCAACCTGTGTTTTTCTGAGCCAAGAATGAGTTTCTAAAATCAATGTTTACATGCAGGTTTTATGCATCACAAACTTATGTACTAGTGCAGCCATTTGAAAGATTTTGTCAGGAGTACCAAAAGTAAGAACATTATTGGTTACTAGTGTATTGCTATAGGGCTGGCATACACCATATTTTCCAAATAAGTTGTTAGATTGATCTATTTATCTAAAGAAATTACCCATTTTCTGACTCCATGATGCTAATTTCCCTTGATGGATCACTGACAGTAGAAGAGATGAATTCAAAACTCAGGATTGAAACTGATCCTTTAAAATTGTCTCTGTTCGAACAGCCATTGTGTCAGACTGGGCATTAATACTGGGTAAAATTAATTTCTTTGATTATCATTATATCAATTCATGTGTGTTTTGACTTTCATTTACAAAGGGAACCTGTCATTAATAAAATTTCTACAATCGAGACCAATATAATTATTCTATTTTTGATCAATGGTAATTTTATTTTCAGAAAGATCCTACTTCTAAAACACTTAATTCTCATGGTCAATTTTGATAACCCTAACATCTTGAAAAACATGGTCATTTACCTCCAAAAGACTGCAATACAAATTATTACAGAATCATAGAATCACAGGATATGCTGAGTTGGAAGGGACCCATCAGGATCATCGAGTCCAACTCCTCGCCCTGCTCAGGACACTCCAGGAGTCACACCATCTGCTTGAGAGCATTGTCCAAACACTTCTTGAACTCAGGCAGGCTTGGTGCTGTGATCACTTCCCCAGAGAGCCGGTTCCAGTGCCCAACCAACCTCTAGGTGAAAAACCTTTTCCTAATATCTAACCTAAACCTCCTTGGCTCTGCTTCATGCCATCTCCTTGAGCCCTGACACTGGTCACAAAAGTGAAGAGATTGGTATCTGCCCCTTTGCTTCCCCTTGTGAGGATATTGAAGACAGCAATGAGGTTTCCCCTCAGTGTCCTCTTCTCCAGGCTGAACAAAGCAGGTGACCTCAGCCTCTTCTCATAAGGCTTCCCCTCAAGACTCTTCATCATCCTCTTAGCCCTTCTTTGGATGCTTTCTAATAGCTTAATATCTTTCTTATATTGTGGTGTCCAAAACCGCACACTGTTCAAGGTGAGGCTGCCCCAGTGCAGAGCAGAGCAGGACAATCCCCTCCCTCAACCGGCTGGCGATGCTTTGCCTGATGCCCTCCAGGACATGATTGTCCCTCCTGGCTACCAGGGCACTGCTGACTCATATTCAATTTACCATCCACCAGGACCTCCAGGTCCCTTTCCACAGTGCTGCTCTCCAGTCTCTCGTTTCCCAATCTATACACACAACCAGGGCTGCCCCATTCCAGATGCAGAATCCAGCACTTTGCCTTGTTAAGTTGGTGATTGCCTGTCTCTCTGATTTGTTGACATCTCTACAGGGCCTCTCTGTCCTCAAGGGAGTCAATAGATCCTCCCAATTTAGTGTTGTCAGCAAAATTCTTATGGCATTAGAAAGAAGTGTTTTTTTCCCATGATAGATGGTCAATATCCTTGATAACTTTCTTTGTAATTATTGTTCAAAAAACCTGAAGCACAATAGCGTGGAAAAGCAGAAGATTGCACAAAGGAGACAGTGCTGTATCTTTAACTTGGAGTAATAAAATAGACATGGTAAGCAGCAATCTGTATTTTAGTGGTAGTTATTATAATAACTCATGGATTATTTAATTCATCATAAAGCATTTTATTACACACTCAGGGAAAAAAAAACCAATAAAAACCTAACCAACCAACCAACCAGCAAAAAAATGGGGGGGGGGAACAACCAGAAAAAAAGTCAATCCTAGCCTGCAAACACAGTTCATCAACACTTCCTAATACCACGTTTGGAATTCCAGATTGTATACATTTTTTCTCTCTTTCATTCCTAAACAATCTAAAATATATCAAAGGAGGTCAACATAAGGGCAACAAAAGGTACCTTTATTTGGGGAGAGGTTGCGTTTCATTCATACTTGCACACAGAATTAAATACCAGCAAGGAACATATTGACTTTTTGAAGGTTCTGTTTCATGCAATGAAAACCTCTAACTCACCAAGCTAAATCTAATGAAAGAAAGAAATTAAATAAAGAATGTCAAATGGGAACCATTTCACATCCTAGAAGAGCCCAAAGGCACAATTGGGCAAGACAGATGAAAATCAGTTAAAAGAAAAAGGAAAAGCAAACAAGAAAAGAAAAGTTGATGATGAACAGTCACAAAATATGTATGTTTTTGTAAATTAATATATGAGACTGTGTAATAACAAGAAAAATGTGTATCTAGAAATTTAAAAGTATGCCTTTGAAGCTATAAGTTGCATAAGTAAGCATATATTAAAGTCTGTGAATTGTATAAAATACCCAAAATTTCATTACAAGGTGAACTTAATAACAAGCAAAGATTGAAATCCTCCTTGACAAATGGCAGAAGTTTTTTCTGAAAACAGAGTTTTAGAGTTCCAGAAACTCAGAATCCAGCTTTCAGAACAGGCAAGTGATAACAGAAAAGAGAAACCTCGCTTTTACTTAACAAGTGCTAAGTGCTCTTTTTTATTTATCCTTCTATTCAGTTTCAGTTGTAGTTATATGTGAACACTCAGTCGAAGGTAATCCTTTAAAATAAGCTCATCTACAATGTCTTCATTGCTTTCTAATGTAAATCTACAATGTATAATACATTTCAGCTAGGAAAAATGCTATTTTAAAAACAGTATTCACTTTCTACTGTATAACTAAAACCTCGAAACCTCACACAATCACAACTCTTACTGCTATGTATTCCTCTAACAACATTAGAGAAACCTCTCCTCAAATCCAACCCTTTGTACCTGTAAGACGATGGTTGTTGCTCTCCAGCTTTAACAGGTGTGAAATGAAACAAGGAAAGAGTTCAAGACAATCCGATCTAGATTCAGACACTGTCTACCAGACTTGTGCATATAAGGTCTCACTTCCCACTTTACATTTTTACATCATAAAACTTTGATCTCTTTCTCTTACACACCTTTGGTTTGCACACAATAAAGGTTTAAGGTACAGGCTGAGGGTGTCTGTGTTCCTCTCTCCTTATGGCTGTGTAGCTGAGCAGAGGGTACAATACAATCAGGCTCTGAGCACGGATTTTGTGTGCAGGACCTCATGATTCTCCAGGACACACATAAGCTCCAAATATGAAAACTTCAGCTCTTGGAGCAAGTATCCATTATCCAGCTGCATGTGACACATGGGATGCTGGAGCAGAAGAGCATGTATAAAAACTAAAAAATGGCGTGGTAATTGAGATTGTATTACTTCTGTTTCTCAAGGATAGTACTTCACTCAAAAGAGCACCGGTATAAGGACCCTAAAACTGAGAGATGTCATACAGCTGGTCTGTCACAGGAGGCACTTGTAAGTAGAGCTCACAGCTCTGCAGCCTAGAAGTGCACATTTTTTCATAATATTTTGTTTTCACATTTTAGCATATTAGCTCAATGTGTAGGCTTCATACTGCCTTTTCTTATGTGAATTGCACGTGTCTTTTTTTGACCCTCTTACTTAAAAAGGAAGGTGTTCAGGGCACGTGAGCATCATAATTTTCTGGTATAAATATATTTTATAAACAGAAAATAATGGGAATGCATATTGGTAGAAATAATACCCCAGTAGGTGCATATAAGTGGTGCTAATAGGGAATGAATTTACTTAATAAGAGCCTCTGCATATGTAACTACTGATCTGAATCTGGCTTCAATTAATTACCTCTCAATATTCTTGTTTCTTTTGTTCTAGTGACAAGTCCTCAGTCATAAGAGAGTTAATTTGGGAGCCACAGAACAGCTCAGTCAAAGGAGAGGACCTGCCACAACAAATATAGGCAGAGCACTGGAGTTTTTCTAGCTGAAACTGGTAGTGCTGATCAACCGAGCTATTTCACCTTCATTCTGAAGTAGATCAAACAACATGGAAAGGGGATATCAGTAGAAAAGAATATTATTTGTGAATGAAATAATACTTTTCCCACTTTGAAACTATATTTAAAATTGTCCAAAAGAGGTTAGAGGAAGCAAACTGCACTCTGAACAGGAGTCTGTTCTGAGCTCAAAGAGACACAACTGCCTCAAGACTACTCCTGAGAAATGTTGTGCAATAAAACTGGCTCACCTACCCATAATCCTGACCTGAGATCAACAATACAGTCTCTTCCATCTTTCATCTATGCGAATAATAGGTGCTATAGCTTATTTTTGCATCACTGTCAACAGTTTCCTATATTGTCAATCTCTTCATGTTTGGAGAAAGACAGAAAGAGACTTGAACAATCAGACACCAGCACATTCTCTCACCATGGGAAGAAGTGAACAGTTCCAGCTTGCTGTGATAATGAAACTATGGTCTTACACCCCAAAATCAATTTTACAGACTCAGTAGCCTTTTCATAGTAAATCTCAGAACTCCTTAGGTACATCAGCTCGTCACCCCTGCTTTGGATGGTCCCCTCGAGAAGCTTAATGGCATTTGTAACACAATCCTGGCTGCTTATCCACTTTAAACATAGGAAGTTGGTAGAATCCATACAAAAGGAAAACATAAACAATATGAAACTATGTATATTAGATCACAAGCACATTTTAAATTACATTCATGTCCGAAAGCACATATCTATAAAAAGCTCGAAATTACGACATTATGAAACTGAGTTTTGGACAGGTAGTGTGTTCTCTGTGCTTCACAGCAGAGCAGCTGGAGGTACCGAGGCTGGGGAGCATGTTAGAACCTGATTAATCCACAGTCTGAAAGAAAAATGACAGACAAATGGCTAGCAACCTTCATGAATGATAAAAGACACATAACCAGGGGAACCAGAAGACATGCCACTGGTGTGAACACATTCTAGCTTCATGTCCTGGGTCAAAGGAAAGGAAAAAAGTGTTAATACCTGCTCCTTCTACCACAAATATTACACTTTGAGCTCAGTCTGTTTTGTGACAGAGGTTGACTGGAAGCAGCAGATCTTCAGAATTGCTCATTCTTGGGGAAGGAGCAAATTTCTACCACACTTTCATCCTATCTGGGAAGAAAAAGGGATAAAACCCTTTATCAGTTCCCGCTGCAAACCCAAGACAGCAGAAGAAGCCTCTTTCCAGTGGCTAAGCCTTTCATGCCATCACATTTCTTTGTATGCCTCCTTTTCTGTAGATACATGAATAAAACCTTACAAATGAGCATATTTACAGAAAAGAAGATCGAGAAAAAACTTGCCCTCAGCCAGCTCAGGATTGTTTTCTTCTTGAATGGACTATTTATGGACTATTTTCCCACTTTGCTCTGAGCTCTAACTTTCAGGCAAAACAGTGTGCCAAGCACTTTAAAATATATATCCATCTGAACATTTCTAGCAGTATAAGCATTGAATACCTTCCATGAGTCAGGATGGACAAGAGGAATGAATTCATTACATGTCCATTATTAATTACCATGATTACAATACAGCCAGATGGCTATTTGTTAGTGGTGGCAGCACCTCTGTGATGTGTTGCTTTCTCTGACTTAATATTTTTCTTAACAGAAAATGCAGAGGAAACAGAGCAGATATGTGGAGTTGTTAAAACAGAAGAAAAGTTTAATCAAAATCCCCTCATTTTGCCCTCTAAGATTTAATAGAAATCTTCTGGAATTCAACTGAAGTCCAAATCAATTAATTAAGTAAGTAAATAAATAAAAGCCAGAACAGAGAGACACACAGCTCCAGTTCTCTACTTCTCTGATTCCTACAGAGTTTAATTGTTACACTACTGTTATTTAGGTAAGTCACAGAAAGCTGAAACTACAGCTTTTTCTGAGACATACCTGTGGATAAATTTAGCTAATGTAGTTACCGGTTTTCTAATCAATCCTTTGAGATTCCCATAGATTCCCACCCACTGGCAACTGGGAGGAAATAAATTTACTATCTGAAGAATTATTTCAATATGACCAAATAAAAATGTAACAGAGCAAATTTCTACTCAGTCCAGGTCTGCAGACTGAGACTCCAGTGATACCAGTACAGATACTACTGATTTACACTTGTAGAAGACATAAAGCAAATATCATAAAATTTACATATTTCTCTCTGGAGCTTTGGTATCCTCTTTTCATTTTAATTTTAGTGTCAGAACTATTGTTTGGGGTTTTTTTCCCCATGTTTGTTTTTATTGAATTATAGTATAATTTATTCTTGGGAAAGCAGCCTCATCATTTATCAGCTGTCTCCAGATTTCATCTACACTTTTATTCCTTTGCTTCTGAATAAAATTTTGTTCTTATTCTGGTGCTCTCTGTCAGCAAATACCCCAGTGTCTTCCTTTACCCCTATAACCCTGAAAATCTAACTTTTCTCTGAAATACCTCTATGTTCCCCATATCCTTCATCCCAATACAAAGATGAACACCCTCCTCACACTCAGTCTAATCCCTGTAGAAGCTGCCCTCTAATAGACTGAGGACAAGTGCTCAAACAGCTTCCAAGCTTTGTGTGCAGTATTTTGCCAGAGGCAACCCAAGCAAAACACTTAACCATTTCATTTACACTTCCACCTTTCCCTCTGTGGGAGCCCTAATTTGGATCTCACTGCTCTCCTCACAAACTGCTTTTCACAAAGCATATCTATGAATGCAATTACCTTTGATACCCCTGCTTCCTTACAAAATGTAGTTGAAAGTGGCCAACAGATTTGACAGTTACTGAGGTAAGGATTAGGAGACAAATAGATGAACAAACTGATGGAAAGCCAACATAATCACATAATCTTTGCTTCCAGCCAAAACAATAATTTTGCAAAAATTGCATTTACTGTTACTGAAAGGATTTTGCGAAAACTCTGTCATGGGAACCTGATCGGTTCCCAGCACTGGGTACCATCTTAAAACCTTGAAAATCAGCTTTACTGAGCCCACACCATGCAGGTAGAACCAAAAACCCTAATACTGCAGGTGTGTTCTTGCTGGTGAAGTACAACGTGTTGGTGAAAGAATAGCCTAACAACATGGATCTAATACAACTACTCCCTTCCCAAGACCAAACCAAGCCCCACCGTGGTGGATAAATTAATGCAATTCTGGATGTATTATGAATCACTGAAAGCTGTTGCTCTTCCAATCCACCAGTCCAACCCTCATCCACATTATGTTCATTTTCAAGATGGAAAGTTTGAGGCATTTCCTTTCAATTTTAGCTTTTGTACATTCCAATGTAAACAAAATAAAGACATAAATGCAGGAAAAAAACGAACGGACAAACATTATTTTGAGTTGAAAAATCTGTGGATCAAATTTTCATGATCATTAATGTTGGACCTAGCACTGACATGCCAGATTTAAAAGAGGTGTACTGGATTTTACTATACACCTTTCATTAGTGCTTATGAAAGGGTGATTAAGTGTTCCCTTGAGATTCAGAAAGAATTCAGTCTGTTATTTTGCTTTGATACCAAAAACTTTCATAAGCATTGGGGTTTTAGTTGTTTTCTCATGCAAAATTTTATCCGCTTTCTTTGACTTTCACTGAAGTTGTCACTGACGAACAACATTGTCATCACTTCAGAGAAATTCCATCACTTCTAAAAAGTGAAGGGTATTAAACTGCCTTTCCCCAAAGTTAAAATGAGATTCTTGACTTTTTCGTATGCAAGTTCATTAAACTACTTTGTAGTTCTAAGCAGGAGTGATTTTTCAGTTCTGAATGCTGACATGGAGAACTGGAATAATGGTCATTATTATAGTTATCAGTCACTTAATGCTGAGCTATGCCTTAGGGATGTTTCATACAGTATATGCAACTGTCCCTTGCAGGACATCGGAGTCTGTGCTGAATTCTAATCAAGGTTTCTAATATATTTTTCTATTTTTTTCTTTTTAATTTCTTCAAATTCATTTCTCCCCACCTCTCCACCTTTGTATAGACCTCTTCATTCACTCTTTCAACTTATTACAAATCTTTATAAAGCACATTCAGTGTTTCCTAGAGGGCTTTCACATTTGCATATCTCTTTTTTATATGGACTGTCCTCTGTTTCCTGTGTGGGCCTGTTCTTTGTAATCAGAGAAATAAGAAGGGAAGTAGACCAACTGAACTGCTCTGTTGCCCTAGGTTGAGGGTGGGATTGAGCTTTATGATACACTTTCAAGACTGTTTTCTGGGGGTAAAGAGCAGGTAAATGTGCAAGGTGAGTATTGCATCTAACACACTAGGAGTTGTACACAGAGCGGGCCAGGCTTCTGTGCATGCAGATTGCTCTGTCTCTGTTAGCTCCAGTTAAGTTATTCACACAAACTGAGAGTTCAGCCCACTTTGGTCCACTGTCCCCTTTCCTCCCCCTGACTGCTTGCATACTTCAACTACACTTTAGATACTGTCTTCTCAATCATACATTCACTAGGCCATGGATAAGTATATGCATATACCTCTCATACTAGCAAAAAGGCCCCACATAATTTGATATTTTCTTCAAAATCCGCATCTCCCAGAATCAGAGGAATATATTACACTTGTACCTTGATAATGTAAGGTTTGGATTTTTTTTCTTTCTTCTTTTATGGGAGAATAAGGTTGGACTCTCAACCTCTCTAATTTCAAAAAATGGAGCCCTAAGGCATGTTACGATTGTGGTTTTTAAATTCATTATTTTTAACACTATCTCATGATTTTCAAGGGCATGACTCATCATTCTAGAATGGCTGGAATTAACAATACTGAGTGACAGTAAAAACAAGGCTCCATCATAGCATAAGCCCTTAGGCAATACTGTAGCAATAAAACAAACGCTATCTTACAGCTAAGAAGCTATTTCTAGGTCCCTCTGGGTGTCAGCAGGACTTAAGCAGAGCATAAAAAGAAGTGAATTTCACAAGGCATCTAAGCCTTTGTGATAAAACAGTATAGCTTCTGAGGAATTAATTTTACACATAAGTAGAAGTTTCCACGTATACTGTACAGCAGAATTATGTAATGAAAAATTTTATTAGGTGAGTTTCTATGCAGTGTTTACACCTTTCCTTCATTGTTGTGACTACAGGCATTCCCTCCCCAAAGAATACATTAGTGTTTTGTGTGTCATTATGGATGGTGAATTGTAATAGCAAGCAGTTTTGCTGCATGATAAACTAAGTATCACTTGACGTTCTTGCAGTTTTACTTAAAAAGTCATAAACACATGTTTGTTTGGCTAGGACAATGAAATGCCATTTAGCTACTGAACTCCTAATTAACTAAAATTCTGTGCTGGTGCTACTGATGTAAATCAGGCTATTAGACAGGCAGTGCAAATGAAGATACAGAATTGGTTCCAACCATCAAGCTTTTGCTAATTGAGATGAAATGGAAGGCAACACATTGAATTTAACACTGTCTGTACAGACAGTTTAGTAGTCTTTTTTCATTGCAAGAATTTATGGACTGTGCAATGACAGCAACAGGGAAAACATGACAATATAATAACATGACATGTTGTAATGCTATATCCTTTATTATAAAACAATTGGGAAATACGGAGGTGATGGAACATTCCCTCCCACGTTTTCCAGTGAACCTTTCCATACTGCTGTATCTCATGGCACTGCTGAAGCTAAAAACAGTGGAAGACTTACTGGGGAAATCTGATCACAGGGAAGGGGTTAGATTTCCACAGGGGAAGCTCCATAAAGCAGCATTTACCCCTACAACAGCAGTTTGAAGATGGCTTGCCATTCAGGTGGAATTCAGAGCAAAAAGGCTTAACTAACACATAGGGAAAGAACAGCACCTGAAATTTAATTCAAGAAAGTTAATAGATCAGCTGAGGAAAGGAAGAATTCAACTGAGGAAAATATTTAGAGAAGAAGTTACTTAGACTCTGCATCTCAGAGGGATTTTAACATCTGGACTGAAAAGTAGTGCTTCCCCTGGCTTCTGTTTGAGAGCTGTGAACCTTCTTGTAGATCCCAGGCCTAAACCCAGTCAGTACTTAATTTTAAATAAGAAATCAACAACATCCAACATACAGGAAAGTGCCCTATACGCCACCATGTAAGTCTGAAGTACAGCTTTCTCCTTCTGCCCACTGAAGCCATCTCATTTCGTATCAAACAATATAAAGTATTGTGTTAGTGGCAGCTTGCAAATGAGTGAGCAGACCACTAGTTAGTATCATAGTTCAGGTCCTGTTTCAGTGAATAGTTAAGTATTTCCAGTAAAATAGTTTTAATGGGACGGGTTCAGAGTGCTTGACATCAGAGAGTCTAATAAACCATCACACTGGAGCATTTTGGGGTTAAGACACTTCTCAGAAGAGTAGCAGTCCCTCCTTCAAATCAGGACGAGGAACTCATTGAACCAAACTGACTACACAGTCGGTATAAACAGCTGGTCACAAGGAGCTATGCTGATTACATGCTTTTGTTTTACTATTTTCAACAAGAAACTGCATTATGTCAAGAAAATCTGTTCTCCTACGATTCTTTGAATGGACAAAAAAGTAGATCTCCATGAATCTTTGAACAAATGAGGGAGATGGGGTTGTTTAGCATGGAAAAAAGGAGGCTTAGGGGAGACTGTATCAGTCTCTATAACTACCTGAAAGGGGGTTGTATCCAGGTGGGGGTTGGCCTCTTCTCCCAGGCAGCTAGTGACAGGACAAGAGGACATACCTCACACTATGCCATGGGAGGTTCAGGTAGGACATCAGGAAGAATTTCTTCACTGAAAGGACTGTCAGGCATTGGAACAGACTGTGAGACCCCAGTCTCCAAACTCATCAAAGGGGTTTTACTTTAAAAAATATACAAGGGTCCAAAAATTCACCCACCAAATTTTTTAAAAGGGCCTTAATTTCTTTTAATACCTTCAGATAGTGCAAGGGAGAAGACGCTATACATGCTTTCTCAGGAGATCAGATACTTTTACTGGCAAACTTTAGAAATTAAGGGCAACATTCAACCAAAACAAAACCTTCTACAAAGGATTGACTTAGGACATGCTAAGTCATACAACTTAGCAAAATCCAACCCATCCAGTTTTAAGCTACCCAAAATATCAAGAAAGGAGACTTAGGAGAAGAAAAAGAAGTAAAGAATGAGAGAGAAAGAAAGGGAATTATAGCTACCACCCCAGATCCAGCATAGATCCAGCCACCAGGAGTCCAGACGATGATAGGGTCCAAACATATAGGTTCCAAACATATCGAGAGCACACGTCTTTATTTTTATCTGTTCTAGTCCCCTGTGGCCACACCTCCCAAGCGGGACTTGAGTTGTGCCAGCCAATCTGGGGCTGGATTAGGGGCTCCAGGGGGTATAGGATGGGTCAGTGCTCCCAGTGTCCAGTGAGTGACAGCTGCTCCGGGGCTGCCCAAGGAGGCTGGATAGGGGTAGGGCACTACCTCGCCTTCATTAAATTCAATCTGTCCTTCCCCACACACACATACTCTTGAGTTGATCCGACCAATTATTAATATAATAATCCAGTTTCTCACACAGGCTGCCCAAGGAGGTTGTGGAGTCACTATCCTTGGAAGTGTTCGAGAAACGATGGGACATGGCATTTACTGTTACAGTATAGTTTACAAGGTGAACCTCGATCACAGGTTGGACTATGATTTTGTAGGTCTTTTCCAATATTAATGATTCTATGATTTTATTAATATATGGGGGTAAGATTAAATTTTATGGTGGGCAACTTGGTTGCCATTTTAGATGTCCCTGGGGGCCTAAACTTTGCTGTTCTCTGATTAAGGTTTACAAAGTTAGGTCCTTCCTAACTAGGTCAGGAGGTGCACTATTACTAGACAATGCATTCATTTCTGAAGTTGTGCAAGGGGTCTGAGGGCAGGAAAAGGAGCCAAGGAAAGGCATGACCTCTCAATATCTCTAGCTGAAGCTATGCCACTATGCATAAAACAGTTGAGTCAGATGAAGATAGAATAACTTATGAAGCTTAGGAGTTTAGTCAGTGACAAGATAAGAATAGGAAACCTAAATCTAATAAAGAAAGCCTTTTGTCAGAAAATTATTCTGGCAAAAGCTGAGGTGCTTAAGGGTTTTAGGTTGTAAATTAGAAGGTCTTTGGAGAATCATAATTTTCAATGTAGTACCTCTATGTTCATATCAATGCACTTGTCTTCTGTGATCATTTCCCATAAGTACTTCTATGATTGAATTTCTCTGAAATTAATATTCATGCAAGGTATATGTATTAGCCTGCATATCTGAATGCTTCTACAAAAAAAAAAAAATAAAATGCACTTTCTGCAAGCATTTACATCTGAAATGAATTGCAATAAGCCAATCATAAAGTGAAAGCCCTTTCACATGACTCATATGATCAGATATATGAAAGTGATATGTATCCTTCTGAATTGAAAGCTGGCATAAACCAAATGGCTGAACTGCAGAAAAACACAGCAAAGTCAAGAATGTTCTCAATCAAACAGGATTTTTAATGTATTTGTATTCATATTCATTTCTTATATATTATGATGCTCATCTTTCAAAAAGAATTTTTAAAGAGTGAAATTATCCTTGTGACAAAATGAATTGGGCTTTGCCGGAAGCCTACCCCACCACTGTTCCTCCTGGGCAGAAATACCAGAAGGGAAAATGCTGCAGTGCTCATACAACAGACTTTTGGCTGAAATATGTGTTTTACAAAAAGAGGTGTTTTCTCCTCTGTTAGGTGTGTTACCATGGAGAGTTGTAAGCAGGAGCCTGTAGGTTTACAAAATATCTGTAGTTTAAGAATAAGGACTTAGGAAAATGGATTCCTGAGTCTGAATAAAGTAGCATTCAGAAAACTGAGAAGCATACCACTGCACCTTTGAGATGCCTGTTTTTTGCCTCTTCTCAAGATTGCATCTTGACATAGAAGAAACAAACAAACTTCCATATAACCCTTCCCATAGCTTACTGTTAAACAACAAGTGCTCAGCATCAGGAACCAGAATATAGGATAATTACAAAAAAAAAAAGTTTAAAAAATCACAAAATTTGTCTATATTTTAAATATATCAGCTCACACTCAGAATCTGAGTCTTCATAGGCAAGTCTTCAGCTTTTCTGAACTGGAAAACTACTCTACACCAGAATCTGAAGGGAAAGATCGATTTGTCAGTTATTAAACACGCAACATATTGCATGTTTCCAGAAGCAGGTGGGAACCTTAAGAAGAAAAGTGACTCAATAACTGGTAGTATGTTTTTCACATAAAAGAGGAATAGGGACAAGAGAAAGAGAGGAAGAAGGCTTACAGTTAAAACTTCGTAGAAAGCAAGACTGAAAAATCCTTGAAGTATAACTATTACTATAAACACCATTGAAACTTGGTGATAGGAGAGACTTTAATATCAACCAACCAAATACAAACCTTTTGCAATAAAAAAAGTGTAGCTAGAGGGGACATAGGTATCATCCACAGCTATGCTTGAATTTCATTCACCCCTCTATTTACCTTAGAAAATAATAATGTCTGCTCTGTGTAGCCAATAGCTTCCATGTACCAAACTGTCCTACCAGCAGCAGAGGTGGCAGCTCTGCAAGAAAACGGTGATGAAAAGGAGAAAAAGCTGACACACGGCTATCTGGGCAGCAGAACAATTACTGTGATTTCTGTTAGTGTATTTTGTACTTAAAACAAGATTTAATAAACATGCCTGCGGGTTTTTTCATTTTGGATAGGGTGTGACTGGTGTACCTAAGTAGAGTAAACAAACAGGCACTAATGCACTTCTAGTTCAAGCCTATTTACATCAAACTTTCAATACCCCACTGACTGCAGTAGGGTTTGAGCCCCGTCCTCTGAAGGTTACTAATCTTCTCCTGTACGTTGTATTGAACTACATTGCACAGTGCTGAGTGACCCTTCAGAAAAACAATGGCTGGACCTCAGGAGGAGAATGTTCTTGAAAAGCTTTTAGGTTACTTTTGAAGTAAGGAAGAAGGAAGAAAAACCTTTAATTACTCAAAAAAATGTGCATCAAAGGACTTAAGAAAATGTGGCAGACATAATTTCTGAAACTTACAGAAAGGTCTTTGAAAAGTCAAATATTTATTTGTACCTCAAGTTCTTTTGTCTTCAGTGAAGAGGGTACATATGCTGAAAGCACAGGAATAAACTGTAAGATCCCAAAAGAACAATACCAGAGAATCTGAATGTATTTGAAGCTTTCCTTAAAAGCTGACCTGAAATATGATATAGCATGTGAATTATCCAACAGTGAAAACTCCTTCTGTAATTCTCTCCTTCTTGCCTCTTGAATCACGCCCCTGATGCCTCAAATCAGTTCCTGTTGCCTTTACGGGAAAATATGGGTTTGTGTATACCTGGAGTTCTATGTGGACATGGATTTTATAAGACACAAATGCTCCAAATTTTTAACGTATGTTACTTTTCTTACTGAAGATGCTCAGAATATTAATAGAGAGGAACTGACAGAAGAAAAAAATGGGCTATGGACACTTTAGAACTTTATTACCTGAAGACCCTGCAGAATCTAGAACAGATAAGAGAATTATGGTCTTCTTTGTTTCAAAAATACAGAGTCTGATGGTAAAAATTCACTTTGTTTTCTGTGTTCTTATCAAGCAGATACAGAAATGATGATGAACTAGTTGCAAATATATTCTTTCATACTTCTGCTCAGCACTTTCTTTAACACCTCTCTGTCCTTTCGCACTGAATATCTATACCAGTGCCAGGGAGAAGATCAAGTTGGGGAAAAGGAGAAGAAGGAGGGCAAGACAAAGCCTGTGTCCATTTTTGCCAATCATGTGTGGTCTTTTAAAACAAGGAATCAAGCAGTGGCAAATGGTGAATAGAAACTGAGGCTAAGATGTTGCAAGGAATTATTTTGGAACCATTCTTTACTTTGGGTCAAATATTTCAAGCTAATTTTTTTGTCATTTTTCCTCACAATATATTTCTGGAGATGCAGATCAGTTAAAGGAAAGAAATCAATATTAACATATATCATATTATTGGTATTATCTTAGGCTATATTTATTTGGAAGGTCAAATCATTACTAAGTGAAATGTTAATAAAGAAGGATTAAGCAAGAGGCTTCAAGGGTAATACTACAATTTCTGATTAATAGCAGTGCTACTAATGTGCCTTAATTAACTACAATATGTGGTTCCTATAGCTTGAAGGTCTGACTCTTCTAAGCAATTTATAGCCAGTAAGGTCCAAGGCAGTGCCTGATGTAAATTTAATTCATTAAAATGCTAGACTTAATGAGAATAAGGTTATTCTACAGAATTCAGACCGAGTGCACATATTAGTTTTAGCAATTGATAAACCTTTTCTAATCTTGAAACAACTTTTTAACATTAAATTCTCTGCAATACATTCCTCCTCACTGTAGTTCAAATCAAATGAAAACACAGAGGCAAATCAGAAGTAAATCAGAAACACAAGTGGGAATCTCCCTCTTCTGCTAGAGGGCCTCTAAGAACCCCTCTTGAAAGTAGTAATATGTGTGGTTGAGCAGGAGGAGGAAGTAATACTGTACTCCCATTGTTTATTTGATCATCTAGATGATATTTATGCATATATATTTCCATGGGAAAAATGAATAGTGTTAGAGAATATAGAACATTATAGAGCATAAAAGATTAGGTAAAATTGAAAGCCAAGAACTGCTGATCTGTATATTCAGGCCAGACAGAATTAACATGATTATTTATATAGTTCCGTGCATTTTCCATATAATTCCGTAGAGTTTCCCTCTGGTTTTTGAAAAACTTATTTTAAAATAAAATTAATTAGACCAAAATAAAAATAAATCTGGCCCACGTACCAGAGAAGAAACTGAGGTTCAAAGAAATGAAGAAAACTACAAAGGGAATCTCTAACAGAGACAGGATTTGCAGGAGAGAAGAGCGTTAAGGGAGAACACAGGAGTACTTGACTTTTACCAGCCTGGCTATATACTGTTTTGAGTGCTCAGCACCTGGGAGGAGCCTGGTCCTCCAGTCCCTGGTACCACCACAGTTCTGGTAGGATGCAGCCAATAAGAGCTTTCTAATTTCTAAATTAGAGTTAGTCTTCTATGTAGTTTCATTATCATGCCCTGATGAGGATCAGGATTGTCATATTAACTTGTGTGCTTAGCCAGCTTAACATGAAGTGCTCAGCAAATATACTTCCACCCAGTCATACAGCTCCAGAAGTCTAGTCTGTTCTGGACCAGCTGGAGCTTCATTATTCCTGTAGACTTTTCAAAAGAGGATGAGGTAATTGCATCAGTAAAATGGTCAGAGAATGAGATACAGGGTCCCTTTCCCAATGGCAGATGGAAAAATCCCTTTCTGGCATTGGAATAACTTTGTGTATCAAGAATCAAAGGAGCCCAGAAATGCTCTCAGCCTATGAACCAATTTGACTTCTGGGAGCAGAGACTGTCAATGCATACAAATGTGACAACAGCATCAAAACACTTCTTTCCTTCCTATCTCTCGAATCTCTTTGGATAGGTATAGGCTTAACCAGTTGCATTGGCTGGTTTTAGCTAGACAGTAAGACAACTCAATAACAGAGAGCTGGGCTCTGCCATAATGGATTTTCACACAGATGGCCAACAGAACCAGGTGGTCAGACCCTGAACTGGGCAGCAGAAACATATCTCTAGTTCCTCAAACTTGCTGGATTCTGCCCACAATCACATAAGACCTCGATTGCTATCCAAATGGCTTCCTTATAGTAGCACTACATGTGCATTTTGGTGGAGAAAAGGAGAAACTGAAATCCCTATGTAGCTAGGTAAATGTACAAGTTTATGTAACTTGTAAACACATGGCATCTGCTGGATCTTCATGCACAGCTCAGTCCTGGCATCAATGAGACTAGCTCTGAGGGCATAGGAAACCAAATAACATAAAAGACAAACGAAGTAATGCTCTACCATCTCCCTGCCCAAGTAATTCCAGAATTAAAGGTTATTCTTCTATTTCCCTTGTGCTACGAACCATACCTTAGTCAGTGCCACTCTGCTGTCTTTCAGTACTAAAGGAGGTCTTGCAAGAGAGATGGGAATAGAATTTTCAGTAGAGACAGTTGCAATAGGACAAGGAGTGATGGTCTTAAACTAAAAGAGAGTAATTTCAGACTAGATGTAAGGAACAAATTTTCCAAGAGGGTGGTGAAAACACTAGAACAGTTTGCCCAAAGAGGTGGTAGATACCTCATCCCTGGAAACATTCAAGGTCAGGTTGAACAGGGCTCTGAGCAATCTGATATAGCTGAAGATGTTTCTGCTCATTGTAGGGAGGTTGGACTAGATGATCTTTAAAGGTCTCTTCCAACCCAAACTATTCCATGATTCTATGATTCTGTTTCTCAGAGTCCTTAGGTCTGAGTGGTGCATGGATAACAGAAGAACTTTAATATCACCGCCTTTACATGAGATACTGATCCAATTGATGACGCATTTCACATTGGAAAAGAGTTTCCTGATGCTCATACAGAGCAAATGGTCTTATTTCAAAACTATATTTTGATGTCTACAATTGCAATATTTTCACCTCCATGAATCGCTTTTAGTTCCAGTAGAAAATTAAGATATATTTCTGAAAATCTGATATAGAAATATCTTGAGAAATTTGGCATTTCTAGGGCAACAAACATTATTCCTCGTTCCTCCACTACACAGTTATAAACCTGTAATGCCAGTAGTTGAGAAGGAGTGCAATCTCTCAGACAGATGGTCTGCTTATTGTGTTGTTGCTTTCCTCCTAGTCAGGCTAATTTGGCCCAGATGTCTTTGAGAGATGCCTGCTCTCTTGTTCAAGCAAAAGTTTTCTAAGAAAGTGAAAAGACTGGGATAGAGTGTGAATGGAGAAAGGCTCAAGAAAAGAGGATAATTTTTAAAAATATGTTTAAACTCTTGTGTTTTCTATAGAATTATGACATCACTAAGAGGAGGGCTAAAAATTGTTGCTGTTTCATCAGTCATGTGCTCTTACCTGTGGCCACATCCCTTTGCTATCTCAGAGTCCTCCAAAAAAACATATTCTCATGTAGTGGACAGCTGAGTGGAAATTAATCTTTTTTGTGGATATAAATTCATAAGTGAGGAACAGCAAGATAGGTGGTGATAAAACATATATACAAGAGAGATGTTTATGCAGGCAGTATTCTCAGATTACTTAACCTTGTAAGACAGAATTCAGGTAGAGAAAAGGTGATAGGTAAAAAAATGTGTCCTTGTATTACGGCATTCTCCCAATTCAAGCTCAGAACTGCAATAAATTAAAAATAAACCTTCCCAAAACTTCCATCAGACACTGAACCACATTTTCAAAATGATTGATAAACAATTATAAAGCTGCTGTCACAACTCTAGCATCATAATTCAATATGTGTGCCTAGAGTATTGCTTAAATCACTGGTTAGTGTCAGGAAAAATAAATAAGTCTCAGTTTTCATATGGCATTGAATTTTCCTGCTTTGCTTCATTTCTACCCGGAGTATTTTCCCTCTGCTGTTTGAACACTGGCTAACAAGCCAAGCAAGTTTCTCACCTACAAGCTAGAAAGGAATGGCTGTAAATCTCTGGGCATGCTCTCTGGATGGGCAACTTAATTGGTGTTCACAGATGCCGAATGCCCCAAGGAAACCCTGGCCACTGAAGTGGATTTAGAACCAGCCTTCTGATGAAAATATTGACAGCTTCTTCCAGAGAAGCATGTAAAGAAACATGACATTTGGGGACTAATATATATTGCTCAACAGCAGCTGGCAAATTGTTCTCATCTGATTTGGCTGGCTGCTTCGCCTTGGAAATCAATAGCAAATTGGAGATATTTCACTCCATCTATTAGGTGCAATAAAAAAAAAAATCATTAAAGTCAGAGACTGCATATAAACCTCATTTGAATGTGGTTGTTATTCTATAAGCCAAGTTACAACCCAAACATTATATATCTGTAATCCATGCCTAGCTGCTACAATAGGTGATGAAATATATTCAGTTGTCCACTGTGCAGCTGCTGTTGTAATTCTGGAAACTGTTGGGGAGCTAACTGTGTTAGTTTGTTAGCACATCATCAGATTACAGCACCTCATAGCACAACTAGCACAGACAGGCATCACGAGCAGCACCAATGAAAAGACCACACCAAAAACATGCCATGTCTGATCTGTCAAAGTTCCAGGGAAATGCATTATGACAAAGAAGTGATTGGACCCTAATGCTTTTTGAACAAATTCACCCTCAGCTCAAAAAAAGTTGTATTTGAATCTGGTAAAAAGAGAGGGTTTGAGGCTGGGCAATGAGGCCTCTTTCTAGTTAACAAAAAAGGAATCTAGTAGAGCTATTTGATAGAAAAAAAATTGATCTTAGCAAAGCCCCATGTTTTACCTCCCCCAAGTTCAGAAGACCACTGTTTTGATGGTGCCATTATCACAGAATTTTTGCATATGTAGTACCCCAGGATATTGTGAATGGGAAAGAGGAGGTTTCACAACCCACCTCTGCTCAAATAGCCAAAGAAACTTTTCCTCCACTTATAAGGAAGAAAATTGTAGGGGAAAATTAATTTGTCCAAAGCAGATGTATCGAATACTTCATTAAGTTAAATTCCTGTGATCTCCTACTCTAAGCAGGAGGCTTGGAGTGAGCTGAAGTTCTTCTCAATCTTAAGCTACTTTGCTGTTTGATTGATTCCTAGATACCATATGCCAAAATAGTCAGGATTTAAGAATTGTGTTCACCCTTAATGCCACAATTGTCTTGGACATTAGAAGAAGAGGGTTATGTCTGATTTATCTTGATTTTAATTCACTCACTGAATTCAGTCAATGAAAATAAACCCAATCCTTATACCTGTCCTTCATTTCTTTTTTCTGAAGGAACATCAAACTTACAAATATCTGAAACTTAGATAGCAGTAATTCATCCAAGTTATTAAGGACTTCAGACCCATTTATTTCAGGGAGATTTGAGAAGAAGTTCCTCAGGTCTTAGGGATTGAAAATGGTAAAAAGCCATTGTGGCGACCAAGGATCAAGCTGGGCAGCAAGAAAACGAGCTGTCATACTGACAACTCTTCAGTTAACTCAAGATTCAAACTGCACTCTAGTGCAAAGATTTTATCACTTGGAATAGCCTTGCCTTGAGTTCTGTTTGTATTTCAATATAAAGTAAATGCAGATTGAGTGTTTTTCAGGGAGTTTGTATATGAGGTCATTTGTCTGTTTCCTTTCTCTTGGAGACTCATATTTTTTCAATGATAAACATATTACATCTTCCCTGAAAAAAAAAAAAGAGATATAGAAATGGGGAATAGATCAAAGGCTTGAATGAAAGAGACTGTCATTTTTTTCATATTCAATTGTCATAAAGATATACTGGATGTTAGGTTGCAATTTTATTTATGTCCTCACCTGTTATTAAAAATATATGATTAACACCTGCATTGGGTAAAATAATATGTGAGTGTACCTTTACCATAAATTTAGTAAATATAACTAACCAAACAAAAATGGCTAAATAAGCCATATGCTGCAGCAGAGAAGTCAACACAGTTCACAGAAGTCTCCTGTTCATTCTGTTCTCTTCCAGTCTAGATTAAAATCAGAGAAAAAGTAGCTTCAAAGGAACCTTTATCCTTTCATATATTTTGATGACTATTGGAGTTCTGAGACTGAACTCTGTTGTCAAAGCTCATTGATTACAGTCCTTCAGCTGACTAAAAGGCAACCTCTTAGACACTGAATCTGCTTATTAGGGCTCTTACCTAATATTTTTACCTGCATGTTTACATTCTTCACAGCGCTGCCTTTTAGAGCTCTCTTCAGAGTCTGAGCACATCTTCAGAGTACAGCTTGTGCTCCTGAGCAGAGCCTTTGTGCACTTTGTGCATATTCTGGTAAACACAATTAGAATGGATTTTCAAAATTAGTTCAAAATTATTCATTTTCAACATAAGAAACTTTAAAAAGTCCTTGTGAGATGTTTTGTTGGCTGAAAGGAGACAGTTACAGACAGTAAGTGGAGTCTAACTGCAAAACACTTGCAAGTACTTCCTATTTTTTAAGTGTAAGGAAAGGGAAAACATCTGGAAAAGCTGAAACTGATGTCATCAAACTCAGTGAAGAGTCTGTAGATTCAGTGTCTTTTTACCATTAGTGTGTCTCTAAAGGATGTAGAATGCTACTGCAAATGTCTTTTTATCAGAGAGTCTAACAAATTAGTCAGAGGTGAGATGAATCCAAAGAAGGGTGCCTTCAAAAAGTGTTCAATATATTTGTGCTGCTTTGGNAAAAAAAGGACAAATTAAACAAGGCAGGGAAGAGATAAAGAAAGTGGAAGAGGAAGCAGAAGTGTATGGACTTCATGGAGCAACTCATCAGCTTCCAAAAGATGCAGGTTCCGAAAATCTGAACCTCACAGACAGGTTCTGAAACTCTGCCATGAGTTGTGTTCATTTGCATTTCATGCTAGTGAAGCTTGGCTGTGGATGTGAGACACTGCTGAATTTGCTGAAATTTGTGAAGCCTTCTTCACTGGCCCAACACATCAAACACTACTACAAAATTTTGCTTGTGTTCTGGACTAGTAGTAGGGGAAGGATTGACTCCAGCTTCTAAGCCTCTGGAAAAGTGTTGATTTTGCTCTAATGTTACTACCACTGTTATTGTGATAGTAAATCAAGTAACCCGGGCAGAAATTGGCAGCACACTCAATGGCAGTTGATAGTCACATCTCTAAAAAGACAGTGGCTTATTATTGAGATGATTCCCAACAGCATATTCACACTTAGGTTGTAAGCATTTTGAGATGCACACCATCTGTTCCTGCATGCCTTGTCCACACTTAAGAAACTATTGTCATAATAATAGTTATAAGAATAATAGATGATTAAATGGGTTAATCTAGACCTTTCAACAGTGTCAGTCAAAGTAATAAAGCCCCCCAAAAAATGTAGCTTTCAGCCCTCTTCATGCCTCAGAGATTTCAGGTTGAAGCTCACAGTGATTCTCAGAATAATAATCCCAGCTGTCAACTTCTTTTAGACTCTGACAAGTCGTCTTATCTCAAACACAACTCTGAGAATGTTTTAAAAATTCAGCCAAGGAAGTGATTTTCATTTTTCAAGCCCCTTTGTCCCTTTCACAATTGCAAATCACGAGGCTTTAGAGCTTCTAAAAAAATCACAGTTTTCAGTCAGGCAAGAGGAAAGTACCATAACTATCCACCAGAGTCCAGTATCATTAAGCCTTACAACACTGAGCAAAAGTCACTATTTGCTGTTGTGTGGGTTTTCCAGAAACATTTCTTTCCCCCAACAGATTTTGACAGTTTTAGAATTAAAACTTGGATTAGACTGACACTTCCTAGGCAACTGTACTTTGGTAACCCTTCAGTGCAAATGGAAAATCCAAAGCCAAAAACAAACAAAAAAAGAAATTTGCATTTAGGTGGTGAAATTAATTTTTCTATTTTCTTTTTTTGTGTTTTGTTTTGAAGAGAGTAACAAGCAGTAAATCATGATAACTTCCAATTTTTGAGATAACACCTGCTTGAAATAATACCAGCCCTGATCAAATTAGGGGTCTGCCTCTTATTTAAATACATTTTCCTATCCCAGGAACAAAATGTTCCTCTTTTTTCAGTTTTATTCTTTGCCTGTAGCATGTGGCAATAGAAACAAATCAAAGCAACTCACTTTATGCCAAATCCAAAGAATGAATTGCTTTCAGTAATACACCCACAATTCCACACTTAAAAAAAAATTTGTTGGCCCGATGACTTATAAAGCTCTAGAGCATTTATTTTGTTCATTAAGAAGCAGTCAGACCTATAAAGGTACTCACACCTTAAAGCAATCACTTAGTTGCTAAATGATGCAGCTATAAAGGAGATTATTAAATGTTGAACAAATTTTGAAAGCAAGGGTAGAATGAACTGGAAACTCCTCCCCACTCTACAAGCACACCTTCCCTTGCAGTATAGACATAGACTGAGTTTCATATTCATACCTGTCAAGATTCCTGAGGTCTACAATTCAATCACAACACAGTGACATTAGGTACAACAGAAAAAAGATGATAAAAAATTCCCCATATTGTTAAATTCTGGTGGAGAACATGTGTGGCCATCTGAGTTGAGGCAGTTATCAAAGTTGGGAAGGGGCTAGAAATGCAAATTCTGTGATCTTCCACACACAGACTACTCTAGCTGATACCTAAGCCAGAAATCAGTTTCCTTGAATGGTGATTTCCCTTCCTTGACTAGCTCAGGAGTAGGGGAAATGTAAAATGTAACACAACCGCCATGATCTCCCTTCACACAGTTGTGCTAATGGGTAAGTCAGGATCAGCCTAGCTCAGGCTGTGTTCAGACTGAGTACAGTAATTTCCAGCAATCGGTATGTGTGGCATTGATACTTAGATATTAGGGAGCAAAGTGCCAAAGGACAGTCTCTGAGTAAGTCTCAGACCGCAGTCAGTAGAGGCTGTGATGTATTCTGCCTTTTTCAAACAGCTAGTTCAGAAGGTAAAAGATTATTAGAGTAGATCGCTAAAAAGTGTTGTATTTTTTTTTAACTGTACTAAAATGAGAAGAGATCAAAAGCATTCGCAGCACAAAGATAATTCCTTTAGCAACTACTTAATCTTCCAGTTTATTTCAATCTCCTTGACTTACTTATCCTAAAAATAAACACTGCGTTTTCTCTGAAAATTGTATTCTTGGCATTGCTTATTCACTTTCCACTCTGCTCTAACCTCAGCTCTAACTTTGTCTCAGGTCAAATATAATACTTAGTGCTTAGAAAGTGATTTCAGTTTGAAGTCTCAATCTGCTTTGCAAACATTAACAAACTCAGTCCATTCTATTTCTAAAACTATTTGAGGAGTTAGGAAAGTTACTGACAGAACCTGGAAGTGAAAACTGCTGAAATCACATCCAGGACCCATATCTTCTACAAAAGACAATTAGTTTTGTGGAGTTTTTTCTATTTGGGTTTTGTTGAGGGGGTTTTTTTAAGGGCATAAGTTACATTGTGCTCTGCAGGAACAAAACCAAGCTTTTGCTCAGTTCTTTATGCTGTTCTTGTAACTGAAGTGAAACTGCATACCAGTGCCAATCAGAAACCATTCAGTGGTATTTCAGTGGTAAAATGCTGTCTTTTCTGTTCTAGAATGTTTTGATTTTGATTTGATTCTTTCTATAAGAAGTCATTTCGTGTCAAAATGTGGTATTTAATTTTGATTTTCTTATTTGGTCCTCTGCTGTCTCTTTTTACTTTTGGAGAAAAGTAAATATGTTTAAAATAGATGTTAGATCAGATATATGAATTATTAAGATCTAGTAGTTAAACAACTAGTTTTAATACAGACCTTTTAACATTTTAGTATTTATTTTTCTGGGATTTTTTTTAATACTGTCTCACTTCAAAATTCATAACTTATGCAAATCAGGGAAACATCACTGAGGAATTGAGATGTCTTTTAAAATACAAATGCTATGTTTGTGAAGACCATTTGTCATTGTGAAGGACAATGTGAAGGACAATTGGGAAGACCATGTCCTCATTTAATTTGAAGAGAGTCTTGTAGTTAGGTCCAATAACAAGCTTGTATGAGCTTTGCCTATTGTAATTTTAAATACATTTACAATCATGCACATGCTGTCTCCATTTTCAGATAGAGTCTGAATAGCCTTGATGATGTCCCTAACAAAAGAGGAATAGAGAAAGCGTGGAAAGTGATGGAAGACAAAAGTTAAAGTGTACATTTTTTATCTTCCAAGTTCATGAAACAACTGACTTGTCTTCTACAGACCATGTTAGGGTTTCCCAATGGTATGTACTGGATGGTATGTGATCCTATATGGCGAACCACTACAGAATGTAACGCATGTGCAAGTATGAGGTTTCCATTGGCATATGCTAAAACTCTCTAAGCTGCTATAAGGAAAAAGTTTCTTTCTGTGTATTTGTTTAATTTTCATTTGAGTTTCTTTCAAAACGTGGATATAAACTTCTAATAATATTAATTCTATTTAAGAAATATTTGTACAATTTTTGCCCAATAGTGTCTGGTTTTATAGAGATTTGTCAAATACGCATGATTTTAATAAAGTTAAAGTATATGCAATGAACCAAACTAGTACAGTTCCCACTCTAGTTTGGAGGGGATAAAAAAGCATTGAAATGGGTCCCATTTGGCAAAAGTATTCAGTCTCCAAAACTCCTCCTACCTTAAGTGGGAGTTATGTTGTTCCATCCTCTAACAATTCCTACAAAACTGAAACCTCGATTACTGTGTCAAAGACTGTGTCAAAATACCAGTTGTCAAAAAGGAGGTAGATCACTTCAATTTCATATTGGAATATAATGATACAAAAGCAACATGTTGACATGTTTGCTCAATCAAAAATGAATAAAGGAGCACTAGGGCACATTGTCTTAAAAGAGAAAATATCTTGAGAATGTGACTAGTAAATATGAAAATAAACAGGCATATCAGCCACTTGAGACATTTCTGGAAGCAAGTGGGTCAACAAAGAAACATATGGGATCAATCTTAAACAGAAGGTATTTATAATCCAGTAAGAGATGAGCTTCACAGTACTTCCCATGTACGCCAGGGATCACAGCGTGACTGGAACTGCCACACTGATTTTTAACAGTTGCATAATGCAGAGTGCATCAAAATACAGCAGGTACAGATATGTGTGGGAAGACTGAATGCAAACCTAAATGGTGTGATTTTTTTCCAAAATGCTGAATACTCACAGATGTCCCAAGACTCAACGATGTTTAAAAATTTGGAGCAGATAATGAAGGCACCTGGTGTTANCTCTAAAAATATATCCGATTTTTCAACTGACATCTTGGAATAGAAAACAAATAAACATGGGATATTCCCTTGCAGGTACCTAACATGATTTGCACATGAGATTATGTCAGAGATTTTCTGTCCAAGCCCATTTTTTTCTACAGTCATCCTTCCAAGGGTTAATTTTCTTCTACATCAGCAGCTTCAAAATCAGTATAACCTTTTCTCATTTAGTTTTTTATCCAGTTTGGAATCATTGTAAAGCTAATTTTTAAAGGTCAAGGTTTATCAGATTAGCATCACGTGCACGCAGTCAGACATGAGGTATCCACAGAGGTGGCAACACTTGGGAAAAGTTAAGGTTTCTCTTTTAATCCTAACCCTGACACGTAATTAATCCCAGCCAGAGACCAACTAATGCTCAGGTAGGGAGGAGCAGAAGCCATGAAAGTGCACAGACTTGACAATGCAAGACTCATTTGAGTGCTGAAACACTGTTTTTCCCAAATAAAGCAAGGTCTACAAAAGAAAAAAAGTAAGGAAGCATACAAGGAGAATAAAGAATGTTCAGTTGCAGGTAGAAGACCACAGACAGGAGATTTGTATTCAGGCAGCAAAAAGGAATAGAAGAATTTCTAAAAGATAAATAAGAAAACAAGTGTGACTATTTCCTTGTTGTATTGTTCTGTGATACAGAAACAGGCATATCCACTGAGCTCATTGCCCTACAGGATGCTTGGTATCTTATATGCCAATTTGGAATTTGAGAGCTTATACTTTCGGTATAAATCCCTGTGCAAATGTTCAGTGCTGCTCATAATGCCCTTTAATATCTGGCAGGTTTTGTTCAGATGTTGGGGTAGTGATATGAATATCTGAGGGTCTCTTTTGGGTGCCCTCACTCTGATAACAATAAAGCATGGAATGATAGCACACATTACCCACAGATATGCCCAAAGTCTCTGGGAGCAGATCACTAACGCAGGCTGGAAGGAGTGGTGCTTCCCTTTGCTGAGCATAATGCTGTGGATGGCAGAGAGAAACTTCTGGTTTCTTTTTGTCTCTAGAGCTCTTCTGTACTCCTAAAACACTATTCCTTGGCCTGTTCACACTCTTAATAATATTTCCGTATAATTAACAGAGGAAGATTACCTAAAGATGAAAATAGCTTTCCCATTGAAGACAGTTTTTAAGACTTCTTTCTCCATGGAGCCTTAGTATTGGCTTTCTCAGAGGCAATCCTAATCTGAATGCTTTGAGAGATATCCGCATAACTTCAGCCTCCAAAAGAAAAATTCCTTGGTATCAACACAGCATGGACAAAAAGTCTGGGGAAGAGGGGGAGCCCCATTAGAGGAGTTTGATTTTAATAAGAGGATGATGAAGTTAATTAAAGCTCAGCGTACATAAGCAAAAAGAAGAAGAGAGAGCTTTGGGGTTTTTCTTTCTGCTTTGCTCCAGCTGTTCCTATCTCAATGCCAAATACACGAGCCAAAATGATACAAGCTGGCAGCTTTTTTATAGCAAGGAGATCATCTGTTAAATGATCAGGTTGGTTTTGTTTTGCCATAATAAGATGGGGAGTATAGTTTCAGAGTTTTCAGCAGGAATTTAGCCAAAGAGTTCTCATTGCTTTTTTAGCCTCTCTTTTCATTTTCCTGCCCATAAATTATACAATGAAATCCCTCTCCCTCAGAGCTACTCTCATATCTGGAGTTAGTCATCAGTTTCTCCTTTGCCTGTACCAACTTTAACCTTTCTGAGCATTTTGTGAGTTCTGTGCTTTCATTAATAAGGTGATTACACTTAGGAAAAAAAATCTGTTTGTGTCCTAGAAAATAGGCATTTGTACTTGCAAATTAGCTAATAATTGGCCAGGTCTTTATAGGTGCTAAGATCCAAAATTTAATGGGAACATAATAAATCTTTCACTAGTTCAACTATTATTAATACTTTCCAGGCCACCCACTTCCCAAAAATTCAGACCAGGAGCCTCAAAACACAGTATTTTTATTGTCTAAATTCTACACTAGTCAGACTAGTGAATTTGCACTTAGGGCCAAACTTAGGCATCCTTAGTGACATTAAAGAACTTCTTTTCTTAAGGAAACTTGCATATTCCACATTTGCAATAGTGTGAACAGAACACATGTGCCTAGCTGACAGGTCAGGTATCCATATATTGTCCCTTTAATTAAATCATACCACAAACAGATTGCCATTGTTTGGAAGTTTTAAATCACTCTGTATTTAAGATCTGGTTCTCCACAGTGTTGGGAATTTCTTGAAAAAGCTGAATATGCTCAGACTTACTTAACAGAAAGCAAATTGATATATTTACTCTCATCCTGCATGCCCTTGACCCCATAAACTGATTTGATGCTAAAAGAAAATCCTCACATCAGTGGATTTTTTGCTGTTTCACTTCAAAATACATAAGATAAATCAGTCCTGTGGTCTGTCCTGCTGTCCTTTTTCTCTTAATGAATATTCCTCTCCATCTATGCTTTGTTTTGCCAAGACAGTTTCATCATAAGTTGGAATTCGCAATCAGCACTTTGTTTTCCCACATTTACCTTTCCTGCTGATTCACCTCATTCTCACGCACTTAAATCCAAGGAGATTCAAGCACTAAAACACTAAGCTATAGTGTCCAACAACTGCTGGGAGAAACACTTCTACTGGGCTCTAATATCAAATACAAACCATTCATCCAGCAGCTGTACAACAAATTAATTCATCAGGACCTCTAAGATTTGCACAATGAGGTACCTAATTCAGTCTTAACTAGGAGCATTCCTCAATTTAGGAACAGGCAAGAAGAGAATTAGGAATGCCACTCTTCCTGTGAGTCCTCAGCTCCAATAGAAGTCAACAAAATGGCAAGTAAATCTCAGATTAAGAACATGGTTGGAGGAATTTAGAGGAATAAGGTGATTCTAAAAGGATAGCAACAGAGAAAGGTAACTTGTTGTACTCCCAGCTGTAAACAACCTAGCTAGTAGATTAATTTGCAGTATGATGCAGAAAATCATGCTGTTTCTCGACACCTCTTTAAATATCAGAGTTGCTTACAGTTGAAAGAAATGAATGGTGGTGATATTGTGTAGGAAACTAGGAGATAACTTCAACTCCCATAAACTACACTGGTATTCATTAGTTTTCTGGGAGAGAAATGACTAGTCATCATGGGGGAAATGGCAGAAAGACATTCTATGCACTAAATTCTGCAAACATTTGCAGTTCTAAAGAGTCACTGAAAACAGGAAAAGTACTTTGCAGCGCTGAAACTATAAAAATAAATAAATCAAACCAAGAACAAATTGGGCTGTATACTGAGAGTGCCTAAACAAATAGTTTTGACAAAGTCAAAGTGCTGAAAGACAAGGATATAAGTAAGGAAGAAGGTGTTCTTTCCACGCCATCTTCACTTTGAGATTTTACACAAACCTCCTAGTTACCCAGTGGTTTTGTTTTCACTTCTGTAAGACAGAGACATCAATGAGACGTAGATTCTGGAAGGCTACATCTCTGAGACTTAAAGAAGATACTCTAAATAATAATACCTAATGTCAATGAAAGTCCAGTATGTCATCAAAAGCAACCCTGACTTTCAGCCAAGCCTCCACTTCACCTCACAAACTGAACACAATTAAAATATGAAAACATGCTGAAAACATGGCCCATTCTTGCAAACGAAAGCAGGGAGGTGGTGGGTGCTTCTTAGGATGCTCTTTTTTTTATTTTTTGGATGGTGAATGAAAGTTTAAGACTGTGAGCGTAATGCGATAAGGAATCATATTGTCAGGAACCCATTGGCCTCCACATCAATATTTATAATATATTACTAAGCCTATACCCTTGCTGATTTCACATCAATGCTCAACCTTTTCAATGATAAATTAATCATCTACCTTGAAGTACTGCAAAGTGTTCCAGGCAGTTTATAAATAACTCCCTCCATCAGAGTCTCAGAGTCTCAGATCATACAGCATCACCAGTCAAGTCATTGGATTTGGCTGGTAACTTCTGCCTCAAAGAACAGAGTAATTTCCATGATATAGCAAAAGACTGATCAAGGAGATCAGGACAGAGGAAGTTAGGTGGTTATAAACAGCTGGATTGTAGAGTGGATTGGTTTCTCTTATATTTCTGTCGTAATTGTTATTAATGATACCTAAATCCTAACATTATGACAATGGAGAGAATGTCATCCAATATCAATCTGAGGAGCTATACAGCTAATAATATTTGAGAACTGATAATCCACAGAGAGGCAACCCCAGGTGGCATAGCTTGCCATTCTATTTTACATGTTCTTATTTTGACATCTATATTAGAGAAATTGCAACCCTCCTTTTCCCCCATATCCCCAGATTTGTATCATTTTCTGTTATAGTACCAAATGTGCAGGCTGCAAGATACAAATGATGCTGCAAATCTACACCCACGCTCATTTTTTGCAAGGTTGCCCTTGACCCGTAGCCCATAAGGTATATTCAATTTACTTGAAGAAAGGAGGATAATTTTAGCTATAGAGAACTGTATTTACAATGAGAAAGTAGGTACAGCTCTACTTTTTTCCACAGATTTCTTCCCTACATTCAGCTGATGCAGCTAATGACGGTCACTGCAAACTGATGGTATCACTGGCATTTTTTAAGGTCTTCAAGTAAACAGTACTCAATATTAAAGTAAAAATTCTAAATAAGAAGTAAGAAAAGAGCCGAATAGTTTGTGTGATGATGGAGCAGCGCTATCAACCTGAAAGCATTCAAGTTCCAAACATGGAGTGCTATACATGGAATGGTTAAAACACTGATCCAGGAAACAGAGTAGGGCACAAGAACTCAGAGCCACTTATAAGGATTTAGAGTAAGGTGTACTCCCATGCTTTACTCATCGTTATCTCTTCCACTGTCTGTTCACATCAGAGAACTCCAAGCACAGTGGTGTTTCACATGTAGACTCTTAATGTCTATATAAGAAGTAAGAAGGTTCAAGCCTTCTTGAAGGTCTAAATAATAAATATATCACCAAAAGTTATACAAAAAACCTGCCCTGACATGTATGTTTCCTGGAGAAAAAAATAAAGATGTCACTTTAGTATCTTTTATCTACGCCAAATTCCCTTGCACTAAATTCATAACTTTCAGTGTGTTGTTTCAAGACAGTATGAATAATGAGATGGCGATTTTAGATATAAGTAGAAGTCTAGTATTTTTTTTTTTGTCCTCAAAAAAATGCGATAATCACCTCCTTCAAAGATAAATTGGAATGACTGGCCACCCATTGAGAACACTGTAGCTGAATGATGTAGTGAGAGGAAGAATTCAACCATCATGAGAGAAGGTAGCACCTAAGCAGAAAACATGGAATCAGCAGAAGAAACACATCAGAACATTATGCACATTACTCTGATGAGTAACTTGTAACTCTACCCACAAATTTAAAAGATGGTATGCACCAATTATGTTGATTTTTAGGAAAAAATTTCATTTTAGGAAGAAATTCTTTACTGTGAGTGTGCTGAGACACTGAAACAGGTTGCCCAGAGAAGCTGTGGATGCCCCACCCCTGGAATTGTTCAAGGCCCGATTGGATGGGGCTTCGAGCAGCCTGGTCTAGTGGAAGGTGTCCCTGCCCAGTTCCGGGTTTTGGAACTAGGTGAGTTTTAAGGTCCCTTCCAACCTAAACCATTCTATAATTCTATGATTTTATGCTGTTTTAGAAATGAAATGGCTAAGAAGTGATAAAGGGGTAAACTCCATCCACTGCTGGTTGCTGAAGAATTTAATCAACGTTTTACTAATATTCCCACCCCTACCTGAACTGTTTGACTTTTCACAGTAAAATCAATGGACACTTCTAACCTGTAATACTGACTCTCTTCCTGGAGTGAAGTATTTGGAGATATATATATATATATGGTTGGTATTTTACTTTATGAACTTTTTTTCTTCTTTAAGGATGGGAATGTTTTAAGTATGAAGTATTGGCCAAGGAAAAGGGTAGGGCAAAGCCACATAACAGAATACTTTATCTGGCATGTGATATGTCTAAGAGTATTGTTCTATAATATTGATTTATAACAATGTTATAAAATCCATCAAAATCTTTGGAGTTCAATTAGACTCACCTCTGCCATATGTGAAAAGTCTTTCTGATTAATACTGCCCAGTGGAAGACACATTCCTTCTCCTCATTTCTCTCCATTAAGAAGAACGTTCTTTGGGTTTTTTTAATCCTTTGACTAAATGTTCTGGAGCTTTGTACAAGTGCTCCCAAACCACAGAGACAAAAAGCTCGAGAGCCAGCAGTGTGGAATGCACTGATTCAAGGCAGTTTCTTCTCAAATAATTATAAACTCTGAGCAAATGTTAATAGCCGGAATGAGAGCTCTTTTTCATCTTCCCACCTCGTTTTCCCTCAGGATATTAACTAGCTGCATCGTTTTCCAGGTACCATTTCTTGTATTTGACTAAACTATTATAAAACCTTTTAATTCTTTGGATGTTTAAACTCCTCCCAAGTTATCACAACATGCAAATACCAGACAGGTTTTCCTGTTACACCACTACTTGCATTTCAGATCAATTGTCAGCTGATCTCATGAGTTAAAGGGTGTGAAATGAATAGATTATTTTTATTTATTATGAATTCTTAATCAAGAATTCCTGACTAAGTTGTAGTGACTGAAAACTGCTACCACTTTGAAAGTTACCATACTATCTGTATGTATGTGAAAGTAAAGCTTACAAGGGCTTTGAAGGCAAAGTTTATAGCATTGAACTGGTTATATTTCATTAAAAAATTCTTCATCCAGGATGTCCTCTGACAACACAGATTGGGAGAATTGTGGGAGTACCCTTACTGTCTTCCTGGCCACATAAATTATTATTTTTCCAAAATAAAACTGTGAAGACAGAGGCCCTGAACCTGGGAGCTGGGAAGTATTCCTACATCCCACAGTTTAGATGTAAGCTGTCTAAGCTGGTTTGATATGTAATAGCAAACCCAGCAGTGAGTCACCAGCTAGTTTTGACAGAAAATTCTAACCAAGATTATATGGTTCAAAATAAGAAATAAAGATCAGTGTTACTCCTCTTCATCACATTTACATTAGAGTGTATGTGATACCTACACAGGTACAGCGAGGTAATCAATGGGATTCAAATTCTAGCATGAAAGGCATAAATCCTCACCACTTGATCCAAAGGAGCAAATCCATTAGATGCACCAACAGCAGGCTTTTATAACTCACTGGGCCAGTCTTTGGAAGTAAACAAAATCACATATACTGACTCAGAGAAACAAACAAGCAAGCACTGCTGAGGCATATGTACTGGGCTTGCAGACACAAAGGTTTTGTTCTGAAGATTGAGATTTAATGTAGAAATAACTATGCTAGCTCTAAGGGATAGAACTTGGATTTTCATGGTTCCTTCAATATTTAGAAGCTTTAAGAAATATTTGCTCTTCCTGGGCAGAAAATCATCTCACAGGAACTGCATATTCTGCCTTTCACAAGGTAGAACAGATGAGATTTTCAGGACTTAGATGAAGAACAACAGTAGGTGCTCTGCTCCTACATAATCCCACAGCATTTTTCTCACCCAGGACTAAATCTATTCTAAATTACAGATCACTATTTTGGCAGAAGTAGGAGATTGTGCCCACTGAACTCCTTTGCCAGAATGCAGAGTTCTCTTGGAACATGTGGCGTCCACTTGCAGTGATGCCAATGCAGTCATAGAAATAGGTAATTCTTGATCAATACAGGTGGGCCTCTGAAGATTTCTCTACACAAAACTCCAGTGTTGACCACTTCATCAATTAACCAGAAAGAGTTAATAGTGTCTTCTCTGAAGACACTTCTTCTCTGAAGAAGTGAGAGAATGCAGAACAGTTGTTACCTTCTTTCTCAAATTGCACATCTGCTCAACTAAATGTTCTTGGAAGAACACACTTTAATCTCTTGGTGGGTCTTATGATCTTATCACAGACTGAGCTACAGCACCTTGGGCTATAACTTCTAATTCCTCTACAGGCAAGAACCACTGCTTCAGCAATCAAACCCTTGTTTTTTTTTTTCCCACTGTACATATTCTGTGTCTATAAAGTGAACACAAGGTAAGATCAGACACTAATTCTGCAAGTTAAGACTTGAATTCCATTCCACATTTTGCCACTAGTTTATCTTGCGAAACTTATGCTTATTCCTTAGCTACTCTTGTCATTACTCCTAAGTCAGCTTCTGTGTCACAAAGCTGACAGCAAGCCTGCCCAGCACTCTAAGCCCACATAGACTGACTATAAATAACCAGGAAAATGACACTTTGAGTTCATTAAATGTTGGTCAAAGCTATTTAGCTACCACCTTCTAGATCTATGACCAAGGACAGATTTAAACTGGCATAAACAGTTCTATTTTCTAGTATTGCTTACCTTATGACACATTAATATGTGCTTTATGTGTGTGTGTACCTTCCTTAGCATGAATAATTCCATCAGCTTAATGACACAGGGAAGGGGAAGATGTCCACATGCAACCAGCTGCTTGCTATTTAACAGTCATGCATGTCTGATATTTTAGGAAGTCAACAGATTTCACATCCTTATTCTGGAAAAGATCTGTCTGCGTTTATTTATCACTGCCATAAGTAACGTATTGCTTTTCAGTCCAAATCCTATTTATACAAGCGTGAAAAACAGACACACATGTAAAGGAAGATTAAAAGTTCACATTTTACATTATCTGGAGGTTTTATTATAACCAGCGAAAAGCCAGGAAACTGATAACTAAGACCTGACACTCCATGCATCATGCTCTGTCAGGTTTTATTTCATGTGTGAGTGTACATGTGTATGGGAGAGTCACTTTTCTTTTCTGGGCTTCTTTAATATTAATTGTAAAGTGAGTCTCATATGCTGGAACAAAATTGAGAGACAAGAACATAAATACAAGCTGACAGTGTCCTTATAAACTATAAAGGTAATACCAGCAGGCACCATTTGCTGTAATTATCTTGACACGGTGCTATGCATCTGTCTTCCAGGGTTACTCAATGGGACCTTTTTAACCACAGTGCCAAAGGCTTTCTCTTGCACTTCCTTGCTCCATTGGTATGATGCTTCCACCTCACCCCACTTTGGGTAATGTGGCTATCTCAGAACAGACCGGTTACAGACCACAGGAGACAACAAAAGATTATTTGGCGCATCATGAGACAGAGACAGCATGAAACAATGTTCATTATTTCCTGCAAAGTTCCCAACCCAGAGGCCTCAGAATGCTTAAAAAATATGTAAATGCACAAATAATTAAGCATCATAGGAGCTTCTAAAAATAAAGGGATAATTTTGTACAGGTCCACAGCCCTGCCATACTGGTATAATTCCTCTCCCAACTGAAGGCTACAGTCCACAGGGAAGGTGGAGTTCCCACCAGTGGGGTAGAAGCTGTGAGAGCAGAGAATAACCCCGGCATTGCCTCTTCTGACAAGAGGTCTCCCTTTCTAAGCAGTGTGAATGACTTATAGCTTCCAGAGCAAAGCCTCAGTGGCCAGAGGCTTACAGACACCATCAATGATAAAACTGACTGCGAACAATGAAGAAATTACTGTATAAGAATGCCCTCACTGTCGAGGGTGATACAGCCTCCCTGCAGTGACCCTCTTTTTGTGTCTTGTTAGGCACTTTAATTCAGGCTGACTGGATATCTGTGGATAGGAAGACTTAACTAAAGCATAGATTTCAGAGTGAATAAAGCAGAAGAGGATTGACGAACTTGAAGTGATTAAATGACTCTGCTTATTCTTTCCTATTCTTTTCCCAGTCTGCTGATCTTTTTCTGATATTCTCAGGTTTAGAACCAAAAACAAGGTGGGACTTAACTGTTTCATAAGTGCTGTCCAGCAAAGAGCAAGCAAGGATTGATCTGCGAATTCAGTTTACCCTTTTCTTCTCCCTTTTCCTCCAAACACATTGATTCTAAATGCCATTGTGTTTCATTACAAAGTAATTTAATTTGTTTTCTGTGGCCGCCTCTAGGGTTCTTTCAGTCTTGCTTCTTTTTCACTTATCTATCTTCACTTGAATAACATGGATTTGAAACTTTATTCTCCATATAATTTTGTTTGCATGTTATTTTCTGCCCATATTTTAACCTGTAGACCCTTTTTTATTATAACAGAGACCTGACTGGCATTTATAATATTTTCTAGTACATTTTCACATACTAATTAAGGTGTGAAGGATTTCTTTTCATTTTTTCGAGGTAGCACAGAAGTGGCCTTGGAATTAGATATGATGAATGACGCACAGGAGTATGAAGCTAAAGGTGCCAGTTACAAAGATACTGTTTTTAGATAATACTCCTTCTACAGCTGTAGATGTCTGTGTCTTCTTTAATTCTTCCAAAATCAACATCCACTATACAAAGGACACTGTGATTCTTCAAATGGGCTTAAGTTCACTCATGTCAGCATTCTTTACAAAGTGTTTAAAATCTTTTCATCCTCCTTGCAGCTTTCCTGAAGTCTGGCCCAAGATACTTGGAAATGATAAATGTTTTTGGATTCTGACTCCCAGAGACTGTTTAAAGCCATGGCAATTGCCTTACAGTGCACCTTATAGCTTTACTCATCCACTGTGCTATAGGAAGCAAGAAAAGTGCTTGAAGTGCTGCCAGAGGACCTAATAACTCTAGCTCTGGGTCTTATGATGTTATAGTGGAGTGAGCAACATCCAGAGAAACATATGCAAATAATCTGTATGCAGGGAGTATAGTCAATTTAGCAGCTACTTGATGGGTATGGAGCTTGGGTGACTACCATATATAAACATCTTTAAATCAAAATACAAAACTAGCTCTTCAACATGGGTTTCCACTGTTACCTATAAATAAATAGAACAATACAAAAGAGACTTGCAGAGTAAAATCTACTCTTGACTAAAAAAGAAAGGGATATCTTTATGTGTACTTTTCAGGATTGCAAAAGGTAATTGAAAAACAAATCCATAGAACTTCCTAATAATTCAAAAAAGGAAGTATCTGAGTGATTTCAGTAAAGTATTTTCGATTTCCCTTTCTCTGTTTGGGCATTATCCTTGAAATCAGTATTTTCTTGAGTACATTGTTAATTTAAAATTATTGCTCTATTATGTTGTTTGTATGTAACCCATATTATGTATTTGTTCTTGCACTGGATGAATACCAGTCTTGGAATCACAATTTATCTCCCCAGAAAGTTCATTAACATTTATTTAATTAATAGTGTCTTCAGAAATATTCCTTCTCCTCAGCTACATATTTTTTAAGAGGAAAGCAAATCCAAATGGATTAGCTGATCAAAATCACTTGAAGTATTATTTTATTTTCCTGGAATTCACATTTTTTTCAAAGTTTTCAAAGTATTTTATTGCACTAAAAGAAATAAGCAGTGTATCTTTTAATATTTCACAGGTGAAACATTGACATTAATTTATAGCACTGAAATTAGTGTTATTCAGTGATATTGAGTGCTTGTTAGTCTAGCATATAGCGTATACTGCAGTGCACCCTATGCTTGAAGATGGTTACAAGTAATGCCTATACAATTTTGTGGAGAGCCTGATTTCATCTCATGTAGGTTACAAAAGCAGTCAGGGTGAACAATGTTTCCTTACTCACTATCTGTACTCCAAGAACAGAAACGTGATTGCAACAGAGTGGCTTATTTCTTTCAGTTCAATCCTTTTAGCAGCTTCCTTGCTAACTATGTCTTGCTATTTCATCATTGTCAGTGGTATTTTTTCACCGCGTAAAGCTGGCCTGAGTGGTACTTTAGATGGAGTGGCCACTCTGCACTGTGACAGAGCTGTGTCTGAGAATTGTCATTTGTGAAAATCTTTCAGACTGCGCCCTTGTTCATACTTGAAACAAAACCCCAGAATGTTCTGTGAAATCCGTGAAGGGAATAACTCATTACTCTGTTAAAAATGAAACCTTTCGTAAATCATTGATCATTGTTAACTTTTTAAAAACAGGGCAGTTCATCAAAGTATTTAGTTTCACACAGAAAGCTTCACTTTTGGTTCAAAAGGACTTGCCAAAATGTCCAGAGATGGGCCGCCTAGTAGCTAACATGCCCTGCTGAGAATGTGAAACCAGTTCCAGATCTTCTTCTTGAATTAAAGCAGCATTAAATCTAGATAACATTTGAAACTGAGTTCCTTGTATCTTATATTTTTAACTGCCAGGTGCAGAACAAGAAATTCAGTTTTTAATAAGAATTATTTTATTGAAGTTGATTTAAGAAAAAGCAAAATATGAGGCCAACCAGACACTGCACTCAAGAGGAGCCCCTAGAACTATGGTAATGCATAGCTTCCATTCCCTAAGTAAAGAAAGATATATGATATCTTCTATAAGATGCTGGAGAAGTCACAGGTTTGGGAGTTCTGTAAAACAAAATCTACTTCTAGTTTTCAGAGTGATGGATCTGGATTAGACAGGGAAAAAAATCATTATTTTCAGAGGTCTTGTGTGAAGATATGAACAGCTTTCTTTTTCTTGCTCACTCTTTTTATGTCCTAAAACTGGGCAAAAGATCTTGATGTTTGGCTTCAAAATGGAAATGAAACTTCAGGGATAGCTGAGAAAGGGAGAAGAACTTAGACTGTAGGTTACTCTATGGGTCTTCTTTTATTGAAAACAAAAGGAGAAAGCTCAAAAGGAACATGTTACCCTTTTGGGACTAGTACGATGGGTGTTTTGGGGCTAGCAAAGAACACTGCCTTCTTCCAGAGATCTATTTTGAGTTCTGGCAAAAAAATTATCCAATTTACCTAAGGTTGAGTTAATGATTGGGTTTTGTTTATTTTCTTTTGTTTCTCTTAATTGAACAGAAATGTGGATGTGTTGAAAGCAAAATTCTACTTTTTCCTTATTGTTTTAATACTTCTCGTGCTGCTGGCCCTCTCTCTCAGCTTTGTTCTCTTTTTATTCTGTGAGCACCAGCCATTGGAAGAGCTGCTTTCTGTCTGGGGAGAATTGTTCAAAGCGTAAACTACTTTGCACAGCTGTGTGGTCAGAGCTGCAAGATGGTTCATAAATCCCCAAAGCAGATACACACAGGCTATTGCTTTAGTACAAAGTCCTGTGAAAAATAGCATGTGGCAGAACAGCCACAGGAAGGCACAAATAGTACCCAGAGGATCTGCAGCATAACAAGTTCGAGTAAAAAAGGTCATGCCAATTCAAGCAAGATGTGTAAACCTCTCTTACAAAGTAACAAGCTGGGCTTTTGAGTCTCCTGGGGTTTCATGATGATTTGACTGGTAATGGTCAGAAATTATTTAAAAAATCAACTTCAATCAGAAAAACAGCAATCCATTGCAAGTGAAGTATTTTGCAGAAATGTGTTGGTTTGAACAAATCTGCTAACAAAACTCACCAGTTCTCTGCCTCTTCTCCACTCATCCACTCAGCTTCTTAGGTGCTCCCTGAAGGACTGCCACACAGCTCAAATCTCCAGGGCTTTTAAACTTCTAGGGTATCTGCCTCCCAGGATTGCTGCACGCAGTTATGCTCAGGAAACTTGTTTTCATCAGTGGTGAGAAGAGTTTATTGGACAGAGTTACCAGTCTTGCTACCACAGTGTTCAGAGCCTCTGTCTGGGATGAGTTCCTGGTCATCGTGCAAGCCACCATTCAGAACGAAGTACAAGGCACTCAGTGTTTCCACTGCTCAGCCTGTTTGCTGGCCAGGCACTAGTTGCCTCACGTGGCCCTGGCTATGTGACCACTGCAGCCTGGGGAGCCAGTTACTTTGAGGGTACAGCAGTCCTCTATCCCTGTAACTTTATTGGCCAGAAATAGCCTCACTTCGAGTAAGTACGTTTCAAGAATTTGAAGAAGCAGATTTTATTTTAGGAATATCAATTTACAGCACTTCTGAAACACAACACTTTGGAATTTGATTTTAACAAACATCTTTAAATTTTGTTCTCTCTTTCTAAAGATAAAAACAGTTCAAATAATGAAAAATTTATGAAGAACAGGAATATAGTTTTCCAACCTACTATAATGTTTTCTAAAGGGATAGCTCAGTAGGTTGTAGAAATAATTAGTTACTTTACTGCCCTATTACTACCTTGCAGCCCACTGCCAGTCACTAAGAGAATAAAAACTCATATCGGCATTAAAGAAAACGAATTAATGAAAATAAATAATCTTACTACAAACAAAACACCTGGTTCTTTTCCTGTTACATCAGTGAGAGTGTCCTAGGCCAGTCCTCAGCCATTGACTATAGAAAATGAAGATGTGACTTGCATCCATGCCCAGAGAAATACAGTGGTGATGACAAAAAGGAATTTCAAGAAGGGAAAAGTTTTGCTCATAAAATCTATTATCTTCTTGAACAAGCCTTGTGCAGTAAACATTGAAAATGGACAGAAAACCCTGGTAAATATCACTTGCACCTCTTAAAACTGAAAGCATGCTTCACAGTAGCCTCTGCATCATATATCTTGCAAAGTTTTTATTTCCAATGGGATAGCAAAACAAAGAGCAGTCCAGTGTTTACAGGAAGTCACTTAGAATTATTTGTAAAACACCTGGACTACACCAAACACCTGGAGAATTTGTTTCCATTTCTGAATATATTGGATTGTTTTACTTTACTTTTGTAAGTACTAGTCCTTCAGGAAAAGGCATTCTGATTCTACAACAATGCATATATAATCCCAATGAATCCCCTTTCTTCCCCCACCAACAGTCAGTTCCCAAAGCCTGAATTTCAGATTTAGGTTTCTCTGTGTGAACCGTTTATACTTGCTGAGGGAACACAGTGCAGGTATTGATTATCTGTTATGGTTCTCTAACATTTGGCTGGATTCAAACTAAGGACAGAGAAATTATATAATGTTTCTTGCTTTCTCCTTTCACCTTTTTCCTAGCTAGAAAAGCTTTACACCCCAAATTACTTTGCATTAGCTTACTTTGTATTAGCAGTTTCCCTCACAGTCTTTCATTGTATTCAACTTCAGCACAGTCTCGATATTTTCAGGTTTCATTTGCAAAAATACAGAGAGAAGCTCTGCCAGGAAAAACTGCATTAGGCTAAAGATGCGTAGAAAACCCAGATGAAAAGAATCTGTCAAAAATGCTTAAAACATCAATGACAATTTTGTCAACATTTTGATTTGCTGCTTCCAGAATAGGAATATTTCTTTCCAGAAGATAAGGGGTTTTTTTTTACCAGATAAACATTTGACATTTAGAGCAGCTATATTTAAGTATACCATTCACACAGTGTTTGAAGAGAGGTTCTTTCTCTCCCTGGAAACTCTTTAGACCTAGAGTGTGGTTCTGAATGTGACAGCTTTAACATCTCTCTACTCACTTGAAAACCTGATGTTATTCTCACCATCATTATACACTATTTCATAACTGATAGGCAATATCTCTGTTTAATTTCAAGGCATATTATTATTATTTGAGCCTTGGAGCCATCCCAATTTTGTCACCTGTGAAAGATGTCAAAGGATATTACAACAGTTATCCATTAATAATTATCATTCAAATGTTCAACAGCAACCAAGCCCATCACGCCAATGTGTGGGAACACAGTCTAGGGGTACAGTCTGTATGAGAATGACAAACTGAAGCAGAAGCTTCAGTTGTGAATTCCATCCATAAAAACATCTGTGAAATAAAGCAAGCAGCTCCTTCACACAAGCAGAATACAAATATTTCACCGGTATTTCAGAGGGATATTTAAATGAAGTTTACACTGCCACAGAGTAATAAGTGTGATGGTGGTGCCAATACATGTAAAATGTATGGTCTTATTGCTAGCCATTGCAATATTTATTTATTTCTTATAAAGTCACACAGCAGAGTGTCATGTAACTTCTTCTACCTTGACACTAAAAGTGAAAGTGCCCTAATGGAATTGACTTGTTCGGTCAAGTGGCAAAATGTTAATTAGTATTCAGAAAAGATTAATCCGTTGAATTCTAAGCATGTGAATTTATCCTAGGGAGTTGAAAAAACTCGCTGTGATATGCTCTGAGTTAGTAAGCCATCTCTTTGGAAAACTCCACAAAATAACTGTTTCCTGAGGGCACTGTTCGATTGTGTCCTGATTAGTTAAAAGGTTAAAACAAAAGAAAGACTCACAGGGAGACAAGGATAAAATGTTACTGTTTTGTTGCTATTTGAGCAGAATTCACATTTGTACAGCTAATTATAATCAAAATCTAATTCAAGAGTTTTCCTAAACTAGTTTCTGTCACAGTGGTGTTTCTATTGACCATAACTTAAAAGAAATTAAAACCAATCTGACTTAGAGAAAGGGGCTACAAAGATAAAAAAATACAGAAAGAAAAGTTGATAGCAACTAATAAAACTCAGACATTAGCAATTGCAGAAAAGTTATAGGGGGTGGAAAAGGATATCAAGGGAGTAATGTGTAGATGGAAAAATTTAGGAGATCAGAAAGAATTTTTAACAACAAAAAGAACACGAACATAGGCCTGGCTTATTCCTACCCAGAAAAAGTAAAACCATTGATAAAAAGGTGGAAAGGACATATGCATTCAGTAGATATTTCTGTTCTCTGCTTGGAAAAAACAGCTAATATATTCTCTTCTCGGCACCTGGTGGTCTTTGAATACCTTCCTTTCTGCTGACAATGCAGGACTACATAAAGTGCTCTATTACTACTAAATATATTCAGATCAGTAGACCTGTGTAGTTAGTATGCACAAGCTTTGAAAACTAAGAAGTTCTCTTTATTGATTTTCAATGAATCTTCGAAAATTAGCAGATTTGCAGAGCATATTTAAAAGGACACATGTTCAGAGCTTACTTTGAAATAATTAAAAGCTCACAGACACAGTAGATAAGATGTATTTCAATTTGATTTCAAAAGCTATGACATGACATGGAAGCTTTAAAATCAAATTACTGCTGAAAAAACTCAAGAAGACGCATTAGAGTATTTAAGAATTGGCTATTTTCCTTGAAGAAAAATGAGAGACACTTTTAAGAAATAAATGGTAAAAAAGTCATATGAAGTATTTAAGCTTAAGAAATTCTACCTATTTCCATAAGGGTTTGCATGAAAAGAGATGATCAAATAGGGGGTTAAATTTTCAAAACATTTGGGAAGTAAACAATTAACTCCAGAAATCTACAAGGTCTCTTACAGGCAGAAGATCAGGTGAGATAATCATAATATCCTTTCAGTTCTTCTAATTTATTTATCTATTAATTAGACCTATGTAAGTGGGGATTTGGTTGCTCCAAGGCACTGAGCTGAAAGCTTAATTTACCTGGTCCGCATGGACTTATTGTACCAGACATAAATGAAATTGCACTTCAAGATTTAAATAAATGCTAGTGACACAGCAGTCAGGTCAGCTAAAGGCAGGGAAGTAGTAAAACAGCTACGATAAGGACATTTTTGCAGGTATGACTCAGAATTTATGCCAACTGAGGATCTGCTACCTAGTGCAGGCCTGTATGGACCAATATCTTCTGTTGTCATAAATGTGATAGAGGTTGTTACATAAATAAGAATGGCTTCTGAAAGTTTAAAGTGTTCTCTAATATTTATGTGTGTTTTGGACCACATTCTAGCCCAGGTGTGGCTGCAGAAAGTAGTGATGTTCTTTGAAATGGTTATGTTCATTAAAACATCATCACTTTAGCAGCAATGCCTAAAAAGTGTGTGATGGCACTGGGAATATGTATTTAGTCTAACCATTCAGTAGGAAGGAAAGAAACAATGGATAGGTATTCTCTTCTGGAGGATGAAGAACACAGAGAGCAATTCAACATTTGTGTTACAACTTCTTAGTTAACTAGTTAGCATTTATATTACTATTTATGACCATCTAATCTGCAAGGGCTACTCAATCCTCTTTTCTTCATGCTGTAGTAAGCAATGGCTCCCACTGCTCCTTTAAAATAAGATTATTTTAGTAAAACAAGCAAGTGAGAGAAAATGCTCAGTCTCCCATTATCTTGGCCATCTGTGTGTTTTCCTCGTGGCATCTCTCCAAGTGCTTAAAAAAAGCCAGGTAAATTGTCAATAGCTACTGGAAATACACAATTAGAGATTGTTCTTCTATACTTTCACTTCTCCTTGACATTCTCTTTTTCTCTTTCAAAAAATGAAATACAGATTTATTTACCTAATGAAATGTCATGAGACCGTTCACACTGTTAAATCTGTTCAAGACTGAAAGCAATCAAAAATAAATTCCTAATGTCTGCTTTTCCTATCAAAAAAAATTTGTCTTGCTTTCAGATTGACACAAACCTAAAGGTAATCCTTACCATTCCATGGTGGTGACACTAGCAAGGATGACCAGGTGGAAAGTCCCTGAAGGGCAGGAACCTGGCTGTGCTTGTAAGGTTTCTTGCATTGGAGCAGGAATCCAATCTACAAGGAAGACAGTTTTCAATATTTAATTTTCTGGGAAAAGATTTGCCCCTCTTTAGCTGCTCCCGTTAGACGTCACCTCCGACCAATCTGGAAGGATGAGCCCCAACTGCCCTCAATGAAATACCTACAGACTTCAATTTGTCCTTAGGATGCAGAGGAAAGCTGCTAGTCACTTCCTTTTCCTCTTGAAGAAGAGCAAGTGGTTGTATCATTCCTGACTCACATCCATCTAATAGTGAAGTAAGGCACAATAGTAAAGTATGTCCTCCAGATGCAACATCTCAAACTGAACACAGACCTAACATCAAACATTCACTGGTCCATGCTGCAGCTGTAAAGGCACAGGGTACTTCACACATAGAGATAAGCCCTCTGAAAGGATCTGACCAGGTTCAAACAAACTGCAGTGCAAGTCGCTCCCCATACCGGAGGGGCTTTTAACACTGACTAGCCATCATTATCTGCAGTAGTAAAATTATAAAAAAGGAATACTTATGTAGAGTGATCCACTATGGATGTGATCAGAGCTGGCTATGCCTGCTGTAAATGTGTGTTAAGCCTCTGGCTAACATGCTATCCACTTCCAAAGGGATAGTTTCAAATGACACCTTTGCACCTTTCCCCCCCTGTATTTTCCTCAGTATGTTTTTTCACCTCATTTTGAAATCTATGGAGAATTCTGACTCCAGATGATGGAGGTAAGCCTTGGGAGCAAGAAGTTCATCTTCCTGTCTGCCATAAAAGACAGTGCACATGGGGTTACCCATGGAAGTGATAGATCAGAATTCAGACAACTTTGTTTTCACTAGTAGACACAGACTTTGAAGTTTTCAAAACATAAGTCTTTGCCTAGGCTTATTTTTAGAAACAAAGAACAGTAAAACCAGTATGTTTTTAGTATCGGTGTCCTTTAATAATTAGTTGATCATCACAAGCTTCTCTCTGAGCTGTTACTTCTCCTTTAACTCATTTTATCTGAGTGGGGCTTCTCTCCAGCACTGCCCCTTGCACAAAAATTAATTTATCCTTGTACTCAAGTAAAATCATGGTTTGTTTTTCTGTGGTCCGTCTGCAATGATTTATAATTCTATAGTCAACCATTTTTTCTGCAACTGGCAAAAAGTCAGATGAAAATAAAGGAAGTATTCCAATCATATAGGACAGAGCAAGAGGAATTTAACCACATATTAAATAATCAGTTTGTTGAAGGTAAACAGCAGGCTAGAATGTGTAGAATTTAGCACACTTCCAATTTTTGGTCTGAGTTTTTATATTTTGAATTCATCAGCATATCTTAATTTGGTATTAAAAATCTATTTGGAGAATATAATGAGGTTAACATTACTAAAAAAAAAAGAGTGAGAAAAAATTTAAATTTTTCGTGTTTTTCAAATTGAAATAGTGAAGCACACAGTCCAGATTCTCCTTGGATAATCCTATGACTCTTCTTCCCTCTTAAATGTGGATTTATTATCCCATGGCAGTGACTTTTATGGATTGGTAATGTTATTGCTTTGATTTAGATTCTTTGCAAATACCACAGTCTATTAAAAGCATCAGTTCATCAAAGTCCACAGTGTTAATTTACCAGGAATATCCCCACAGGATTTTTAAAAATAATTTTGTATTATGAAATCATGCTTCAAACTGAACTAACAGAAATCTAATTATAAATGAGAGCATAGTGCTAATTAAACCACCCACTCCAGCATTAAGGCCCACTTGGGGGTATTCACATTGGTAAATTGCCAATTTAAGCTAAATTGCACGATATAATATCCAAGTATTAGCTAGCCCTACCTTTCTGCTACTTTCTCTCTTTTGGTCTACTCCATAATAATAAAGTGTAGAAGGCAATAAAACCAAATATTTTTAATCCTTAAAATATTTTTCTGTGAATAACAATAGCTACTGGAGTACCAAGGGTCAATCTAAAACATGATAGCCTCCAAGCCTGACTCTTCACATTGTTAAAGGTAAGCTGACATGCTCTCTGACATGTCTGACCTGTTCCAGATCATCTTGTTGATGATCTAAGAATTAAGGAAAACAGCTGTGTGCTAATCCATGCTCAGGGCTTTGCCATTTTCCAGCAGAGGGTCTCATTTCAGGAGAAAGGGGTCATCAGCACTCAGTGGTCCTAGCCACAGCACTGATATTGCCCATCTAGCTTCTCTGCCTTGAGCCTTCATGACAGAGGGGAGGATCTCCAGCAGAACAGCCACAACAAACCTCTGATCAATCCTGTTCCATCCACAGCCTCTGACAGTAAAAAAGCCAAGTGCCAGCTGGGCCAGGCAGCCTTGATCTTATTTGCTGTCATTTAGACTGAAGGTCACCTACGAAACAAGCAATCCGTGTATAATAAAGTCACCTGCTCTGCTCTGATATTTTGTTCAGAGAGAGAGAGAGGTTAAAATGAACACTCAGAGCATTCATTTCAACGAGAAGGGAGATGATTTTATTCCTAGTAAGCCAGTACTCTGCTGAGAGATACCAAGAAAGTGACATGATATACTCAAGGATTTGGTTTCAGAGCAAGGATAGAGGTGCATATCTTTTGCTCTGAGAAGGGTAACTAGGTCATAGATGCCTTACCACTCCAATTAGACAGAGAGAAGAATGGATGGAGAAGTGTCATATCAATCAGCCTTTAGTAAACAGTGATAACCTGGGGTCTAGAAGAAAATAAGGATAGAAGGAGAAATCTTAACAGGTTTTGTCCGGGACTGTATATGCATTATATCTCTTATCTTTCCAATAAAACTCGGCTTTCTGTTTATTATACTGTAGAGTTTGACCTCTTGGTAACATCTTGGTGTTACCATCAAATACTAACAGAAATTTCACCACTTCAGTGCACAGATCCACAATCTGGGACATTTTTGACCCACTAGCAATGTTTCCTTCCAATAAAGTACGTCTGAAAGATCTCATGGGTAACTTTGAAAGGTTTGTGTGATGTATCAGTACACAGGGCTATGATTCCCTACAATAACTTACCAACTAAATGATGTCAAGCCTGTTCACACTTTAGCTGACAAACTCCTGAAGAAAGACTAGGGAAGGAAGTAGCAGTAGCACTTTGCAGGTGGAAATGTCCAATACACAGAACTGAAACAATGCTTAGTGAACTGGGGCTCTAAGCCAACAAGGGGAAGGCTGTGACTGATTACTTGTCATTAAAACACCAAAGTGTTGACCAAAGCAAATGTGTTTCCTCAACAGGAAAAATAATTCTGTATAAGAAAAGAAAATTTCTTCTATATATAATATTATTTTTCTATTTTCTGTTAGCTGTGGTAGTCATCAATTTTTCCTATGTATTTGTGTACCCTTTGTATCTCCTATGCCACTCTATGTTATTAACTGCCATAATTCATACCATATTTTCGTCTTCCATGGAAAAAATCCAATTTCTTCTTTGGGAAGTTCTATTATTTTGAAAGACACTATGTTTCACATGCCTGCAATGAAAATCCTAGGTGATGTGAAGCAAAAATAGGCATGTCTGGCCATACCTTATGAAAATAGATTAGCTTGATGCTGACACATTTCTCAGTTTCTCACAGTTTTATGATCTTTGACATTCAAGGATGAAATTTGTTATCCTGAACATTTGAGCTAAGCTTTATCAATGACCTGGAGGAGGTGGGGAGGATACCATCATCAGGCTTTCAAGTGACACAAGGTTGATGGGAACAGCTGAAATGCATGCAGGCAGGACTTCTATTCAGGGGGACCTAGAGAGCCTGGAGGAATAGCTGGACAGGAAATTCAATAAGGACAAATGCAAAGTCTTGCAACAGGGAAGGAAAGGCACCTGTAGTGGTGCAGGCTGGGGACTAATGGGCTGGGGAACAGCTCTGCAAAAAATGAACTCGTTATCCAGGCAGAGAATAATCTGGGTATGAACCAGCAGTGTGCCTTGCCAGCAAAGAAGGCCAATAGTATCTTAGGCTGTGTTAACAGAACAGCGAAGAGTTTGATCTAATGGCTGATTCTCCTTGAGCAGGAGGTGAGACTAGAGAACTCCTGAAGCTCCTTCTAACCTGAATTCCATGATAAATTAATTTTTTAAAGTTTCAATCAGGAGAGTATTTTTAGACACAATAAGATACTTCTTGTAGAATATTGTTTCAGAAACTCTAGTTTCCCAGGGTCTACAAAGGTGACTTCTTTCATATTTTCATTTGAAGTTACCTCTGTTTTGGGGTATTCTTTTTGCTGCTCCATTAAATCACATTCAAGCCAGAAAATTTTGCAAACCTCTTCTCAGAAATAAAGAGGTGGGAATGAGCTAGAAGATACCAAAAAAGCTACCTGAAAATATGCTTCTCTCTTTCCTCTGACTGCATAGAAGACTAGCATTGAGATTCACCTTGTCTACCTTTAGAAGTCTACAGTGTAGGTGTTCACTTCTGAGATAGTCAGCCCGTGTTCCTTTTATAGCAGAGCGTAGGAGTTAACAGCTGGTTAGCTGAGTCCTGCTCTGGATGACTAGCCTAGATGCAGAACTTTTAGGATATTTAAATTAAAGTAGATGAATCTCGTGACTAACAAGCAGCTATCTAGTCTGTATTTGGTTTTTTACTCATTCCCCTCCCCCCCAAATGTGATCAGAAAGCAGTTATTATATAACTTTATCACATGGTTTTCTGTAATACCCAAATGTTTTGAACACAGGCAATATTAATTTAATCTTGGTTTGAGTCAATTATTCCTATTTTATAGGTGGAGGACTGCACCATCTGCAGTAACAAACACATAAAGACATATTTGTCTAAAGACACGTTGTCTCCAAATACCTGTCCTCAGTCTTGTTGCTTTGAGTTTGATGTGACCTTACAGGAGACCTTCACATGGGCTGAAATATGTTTTCTACACCTTTTCACTAAAGCAGGGCTTGACACACAATACACACACACCGATCACAAAACCTTCCACAAATGATGGCCAGTGGGGTTATCCCCATTTAACAACAGAAAAACTCAGACAGTAAGAGTTTACAGTGCGGCTTGTAGAAGGCTTGAAAGTGTTATGTTAATGCTCTTGTGTATATTGACCTCACAATTTTTTTCTCAGCTAAGAGAGAAAATGCACCCAGAATACTGGAGAATGATCCTCAGGGCTAATTAATTTCCTAATTAAAAGCTAGGAATAAACTGTAGGGGGAGAAGTGAATAATTATTAAATATCTTTCTTTTTCCCTTCCAGAAAAAAGAAGGAATATTGAGAAAGTTTCAGGGAGAAACCAATAGAAAGAGAGTGGCAAGGCTGGTCCTAAAACACATGCAGTGCTGAAATGATCACAGCCCATTGCATATACCATTTTCTTTTATATCTCTGAGCTGATTTCTTCTCTGTTACACATTTGCATGCAAAGCATAAGTCAGATCCTTGCACTGATGCTTTTGAAACAGATGTATCTCTGACCACATTTCTGAGAAAAAATGAATCTTACAAATAGGTAAAAAAATATATTTGACTCATTCAATTACAGCTTGTTGAAGTCTTCCACTGAAGCTTGCTCAAAAAATACTCAGAGCATTCTTGTGGCCCTTCTGTGGACTCCACTCTCTCCAATAGGTCCAAGTCTTTCCTGGGCTGTCACACAATTGCTGTAACAATTTTAAATTGCAAAAAGAGGAAAAAATTTGGGTTTTTATTTCATACAAGAGATATATATTGTGTTGTGAAATGTTCCACTTTTTGGTCCACATAACTACACAAGAATAACATCCTTTCATGCCTGAGGTTCTAAGAACTACAAAGAGTCCTTGTGCAAAACACATACACTGGAAAAGCACTTAAACTAAAAGACTAAGAGACAATATGCAAGAAGACAATACGAACCTAAGAGATGCTTGTAAGAAGTTATCAAATTATAACCTCTGGAGAGCAAAACTGCTTGGATTTGGAAGTTCTTATACTGAAACAAACTCTCAGCCTTCCATTGTATCATGATTATTTAATAAATTTAAAATCTTGATTAAAAATAAAATTATACATACTGGGGAAAGCTTCAAGGGAATATGTGAATCAAAAGCAGATTTACATTTAGTAAGTATTTCTGCAGAAAGATCTCACCAGGAGGACAGCCATGATACCAGCATCTCTGTACATACGGAGGCTACTGCATGAGCAGGAAACATTCCTACACAATGATCTTGGAATGCAGTGAATTCTGTGTGCATAGAAATTCTGAATTAATTCCTTTTCATTATCAAAAGAAAAAGGGGGGGTGGGGAAGAAATTCTTTACAGACGAAGAAATTCTTTACAGAGAGGGTAATCAGACATTGGAATGAGCTGCCCAGGGAAGTGGTGGATTTTCCATCCCTGGAGGTTTTTAAGATGAGACTGGATGTGGCACTTAGTGCCATAGTCGAGTAACCACGGCGGTAGTGGATCAGGGGTTGGACTCGATGATCTCAGAGGTCATTTCCAACCTGGCTGTTTCTATGATTCTATGATTCTTTGATTCTATGATGGAGATTTCAAGTGAGTATAAGTGCAGTTTAAGCCTCTTTAGAACACAAGGACTGTCATGTGTTCCTCAAGTCCACCGACCTGTCACCAGGAATAGCAAGCACACATGAAAAGGAAGACCATGCTTACAGTAAATATTCCCATTACATCCTTTTATCCCAGAATCACGGTATAAAGACTCCCTGAGACAAAGGTTGTAAGTCAGCCTTTGTGTTGAATAGCTGCCAAAATCTTTGAGGGCTGTCTGCAATTTCCAGGCAGTGTTAAAGGGAAAAAAACATATGTGAGAATCACATCAGCCATCTTTCAAGAAATACAGCGTGTCCAGAAACCTTCAAGGTGATGGTGAAGGATGCCTGGAGTGGTTCTTGTTCGTTTCTACTTGTAATCTGCAGTGGAGACACAGCGTAATTGTAATAGCAGCTGCAGTTATTCCCCAGGCTCTGTCGGGAGATAGTCTCACTTTCAGTTCATCATAAGCTGAAGGTGTGTCACAGACTCCCACACACAAAATCAAAACTCCCTGAGAATTCAAAAAGGAGTGGGTGGGTGGGTGTAGGGGTATCTTTCTTCCCTGAGTAGCATGTAAAATCTTTGTATTCAGAATTAACTGTATTAATGCTGAAGGGGGACATTTTTCAAACTGCCATAAATATGCAAAATTTAGTAGTTGGCAGTCAGAAAAATATGTTGTTTAGAGATAATAGATGGAAAGAGTTTATAGGAATGAGCCCAATTTGCAGATAGCGAACAGAGGCACATGGAAAGGAAAAGCATTCTCAAAGGATGTTTTGTGTCCTTTGGAAAACCCTCAGTCCTATGAACTCTATTTTCCCAATAGAGTGTACAAGGAAAATAACTAGACCCAGGACCTGAACCTCTGTACACATAAATCACTCAGATTTATGTCTGTGGAATTAGATGTTGTTACTTTCAGGCTCAGTGAATATTTAATGGTTGATGCAAAGTGTAGTCTTTCCATACATGTAGAGACATACAGACATGTTCATGTGTCTAAATGGACACAGAAAGAGCAGAGAGGAATAGTCAGCAATCCATTAGTAATGGCTAGGATGTGAGTTCAGAAACCTAATTTTAATCAAGCAGTTCTGTAATTTAAGTACTTTGTAGGTAGGCACAAGACTTCAGTAGAACAGCAGTTAGGGATGCCTCTCTCCCCTGATCCAGCTAAATATTACAAAACGCCTTGGAATGCAACTCCTTTTAGTGTTCAGATAAGAACTGACTGCCCTGTCCAAGAGCTCTGATTCCCTCAGATGACCTCTATATCCAAAGAACCTAAGTGATTTGTTTTGAGGGTTTTTTTAATGGTGTTTTGAAGGTTTTTGTCTGATTTTTTTTTTTGGTTCGTTGGTTGAGGTTTTGTTTCTGGTTTTGGTTTGTTTTTTTTTAATATAAGCACTCTGTTCCAACATACATGTCCCTGATACTTATATGTATCCAGTTTGTCCAAAAAGCTCCTAAACAGAATATCCTCAGCCATGGGTAGTATATCATACCAAACACTGCTATTATGTACTATTACCATATATGAACACTTGTTTTCTAAACTGAATTGGAGCTCTGATTTTGACTTGCTTTTGTTGAGGGGAGGGGAATAGAAGTTCGTGAACAAATGACTGAACAAGGAGAATGTAACTTAAAAAAGTTTAAAAAATTTGTTCTGTTCTTTCAAATGTGTTTCTTCATCTACTCATTACTTTTTTGCATATGCATGTGTATGTGTAATGTAAGTTTCATTGCTTATGTAAGTTTCTGGTTAATATACTTTAAAAGCTTTGTGAAGAATACCATCATCTGAATTATTTATCACTACAGGCGCTTTTAAGGCACTTTTCACCGTGATATCTGGATGCACTTTTTATAGTGTGTATTAGGTCATTAATAGCTAAAAAGAGAGAGAAAAGAATGCGCCATCCTGCTCTGCAGTACCCTTTAGCTGAAAGGCAAAGGAGGTGCTTTTGGACAGTCAGCTTAAAGAGCAGAAGCTTGTTGCTTCAGATCAGCCTACAGAGATACAATTACAGTCCTTGAATACACCCAAATATGCTTCAAAGTAATTCTGATAGAAACTAATTGCAGAGACCTCTTTTCCGGAATGTCCTTCCTCCTTATCTTAGAACCCTCGTCCTGGTCCTAAAGATCTTATGAAGAAGATCTTAGTTCCATGAGTATGATACCACACTATCAAGATAACTGAATCCCATTCCTTGGATATCAAGTTGATGGGAATGTAAGAGCTTCCAATAGCTGTGTCTCTGTTCCTGTGAGACCTGCTGCCCAACCCCGGGCTGTGAGTGGAATATGTGGGTGTTATGGGTGGAATATGGAACAGGCTTGCTGCATGATGTTGTCTTCTGATGTTGGATTGAGAGTTATTTTAGCTATATTTCACTGAGACCTCAGCTAAGTTGAATTATTTTGCATCTGCTTCAGGCTAAGAGGATGCATAGACTCAATTACTGCAGAGTAGTTGACACACAATAACCTGTTAGCTATGTTACTTTGTTCATACATCTATGAATTCATACATCTAAACCATTAGACAACTCTAATAGGAAGCAAGATAACCTGAGGCAATTCTTAACTACCATCAGCTAAAAATAAAAACACAAGTGTCTTCCAGGTCTATGTGTCTAAACCGCAAGTGAGATTTTCTTAACCTTCAGAGAAATCAGTGTTTAAGGGGCAAGTGAAGAAGGGTTCAAATGCCACATCAGCTTATGCAAAATTCATGTGTTCCCTTGTCCTATCTGATTCTAAATTTTGGCAACAGACGGCCAAAGCCACTGCTGAGCAGACTGATGTTTTTCAGGGCATCAGCAGTCAGATTGTTCAATACAACACTTCCCCTGTATCTCTCTCGTCTTATATTCTGTATTTATTATTCACATCATGAAGCTTCCCTGGCAACACGCTGGACTTGCTGCTGCTTATGGTGCTGCATTTCACTCATGTTTTTTCTTTTTATTTTCCTGGGGGTTTTTTAGCTTATTTCTTTAGAAAAAAAGTTTTCACTAATTGTATTTTGTAGATAATCTTGTCAATCCTGCTCTGGATTCAGGAAGTAAAACAGTATTTTCCTTTATTAAACCTCAGCAGAGAATTACTTCAGCTACAATGGACCAGCCTGTAAAAAATTCACACTTTGCGTATTTTTTCAGAAAATAAAAATACCAGAATAACCATAATGAAACAAAACATATCACTGGCCCATAGTACAAACATGGGAAAATATATAAGATTAGGGTAAGTCTAGAATGACATTTCCTTATTACAATATCCAAGATTTTAACAATCACTAGTTTAGAGATGTCCTGATCCAGAGATTGTACCTGCATCTTTGCACTTCATAGCCCTTGGTGGACTTGTCTTCTACAAATATGTCTGTTTTTTTCTGAACCAACTTATACTTTGGGGCCCTGCAACAATCTGAAGAAGCACATTTTTCAGTTTCATTGCATGAAAAATACTCCCCTTTTAATTACTTAATTTGAAAACATCCACCTGATTCTTTCACTTGCATACTACTTCCTCTACACTAATTGAGAATGTGTAGAGGTCTATCAAATTCCTCTTTGACCATCTCTTCCAAAAGCTGAAAAACCTACCTTAACCTTTCTCACACGGAAACCTCTAGTCCAGCTTCTTTTTTTACTACAACTGAGCTGATATTTCCTTAGACTACACCTGGGCTTGATACAGCATCTTTACCTCAGTCCCACCAAGGCTGGAGGTCAAATTTAGTTTTCCCAGAACTCAAGAAACTTGACATGTGTTTTTAAGACAAATGTCTGAGACCTCATAATTTGCTGAGAAAGCCTCAAAGGACCAAAACATAAACGTGTTTATAACATCCTGACTAAGTGTGCCATATTCCACTGTAGCAGTTAAAGTTCATTCTTTAAATGAAAGAGAAGGAAACTTCTGCCAGCAGTTCCAGATTTTGTTTCTTGAGATAAAGTAGCAAAGTCCTTCTTTTTAATGTAGAAATTTCAAAGGCATGCTTAAAATTTGCTTAAAATTGAGGATAGACATTCCATAATAGCATAAACTAAAGGGACAAAAAGAAAAAACTCTCTTGCGTTCGGTGCTCTTCTACCATGTTTTAGAGCCACAGCTGAAGTACCTGTGATGCAATGAAACTGAAGTTACTTGGAAGACAATAATTAAAATCAGCTAAGGCATTGGCATAACTCTCCAGCTCCGAGCCAGAGACGGAAGAGCAGCCATACATGTTGTTTTGCAAGGATATCTGAACAAGAAGCTCAAATACTGAACTCACTGATTTATCAATATATTTGTTCACTTTCTGACATCAAATCAAGACACAACATTCCAGCTGTGGTCAAATGCAGACAGAAAGTGCTGATCTAGTTAGCTCCTCCTGATTCCTGTACTAAGTAGTCTAAGGAGTTAATATCCTTATGTGTTAGTACTGATGAAGAAACTATTTCAGGAGCATCCTATATGACTATATCATCTAATACTTGTAAATGGATATCGTCTCCAAATAGTGAAGAGTAACATTTGAAGCAATTGAGCTTTCTTGTACTACTGGAATTGTTTCATCTCTTGAAATCTATCACTTTTCTCTATTCAGTTGTAGCAAAATAAGGTAAGCCAAGGGGTATAAAGTACCATACTTAGCCAGCAGAATTACAGTAAGTATTTTAGGGGAAAAAAAATAAAACATAAAGCCATGATCAAATTTTCATTTTTAGTATAGAAAAGGTTACTGTGCAGTGAACACTATATTCTGTTTGAGAAGACAGAATATGGATTTATGTCATATAATGCTTTGACATGAGGACTGAAGATGTATTTTTTCACAGATTCAAGATGTGCAAAATTAACATACTGGAGATAGAATATGAGTACTTCAAAACTTGGAAACTTGGCATAATGCAGCAATCCAACAGAGAAAAGGCAAACTTGAGGCTCAAGATCATTGCCAGATAAAGCTGTATCAGGTAGGAAGAGAAGAAGGAAAACTGACACCAACCAAAGTGTGATATCTTTCTTTTTCATTTAAATTAATACAGAATATTTATTTATTCTAGGCAGCTTGGGCATTTACCCTGCTGCCTATCAAATCATGCAAAATCTTTTGCAATTGGCATCCAATGCGCTAATCCTTGGTGCTGAGCCTTCAAACAAAATTAAAAGCCAGAGAAAGATCATTCCACCAGAGATTCTTAAAATCTAAAAATCTACATTTCCCTTCTGAAAGTAATGCCTCAATCCAACCAGAGGATAGATGCGAAGGGTGGTTCCTTTACGACCTATGATGTTTGTGTTGAGGGTATCCAGATGCAGCACCAACACTCTAGGAGACTTAAAAATAATCTTTACATGTGCACTTAGAGGAAAAATCATATGTAATTGCTCACCAAATAAAAGGTGAAAAACTATTTCTGAAGAAGCCTCACTGTGAGATTAAGGAGACAGTCCAAGTCTGAAAAGTTTGTATCCATAAAAGCCAAGTCAGACGAAGAAAGGGACACTCATTTCCTGCTTCTAGTTACAAGCTATCAGCTCTTACATTGCAGAAAATAACAAGCTGTTACATGGATATGCAACTGGCAGGTTTTATTCTGGATTTTGGCTAAAGTTTAATCCATAAAGAAGTCAATACTCTGATCCATCTTGCAAAAAAGCCTAGTTAGTAATTTGCGAATCATTACCAAGTTATTGAAACACAAAATACAGGAAGCTTGGGAATATTGGAAACAAGAGGAACAATCAGAAAGGAAGGCAGAAAAGTCCTTCAAAGGCATCATCTTTGTCATGAGACCTTAAGTAACAGAGTTATCCCAAACCACAGATAATGTTGCGAGTAGAGGAATAGTGTAAACAGAGAAAACAAAACAGAGCACATTTGTACTTCAGTCATAACCAGAAAAAGGCTGCACAAAAGGAGAAATTTTGAATAAGGAGAAAAGTTGTGAGAGGTGGGACAGGCCTGACAACGATAGTGCGTGTCATTGATTTAGCCAGAAATTCATCTGTCCCTCGTTTCTGACTTCTGAGTCATGGATAAATCCTGTCCCCACCCTCAGTGATATTTCTAAAATTATATTGTGCTGCTGAAATATTTTTTAATTTCAAGTAGGAGTTACAGAATTTAACTAGTGAACCATATGGCTTGTGCTGTGCAAAAAGCAAGTCAGATGGACCTAGCAATAATCCTTTCCAGCTTTAATATCCTTTAGTCTGTATAGATCAGCTTCTACAACAGTTTTATCTTGAAAAAGGAAAGTAGAGTTGATTTTATGTGATGGGTGAGATCCCGGCCCAGTTTCCTGATGCCCTGGTTCCGCAGAACCACAAGTTATGCAGTCTCACAGAACTGAGGAAAATTATTCATTTGTTGTATGGACCCCTGAATCTTAAAAGAACTTATGTGAAGTGCACCTGCAGGCTCAGACTTTATACTTGACACACCAAGTGCTGAGTTTCCTTGTGGTAGAACATCTTTACATTTCATTGGGTGGGAGCAATAAGAAGATTTTCACCTCCCTGAAGCCTGTAGGTGTCAGGGCTATCCATTCTTCAACTCCTTTCTATTTATGCTATTAAAAGCTTAAAAATGACACTTTGATCTATTTAGGTAAATCATAAACACAGGGAAGTTCAAATCACATATATTTCTAACGGTAAATACAAATTGCCAGAAGGGAAAGGGTAACTTCAAACTTAGTTTACATGGGGTAGATGATCCTGCAGTATATCTCTGATCTTGAGGGAAAGCAGCAGGAAAGGACTTTGAAGGACAAAATTGCATCTCCTGTTATCTTGTTTGCATTTGATCTAGACAGTATAAACCAGGCTTGTGTATTTAAGCAATAAAGCCAGGTTGTTCAAAAAAGGAAAACAGCATTATAAAGTGGTTGTATCAGCATTTTACATTTTCAGAGAACTGGGGAAGGAAGGGTGGGGAGTGGGGGACACAAATAAAGACATCTGAGGATACTAGATATTGTACTTTCCATGATCAAATTTATATGACAATTCCTCTGTAGTATTTTCTAGTACCTGATATGTTTTCATTAAACCTCATTAACCTCTCCTTAATGACTTGATAGTGCAAATATTCATAGCTCTGATGAAGGTATGTATAGATTGATGTCTCTTTAGCTGTACTATTTCTTTTCTGGACTATATAAATGTAGCTCCCTGTATCTCATCCTTCAATCCTTGTATCATATCTGTGTCTTTTTTTTTATCCAACTAGTAGTTCCCTTATTACCAAAACATTTTTTTGCCTCTTTCTGCACTTCTTTATTCCTGACTAGCCACCTAAATCTCTGGATCTCAGTATACTATTCAGTTTGACCACTCAGACATACCTTTGTCTTTTTCCGCCCTTGCAACATGACTGAGCCCAGACCAACTACGATCATTGCAAAAGCTAAGACTTAATCATTCTTGACATTTAATCATCAGCTTCACTACTGAAACTGACAATGGGGGTGACAATTAGCGTGAATTACACCGGACACTTGCTTGGAAAAAAAGAGGTATGTAGAAGATCTGAGAAGAAACTTTCAATCAACATGATTAGGGAACCAAAAAAAGCAGTATCTGAAAAACTGCAATGTGTCTAGCCAATGAGAACAAACAGATGTGCAAGACATACATTCTCCTCCCACTCTAGAAAATATCTTCAGCACTATAGCACCCAAAGGGAATACAATTTAATGAAGGACACATTTGAGTCATTGCAACACAGTGTTCAGATTTAGAAATATCGAAGCTTCTTGTTCCTAGAGAGAACTGAAAATGAAACACTATGCTGCATCTGAATTAAAAATGCAACGAAGTTTTGGTCATGTAGAAAAAGTTCAGTATTTCACCTCTTTATAAATTCAGTAACGCAAGAAGTACAAGAATTTAGTACGGGACTGAAACCCTGACTTTTGCTCAGAGCTCTTCTGCCTTGACTAAGTGCCTCCCAGGAACTCATTTCACAGAATAATTGCACAGACATTAGATCAGCATGCCAGTACTCTACTGACCTAAACTGAGAATCTATGATGGAGAGGAATTCTGCAAATTTGGTTTTGTACTGGTAGTTCCTGGAAGATGCTCTGGACTTTCGATTAATACAGGGAAATGATCTTGTCAAAAAATGACATACAATACATTAAAAGCAATAACTTCTTATAGAAAACAGTTTTAAAGGAAACTAAACTGAATCTGTGAAATATGCTATACCATGAAAACCCATGAAACCTAAGATTTTATCAGAACTGAAGAAAGAACTGGATATTTACATAGATAATGAGAACGTCTGCATGCTGATTTGACAACCTACATGAATTAAGAGACATAGAAACTTTTATGTCTTTTTTACCGATTCTGAATATGGGATGATGCTGTCCTGGGAGACAAGTAGTTTACAAATGTCAGTCATTCAAACACTCACATTACTCACTGCAGAATCGTATTTCACAAACAGTGTTAAATGATCAAGCAATGATCATCTTCCATTCAAAGAGACCGTCTGGCTGGCATGCCTCTGGATAGGTATGTGAGGACTTTCCTAAGAGGTACCTTTGGTCCCCCTGTAGATAAACATAATAAATCACTGTAAAAGTCAAAAGATCAGGCAGCCATCTGTAAAATCAGGTAGCAGAGCATGGCTATAAAGATTGCTATGCTTTCCTGAAAATTCCTTACATCCACTGCTGCCCCCTTCGTTTCCTGGTACCAAATTGGACATTAAAGAGAAAACATCTAGAAGCCATATATTGATGAAGACAGAGAAGTCACTTTAAGTAAGGCATTCTCACTTCTGCTAGGCCTTGCTGCAGTGCAGCATGGATCCACCCTGCTGCAGAGCAGTAGATTCAGAAGCTTTCCCCTGGCTGACACCTTTGGTTAGTGCAGAAGTCTACTCATGACAACTCAACAAATGATTTAAATTTTCCAGGGGAATCAGTGCAACTAACCCGCTGGAAGCTGCTCCCTAGAGATTTACTCTGCAAAGTCCTACATCTCTCTGATGATGACTTTCTAGAAGGGTTACTGCAGCTGGGAAATACAGATATGTAATTATCATTGTCAGGAAAACTGTTGTGAGTGTGGTCCTGTGAACACTACAGTGAAACTCCCTCGTATCCATCATTTAGGCACAGGACTCACTTTTGTAAAGTTCTCAAAAAGGCAAAAAGGAGCAACCAATGTTTCTGCTCTTCCCCTAGTGATGATCTTGTGAGGGCTGCACAGAGTTAAAACATTCAGTAGTCTTGCAGTTTTCAGCCCCAAGATGTTCCTGGGTACTCTGCTGAATCCACAGTTCACCAGACAGAATATATTTCTGATGCTCAGACTAAGTTTTCTTTATCTAAATGTTTCCTGGATACCACTCAAACAGTGCCTTTCCCCTTTGCCTACTGCATACTGCAGCCTGCAGGTCTGCTTTACAGCATTATCTCAGGGAAGGTAGAGAGAGCAAGAAAGGAAAGATAAGGTAACATTAATTTAGTTTCAGGCAGGAGCAGCACATACTGCACATTGTATAGCATGTTCAGTCCTCCACAGAACTGCTCAGATACTGTTGTGAAGGACTAGAATAAGAAGCCAGATCATACACGTTAGGATATGTAGACAGAGAGACGAGAACATCCATTTAGGTCAGCTCATACATTCAGAATGACTGAGTTCTAAAGCTCTGTATCACCTACTGACATTCTTAAAAAAGCCCCAAAGAAGCCTAAGAACCACTGTCCATACCAAAAGCTCTTATTAAATCCATTTAGTAAACAGCCTGTACCATTTTAAGCGACTTGTGTTGCAACAGGAGCTGCCAAGATAGATTTAGGTTGTAACAAAATGAAACTGACTGGTTTTCATGATATTTAAGGTACATAGCAAACCATCATAAATCCTGCTCTCTGTGTATATATGTTGCCATGCAGGGCACCAGCAGCCCATATTTTAAACAGCTCCAAAACTGGCCTATTTGTAATGTTTTTTATTTATTGGCTGTATTGCAGATTTGTGTATTTTTCTGTTACCATGGAGGTGGGAAATAATACTGCTTAGACCACAAGGAGCCTGAGACCAAGAGAGGTTGCATGGCGGAGTGGGTATATCTAAACATTGGGGGTCCTTAAATCTATAGGATCTGGTGCAGATGACTTATGTAGAACGAAGCCTGCCACAGAGAAGCAAAAAGTGTTTAGTGGGATGCATTTTACCTCCGTCTCTCATCCTTCTGCTCTGTCACTCAAGCAAATTAAAAGGGAATTAAAAATGGAGGTTCAAGAGGGACGATAGCTAAAGGAAGAGAAAAGGGTAGGAAAAATCTGACAAATTAAAAATTAACTCGCATGGTGGAAAATAATTTTCCCTATAAAACATAATTGCAGTTTCCCTCGTTGCTCTAGTAAATGAACTGTAAATATTTAACCAGAGTACTGGCATCACAACGCCTGCAGCATGTGCCATCCCCTGCCCAGGAGAGGCAGAACAAATCTTGCAGAACTAAAGCAGCCCTGCTGCTTTCTCTTCCATGGGGCTGCTTGGCTCTTCAATGCACCCACCTCTTTCACTTGTGGCAGCTCTACTATCTGCAGGCAGCTCCAGATTGTGGTTCAAATGCCATACAGATGAGGTAGGTGCTCCTGCTGGTGAACTTTATTTTACCTCAGATAGAAACAAAAGCCAGTGGGACAGCAACCCTTCAAAAAGAATGCCATGGTCTACTACAGCCATGTAAAATCACAAATCTCCTGTATGTTTCATGGCTATAAAAGTCCAACACATCTTTCGTGGTCACAAAAATGGAAATGAGGTCATTGATGAGCAATATAACTCTCTTATTTTCTCAAAGAATTTAACACCCAGAAGTCTTGCTAAAGTCAGTGTTAGAAATAGCCACGTGATATATTTAAAAAATCAGACAATAAACCAGGTAACAGGCTCCCTGCGGAGACTGGATGGTTCCTTGGAGTATGCTCAATAACACTCTGTCTAGTCTGCTTTTTCAGATGGCCTACGTAACAGAGACTTCATCGCATCCCTTGGTAATTATTCCATAACCTAACAGTTCTCTTTTCTTGCTGTTCTGCTGAAGTGTTCCCTCTTAATGTATTTATCCTCATCCTACCCCCTCGTACTCACTTTAAAATCACTTTGTGAGGCTATTTGGAACCTGCACTTCTACATACTCCAAGATTGCTCTTCCTACACTTGTTTAAAGATTAATTGCTTCCCTTTTGCAGGGACACTAGAAAGAGATGCAGCATTGTTCTCTTCTCTGTGCCTTTTGCATCCAGAAGGGATCAGGGTTGTGCTATGCTTGGCTAAGGAACAAGCATAGGTAAGATGCTTTATGCAGTGTATGTTACTGTGGACATTAAAAGTGCATAAGAACAGTGCCTACTCCAGCCTTTTTCCAGATTAGGGGTCCTACTCTCCTATTCCCAACTAACATTAAAGTTTGAACTCTGTCCTCTTATTTATTGATATCAGACTTACCAATGCATCCTAAAGAAAGCATAGATATGTGTAAAAGTGCAGCTGAGAAAAGCTTCTGCCTGAGAAGATCTCAGTCAGGGAACACAACGCAGCACACTCTAGGATGAGTTAAATGCCAATGTCTGAAGCCTCAGTGAACCCTTTGAGAAGAAAATCAGATCACAGGATGACAACTTACTCTGATTCTGGCATTGCCTCACATTGGAGCAGAAGCACAAACCTTCTGGGACACAGAAAGCCACACAGAGTAAGTATTATGGCTCATTCTACCTATGAGTGTCTAAGGATCCATCTCCTTCTCTGAAAGCGAAAATCTATAGATATTTACCACTCATTTCACAAGGAAAGAGCTATAATAAAAAACAACCCCTTCCTTTCTAGTGTTAAAGAGTATAAAGCAAAATTGTCTTCTCTTTTGTTTCTAGTATCTCTGGGGTTTTAAGCAGGAAGAACCCTCTAACTCTGAGGTAACCCCTCTCTTTGCTTTTGCTCTTATAAAATCAGGTGTCCATAGTCAAATGAAATCCTAAAGAAGGAATACCTGAGTTAACAGGGTCTCTACTCAGTAGAACCATTAGATAGTCGATGTGATCCTCTACAAGCAACAACAGACTTTACAAAGTGATTCGTTGGAGAATGGCAATGTGATTTTCTGCAGTGCCACATGGGTGAGGGAGGCAGGAAAAAGATGAGTCTTTATTTGCTTTTCTTGGTTAGAACTGCTATGACCTCACTGCAGTGATTCTAATCAGAGGTAATCTTTAGATAAAAGGTAGCAGGTGTTTGGGGCTTAAGACTCTATCTATGGCTCTTGCTCACGATTCCACTTCCAGGAAGGAAGACAGGAAGGAAGGCAGGCAGGGAGCAAGAGAGGGAGGAAAGAAGGGATGGAGGCTCAGGGATGGAGGCTCAGGGATGGAGGCTCAGAGATGGAGGCTCAGGGATGGAGGCTCAGAGAGGGAGGCTCAGGGAGGAAGGAAGAAAGGAGAGGAGGCTCAAGGAGGGAGGGAGGGAGGGAGAGAGGCAGAGAGGGAGGCGGGGAGGAAGGGACCATAAAGCTGGAGGAAAAAGCTAGGGGGACAAGGGGAGAGTTGTGAACAGTTTGGTCTAAATTCCCTTAGTGAGCATGAGGAAAGGAGCATGTCCAAAGAAGAGCAACAAAGTCAGTGAGAGTCTAGAAAAACAGGATTCATGAGAAGCAGCTGAGACAAATGGGATGGTTTAGTCTGAAGAAAAGAAAGCTCGGGGAGACCTTGTCACCCTCTGCAACTACCTGAAAGGAGTTTGTAGTGAGGTGGGGGTCAGTATTGGTCTCTTCTCTTACATACTAAGTGATGAGACAAAAGGAAATGGCCTCAAGTTGTAGCAGAGGTGGTTTAGATAGGATATTAGAAAATATTTCTTCCAGAAAGCGTTGTCAAGCACTGGAACACACTGCTCAGGGAAGTGGTAGAATCATCGTCCCTGGAACTATTTAAAAAATGCATAGACATAGTTCTTGGGGACATGGTTTAGTGATGGTCTTGGCAGTGTTAAGTTTACAGTTGGACTAGATGATCTTGAGGGTCTTTTCCAACCTAAATGATTCTATGAAATAGAGTTTATAAAGTCTCTGTATGCTACAAGTATAAGGCCTCGACTTAGCAAGATTTTCAGTGCATTCATACCCAGGAATTATGAAATCTTTAGAAAATAAATAACATCTGTGCATCCAAAGCAACTTCTAAATTAGCTAATCACTCTCTGTAAAGTCCACTTTCAATATAACACTTCTCACAGAGACAGTACTTTCTGAAGGAGAAAACACACACTTCGAGTCACTAAGTTTCTTTCACCTCTTGCTCTCAGAAAGGTCAGGCTTTGAGAAGAATCCACGTGGGTGGATGCCTAATGTACAAATGTAAGCCTGATTACAGTGACTATACAACAACATTGTATCTAGCTGAGTTTTTTCTCTGTTTTAGCTAATTCTGAAAATCACTTGCCTAGTGATATATTGTTGGAGTTCCCTAGAAAAGTGAGGTCTTACAAGGCCCTGAAGCTGCAACCTAGACCAAATGCATTCCAATATCAGAAAAAAGAAACAGGACAAGAAGTGGTGCCTTAAAGCTTGGCACATGTAAGTCTATTTCAACGTTCTTTTTTTGAAATAGGAGACAAAGTTACTTTGTATAATATGATGATTGCTTTTGTAGAAATGGAACAACTCTTCAGCTGAGAACACAGGGAATTTTTTTACCTATTTTATAAGAGGAGTTTTCTTCTCTAATAGAGGTGCACCAGGCTGTTACACAGAGCTCTTTGGAGAACCCAAAGAATAAAATGAGGTGATCTTTTGCAGGAGTGCTAATTTAGCAGGGTCATGTAGCACTTAAAGCAAAAAGGTTAGGAGTCCTGATAGTTTTGCTGTTTTTTCACTCTAGTATTAATTTGCTGGGTATCTCTGAGGACCGGAATTGATCTCTTCAAGACCCACTTTTTTAAAAAATGGGTCACCCAACATTTTCTCACTGTGTGAAAACTACCGAAATGAGTTGGGTAGAAGTATCATAAAAGATAAATGCTGCCTCATTAAACAGGGTACCCAGATCTTAAGAAAGACAAGGGAAGTCAAGGAAGCTCTGTCAGCTTACACTAGTTGAGACAGAATCCTCTAAAGTAAGGTGAAGGTTCATATAACAAATATTCATCTACTATCTTTATACATCTTGAGCAATTGCAGATGTCTGATCTTTACTTCACTAAAATCTATCCCAAAGTGCCCATTGTGTAGATTGAGGATGAATTAATGTTTAAAAAAAGTAGGTATATAACTCAGTTATGTCTCAGCTGCAGGACAAGCGTACTGTATGGCTGCTACTGATCACTAGGCTTGGCAAGGCAGACTCACTGAATCACAGTCCCTCCACCATCTGTGCTGCGTGTGCTGAAGAGTTTGGTCATGCCAGAGCAAAGCTTATACATGCTTGAGTAGAAGTGTACCCCTGCCATAGTCAGCAAGGGTCTCCCTGCACAGAATTAAAGGCTGGCATGTATGCGTAAATGCTCTGTGCCTTGAGGACTCGAGCTCTTATCTGGCTTTCATTTAACCCTGTTGTACACTGGAATAACTTCACCGAGATTAGTGGCATTACTTTAGCTTACACTGTGCAATAATATCAGATTACCAGTATTAACTCTTTCTTACTGTGCTCTGCTCTTCTGAGGGTACCATTTCCAGAAAAGCCAAATTTCTACAGACTGTCTATTATTTGGGGCAACTGAGAGATTCCATCTCCATAATATTAGTTTCTTGGCTTCTGTCAGTATAGCCCTGAGAAACCATCTTTCAACTTCTTTTAACAGAGATATTGATAGATTCCCTAAGATGTATACTGCTTTCCTTTGCAGTGCTTGAACTGAATACATTTATAAGGCAGATATTACTTTAATCTGGAAAATATTACCCACGAGAGAACATGTTATTGTTCTCATGGCTTAGCTGGGATTCTGTTCCTTTCCTCTCCCTAGTAACAGCTTTGGTTGTGGAAAGAAGTGTTGAACCAAAGAGGTCTCCGGGCATCTAGTGGTTCACAGGGAAAACTGCATCTGCATGCCAGCGGTTTGGGCGTTAACAAGTGAGGAGGCAACAAGGAGTGCCAAAGGGTGAGACTGCCGCTCATTCCAAGCCCAGCCAGCAACGAGCCTTTGGACTCAGTCACAGAAGTTCAGTCTCTGCAAGTTCCACTGCTCAACCTTCATTATCACCATCAAATGACAGTGATGGGTACCAGGCAGGTTGGAGAAATGCAGGAATGTCAGCGTTTCTCTCCGCATCCGCTCGCAGACTGCCACAGATCAGACTTTCTCTAATGGCGAAGTAAAAATGAGGACTAACCTCGTGATTAATGATATACAAAGCCACAAATCGGATACAAAGCCATGCCTTCGTTTTCCTTGCATTATTGATGGCACATATTAAAAATTGAGTGTTTACAATACGAAAATTCTGCTCACTCCCACAAGAACTGTCCCTTCAAGTACAGCAGCACAGGAGATTAAGTGTGGCTGCCATGACCACATAAGTATCATTCAGATCCTTACTTTTTTCTATATATGTTCAAATAGCTTGGCTAACAGTGATCATTTTGCAGACTATTATCCACTTTTCTAAGGGTAATGTTTTATGGCCTAGGGCTAGACTATAAGGGGTTTCTTTCTAAACTCTGTATCTCGCAGGCAACAGTTAAAATTCTAATTTCCAGAGGGTCCAGCTGAGACCAGAACTTTGTGCCAAGCATTGAGTAAATATATGAAAGAAAGCCCGGGGTACAAATTAAAATTCTGAAAGAAACTGAGGTGAAAAGCAAGGTAATTCTTGTATAGAAACAGACATTTTAGGGCAAGGAAATAGGACAGAGAGAGCAGAGAAGACAAATAAACAAATGGAAACCAATTTTTGCTTCTCTATCCATCACCTCCCCCAAAGGCATCTCCCCATGCTTGAACTGTTGCCCTGTGGTTTTTTGTAGTACAAAATAAATCACAGGCTCTCTGATTTAAATGCCATAGCTGAGAAAGCAACAAGTACACTTCTCTCTTGAATGTAAATTAGATCTCATCTCCACACTGTAAGAAGTGAAAATCATTGTATTAAGGTTGCAACTTTGCAGTGTGAAGTTAGAAAGTGGCAGAATGATGGCAGTACACAGAATCTTGGTTCAGTCCTCTTGTGTCTCTATTATATAGCACGTTTCAGTTTCTTGATTTTATACTATTTTTCTCAGCAGCCCCCTGACATATATTGCAGACCTAGACTGAACTGATCATCAAAATAATACATAGCAACTATCGGGGAAGCTGTCAGCTACTGGAGAGATCCATAATGAATTCAGCAACACCAGCAAAAATGAGATGCCTCTAGTTCACCTGACCCAGGTTAGAGTTACAATCCATGCATATGCACAATTTTCCAAAACTGCATTTGTGAGTCAGAAGTCCTCTAAAACTAACAGAGAATACAAATATATGATAACCCCTTAACAAATGTATCATGAAGCGACAGAGCACATTTCCATGTAAAGGAATTCACAGCTAGTATACACTGGATTTTAGCTACTGGATAGAATACCGTTGATCATTATCTTTCCAGCAGCATATAAACACTATGTTGTTTGATGTTTGCCACTGCCAAGGTAAAAATATCTAAATGGTGGTTCTGGTACTATTTCAAATCTGTGACACGGTATATCAAAGATGAATAGACTGAAAAAGTTAAGCAGAATAAAGATGAGTAGTGATGGCTAATTTTGCCAGAGCCACTTTATTAAAAGCAATTAGTGCAACTATTCTCAAGAGAAATTTGTTCTTGGAGAAGATAAGCCCAAGATAAGAAGGATATGTGATCCTTCTGCAAAATAATACACAAGAGGGCATCCTTGAATTCCCAAGTGATTGTAGATTTGCGTTTTCAGCAAGTAATTTTAACGAATGTTATTCCATTTATATGTCACTATCAGTAGGTTGATCTTCGCCATGTTAAAAAGCAGCATGTGAGAAATGGAATATATCTATCTTATTCACACTACAGAGTCCAGGTTGATGGTAGATAATGATACTTTGGCAGCAAATACCTCAGAGAGCCGGCAGTGCTGTTCTAACCAGAGTGCTTGACTTAATTTCAAAGTGAAAGTATTCTGGGTAGTTGGAATGTTTAAAAGAAAGACAAATTATGACATAGACCTAAAAGAAAAAAAATATTCTAGCTATGCAGTGTTTAGTGATTCAATCACAGGAAAGTTACTTGAGAAAAATAAAGAGATTTAAAATAATGTCAGATGTAATAAAAAATATGATCATTCAGAATTATTACGAAGGATAACACTATTAAGAAGGGTGTTTTAATGCTGAATGTCCCTGCCAGGGTAAAAAGGTTTGTGTCTTTGCTCCAGAATACTTAGCAAGAATAATAAAAAAAAAAGCAAGCCCTTATAAGATCACTGAACAAGAATACTGTACACTCACATGTGTAGGAGTACTCCTACCCATCCCATCCAGAATTATTCATGCTTATTTAGGGGTTATTTGAGGAAGATTTGTACATATCCTTAATATTGTTATATTGCCCTCTCCTTGTAACTCCAAGTTGAACACTCTGCTAATCAGTTTCCAATAATTTCAAATAAGAAGCAGCATCTTTTTATCCATGACACAGAGCTGTGTGAGGAGTTCAGGAAAACGTGTCTATGAATGTTCAAATAGGTGTTTTGTAGGGCAATTTCTTACTCCTTGCAGGACAAAAGAAGGTTGCTTGTACACATGTGAGTATCTACTTTTCCATAAAGTTATGGAAACAGACATTGGAGAAAAAGAACCCTACAATGACTCTGCTAGAAAAGGATAACTAAGACCCATTTCTTCATTAAAACTGTTTTGTCTTCTTCCTTGTAAAAGCATAAACATATGTCACCTTCTAATATTTTTTGCCTCCTCTGGAGTATATGAAACTCCTGATAATAGCAGGGAAAAGAGAATTGTGGGACAGGGATCATAATGTTGTTCTACAACTGCATCAAAAGAGATTGCTTTAGAAGGTCCCCACATCAGAGGTTAGATGGATGCTATTGTTTCTTGATGGCAGGCTTGTTGCCAGATGAATGGACTGACTCCAAACACGTGCTACTTTCTTCAGCTGAAGAATAGACGCCTACTCCTACATTATCTATTAGGAAAATCATACAGATAATGATTTTTTTTAATTTTATTTTTATTTATTTTATTTCTCCCCCCTCCGACAGGCTTAATGGCATTCAGGGTAGCAGTTTGACTATTAATCCATGAGGTTAAATTCTGCCCAGTTCTTCTCTGTTGTAACCTTGTACCAATATCTAACCAGTTCATCCCCTTCATCTTTTTTAAGACATAAAAATCATCAGAAGTAGTGAAAGGGAGAGAGCTTTGCAGCAGACCCGTGCCAAAATTCTTTGTTTCTCTCCCTGATAGTGCTCTGATTTGCTGTGTTACCTTACAAATAAGGTGGTTGGATCGCCCCTTGCATCTTTTGCTTCTGCTCTGTGAAATGGAGGTAATTAACACCTGCCTCAGAGAATGTCTTACACTGATGCTTAATGGATTAACATTTGTAAAGCTCTTTGAAAACCTTAGCTGTGGGTCTGTATAGAAATTCAAAGCATTGTTATTTTGCAGAACAAACAGGCCTTTCTCAAGGCCAATCCTGCTTTATTTATGTGACAGATGATAATATGTGGGGATAGATATATCATAATAATTTGGATAAAGCAAAGCCAGCAGGCTTGCCTGTGTTTTTATTAATATCATCCTGTGTTCAACATCACCTGCTTATGTATTAGCCTGAGAGTGAAAGTTCCAGTACATGTAAGAGTAACTAGAACCCAATGCCAAAATTCATGGTTTTTTGAAGTTTAAGATTGGTGTTGGAAAACAAGCATGTCCTGGTCAGAATCCAGAACAAATATGTGTTTTTTCTTCATGCAGTGAACAATCTATGAGAAAAAACATCTTTAATATTTCCCCATGGCTGTGGAATAATGTAATCTTTCTAACTACAAGCGATGCCCCCTCCTAGACACTGGCACCAAGGTCACTTTAGACTCTGGCTATTAAAGTTGTCTGTTAGTTCTAACAGCAAGAGCTGGTACACTTCAGAGATAATGGGAAAAAGGGGTCTAATTCTAGTTTTCTGTTTGTATGTAGGTTTTGTAACAGGTTTGTCTGTTGTACAGTGAACAGGCAGGCCTTCACACAATCTAACAGGTCAAATATGTAAATAAAACAGCCAAGGTCTTCAACACACATCAGATCACACAACTGCAAAAAGAGGCAAACACCGAACTGTCAGACCATACCAGTTTACACATTCCCCATAGTCTGAGGGAAGTGAAAGCCACACAGATTAAAAACACATTATCCTATATATGTGCCTTGTGACTCTTGGTAATAAACAATTTTGGCTTTTAAGTATAGCAAAGTGTTTCCATCCCTGTTCTAGTTATTCTACTGCCTTCTTCCTTCCTTACAAAAATTATTCCATTGTGTTTGTAATCCTACCTACCACAGGCAGATGAAGTGAGTCAAGTCCTTTTTTGTTGTTTGTAACAAATACAATATTCAGCCAACATGTTACACGCAATCACAAAAAGACTGATAATCTTAAATAATATAGTTGTGATGAAGAGACTAAAGGAGGTAAAATAAAAGTCTCAGACTGAGAAAATAACAGCTATGAGGAAATCTTTAAAGTTTTCATAGATATGAAATAGATATGAGCTCTCTAACGAATAAAAGATTCTCTCTATATACCATGGGAAACTGAGAAAAGTTGTCTTTAATTTTAGCAGAGATTTAGATTGAATATAAGTAGTTACATATTACAATGCAGACTAATTAAGTGCTGGACTTGGCAGTCTAGAAATGTGGAATCTGCTTCATTAGTAGCTTAAAGGAGAAGCCAAATAAACCGAGGATGTTTTCCAGCTAGTTGGACTTGCTGGCGGTTGGAATGTTTCTGGTGTGTTCCACACACACACACCCCACACATATGATATACTAAAGAGAATCTCCTGGGTTCTTTTCAACAGCAATAAGAAGTACAACCTGATGTATGATGTGCATTAGTCAGTAAGACTGCATTCCTATCACTGCAGCTTGTGTGAAATCCAACTGACATTCCTGGACTTACCCTGAAGTGGAATCTGAACCAAGAGGTCAGCAAATAGCAGTGCAGTGTACTCTGGGACTTTGATTTGATGAGGAAATAATCAGTTAGTACTCTGAGATCCTGTTCTGGTTGCATGCTGGTTTTGCACAGGAATCATTCCTTGACTTCACTGAATTTGCATCAGAATCAGGCTTGTTCTCTCTCTTATTGAATATTTGGATACATTAACAAATGTTTATTTTAGGTAGAGAACATTGTCAGATTTCAGTCACTTCTACCCTGTAGGATTCAATGACTAACACAAGCTAGATCCTGGTCACACACAGCATTAAGCAGCATGAGTGTAACAGCACGTTGTTAAAAACAAGTCACTTAACTACAGAGGCAGGGAGTGATTAGTACAGAACAGAATTACTGGTACCCAGCTAAAAATATTTTTCTCTACTCCATTCTTTCAATTTATTTTTTACTTCAAATTACATGGGTTAGGGATACTAGGCTCATATATTTCATCATACAGTTCCAGCTTGAATATTGTGGTAACGGATAACAGTGTAAGTTAAATATGCAGCAACTGACTCTACAGATACTCTTTTCAAGTTGTGTTAGGTGAGAATGTGCTTTGGCAGGGGAATTTTAAGTCAGCTGATGGCCTAGAATACTCAAACTGAAATACAGTTTGAGTGTGCTGTGTATCTTTCTAAGTGTCAGCCATTTATCTGGAGACAAACAATAGGGAAAAGATAAGGTGTATTAACATAGAAATAAGGAAATACTCTGAAATTACAAATTTATGTAAGATACTACCATATATTCCGTTTCTGACCAACAAAGCTGAGTATTTGCTCTTTCTTCTAATTATTAACCTACAGATTGACTTTATATATTTAAATTATTGTACTCTGTTTTGCACTGGTTTTCTGTCTAAATCTGGAGTACTCCCTTCCCATTCTATCATGTCAATCAGTCATTTCTTGTGCCATTCTTCTATTAAACTGAAAAGTCTGACTATTAACAGGCTTTTCCTTTCCCTTATTTGCAGTTTTCATTTCTGCTGCCTCTTTTGCTGATCATCTCATTACTGACAGCAGCTATTTGAAAATATTTTCTTTAAAAGTCAGCAAATTCTATCTACTGTCTTCTTGACAGTCTATGTTTCCATTAGGAAGAAAACAGGATTGTGATCAATACATTTGGTCACATAAACCTCCTTCCCCACCACCACCCCCTAACTCCTCCCCGGGGCTTATAGAGACATTCCTCTGCTTTCCACTCTGCCAATATTTTCCACCTCTAAAATGGAGATGATAATTGTGATCTACAGGAGGGAAAGGTTAAAGCAGCTTATGGATTGTTTCAGTCAGATGACAGGACTTATGAAAGAACTGCATATGGAACAGAAAAATACAAATCACAGCTGAGGTGGAGAGAAATCCCTTGACTCAAATAATTAAGTCCTTCAAGACAAGGATGGAAGATGCACTATAGGGTAACTTGTAAATTTTCATGCAGTACAAAGCTGAAGCCACACTGAGCAGTCCTCTTTTTTTTAAAGTAAAATACCATCAAAAGATAATAGGAAAACAAACAACTGCTTCTGATAAGCTTATTATGTACTCCTATGTACCCACAGGATATTTAGAGCAAAAGAGAAAGTGATTACAGGCAGCTGCTAAAATTGGAGGGTAGATGGAAATAAAACTTCAGAGTTACATAGGAAATGAGGTGAAATAAAATGAACTAGCCCAGCTGAGATAATATAATGGTATATGCATTTGCCACACTTGTAAATAAAACATTGAATTGTTATTGCACTTATAGCATGTACAGATCCCAGGGAATGTAACATAACGTGATGCACATGTGGGGGCAGAAGGGAAGGTCATATTCAAATATGTGATTCTGAAAATAACATTCATGTCATCTGTGAGGAGGGCAAAGGGGAAAAAAAAAAGCAAGGACCATTCAAACCCTGACTATCATTTTTCCCTTTAAAACAATATTTTAATCAGGACTTGGGCACAGAAAATATGTTAGACTTCTATCAGAGTCATTCAAATTATAGAGGTAGAAGAGTCATATAATTTATTACTGTCTTTGAAAAGCTTCTCTATCTCTTCCAATATTTGTCACCATCTCAATCCATTGGCACATTTCATTTACACTCAATGTAAACCTTCCTGACAAACAGAAAAAAAATCCAAATAATGTAAACTGTCTTGTTGAAAATGCACAAACTTTTGGACTTTAAAATGCAGGTTCTCTTTCTTTAACTCCTGATGTTTTGAAAGGAAGGAGAGACTCAATAGTGTATGTTCCAAATGGAGTGGGTGAGTATTTGATGAATGAACAGAACATGAACACAATACAGAGCTATCCTGTGGAGTGTCTGTGATGTAAGTGCTTTATGTAATTTAAATTTGGTAGAAGTATGGAGAAATTAAAAGCCAGACAAGCAAGGAAAGTAGAAAAATTTTTTTCAGCTGATGAGATGGAAAGATAAAGACAAATTTTCAGCTCTCACATGATGGTAGAGAAAAGTCTTGCGCTGAGGTTGCATAGCAAAAGTTGAAATTAATAAAATATATATGGAGGGAACTTCCAAATATGTTTATAAAATGTTTGTTTATAATTCCCAGAAGGTTTTGCACAGATATTGGAAATGCAGAGCTTTAGTAGGGGGAAAATACAAAAGATTTTTTAAGACAAATAACTTCATAGCCTCTAAATAGGTGTTCCACAAAGGTAAAAGACCGTTCGCTGCTGCTCTGGAAATATTTTAGACAAGGTAGAAAAACTGGATGTCTGTACAAATTAAACAGTTATCACTTTTTCATGAATCCTGTCATGTAAGCAACTGTTAGTTTTTTCCATACCTGTTTCTTTGGGGTAGTTTTTTTGTTCATTTTTGTGAGTTTACATGCCCTCTTTAAAGCAGGAACTGCCTTTTGTAGTTTTGTTGGTCTTCTGAAGTACTATAGACATGAAATTGGTACTTCTGTGTCTACCTTCTTAGCAATCATTCTCTGAAAGTCTTTCAGTCACTCCATTACTGCTGACTTCAAATATTTGTCCTTGTAGGTCAAGGAGGACAGGACAGATATGACACCGTGCAATACCTTGTTGCTGCCTATTACTGTATTTCTGCAGCCTAGAAACACAGACTGCCTTCAGTTAGTTTAGCTTTTCATAAAAGTGCCTTGGTCATCTTGACAGATGCTTCTGTGTTGTGGGTAAGATGTGATACAAAGGTCTTGAGTCTGAATTCTGCTTGTGCTGTGCATTGTGCAGTACTCCCAAATGCTGGGTGGAGCAAGGCAAGTTGTGTTTGTCCTGCCTTGAAGTTTTTATGCTGGAGAAAAACAGTATCTGTCATTCAGTTATATGGACTGCTTTTGTTTTATTTAAGGGATCTACTTTCCAATTAGTCTTTGGACTGTTATCTATAGCAACAGCGTTATGTATTGCAAGTTAACTCTGAAGGTTTCCTAATATTTACAGATATCCCAGCCATTTGCACTACAACGGGGAAATGGGTATTGCCTACTTTTATGCTGAAATAACTCAATGCATTTGGCCAGATACACTAAAAATTAGTTAAAATTAATGACATGTCATACTAAGATCAAGAAGGAAGGTCATTTACAGGGCACATTGTCAGCAGACTTCCCTGATGTTTTCTTCCTTTTTGTTTTCTTTTTTTTTTTTTTGGAAAGGAAAAACATAGAACATAGCCATCATTGTCCACTTGTTCTTGAGCACCTTGGGCTGACTTACTCTGTACCAACACCTGTACACGTACAATTAACTCTTTCAAATCAGCTGGCAAAAGCATGTGCAAAGCACTGCATTATGAAAGACCTGACATAACCAATGACCCAGCCACCTGACCAACCTGGCTGTATGATGACAGTGGATACTTTGATAGCTGCACAGTGACAAAGAGGCTCTAAGAAGGGCTCAATACATGCTCTGCTTGATGCTTCATCAGTCTGCCACCTCAAAGATGGATGCTTGCATAAAAGGGTCCAGCAGGATGTTAGCACACAACTGAAGTGTGTGTTCTGGCTGTGGTTGAGATAATTTTTGCAGAGTTACTATAGAAAAGAGAGTCAGGGTAGCCTGTCACAGCCCACAGATGCATATCCCATCCTACTGAGACACATGAAGGGCTGCATTCCCCAATTTGTATGCACCACATCTCCAGAAGCTAAGTAAAACCCACTGGATTTAGCCTTCACTGAGTAAGGCATCAGGGTACCTGACTGTCATGCCTTAGCTTGCAAGTATTAGGAGTATTAATGGAAACTTTCCTACTGCTAGACTGTCTGGCTCAGGTTCCCTGGGAAAATAATAATGGAGTCTCTAACAGGTTAGTCATTTCTTTACATTCAGTGCGTTTTGACTGGTAAAGGTATAAAAATAAACAAGATACAGTACAGATAACAGTAGGTAACAATTTTCCATACAATTCCTCTGTACACATTTTCACTGAAAATATCACTGGAAGAACTGTATAATCAAGGCACAAATAAACAAAGAGCACAGATTAAATACAACAGCCCTCTTACTGCAAGATATAGAAATTGTACTTATTGAATTGTAAAGAGTGTACTGTAACACTGGAGAATGGATCACCTGCAGTAAGATAAATTGTTTATCTGCTGATGATACAGTTTCACATGGTGTAGTGACTCAAGAGGAGGGAGGGAAAATAGTAGAAGAAGTAGAAAGAGGAGGAAAGAACACAGCTCTCCATCATAAGTAGAGAATGAAATGCATAAAATAGAGGAAAGGCACCCTAGCTAAGAAATTCAGTTGTGAGACACTTCAAGTGCAGGTATAACTCAAAGGTTTTAATCCATTCAGTGGTTTCAAGGTTAGACACTAAAGGTCCTTCTCGTACACAAAACAGGAGCATAATTTTCAGGTAGTGCTTGAAGTCAGATGGTCTCAATAACTTGCTGAATCTTTTGGCACCCAAATTTCAGACAAGTCTCAGCTCAGATGGAGTGCCCTTCCTAATCCGTTAACACACAATTTCCAAAGACACTGTGACAACGTGAACTGCAGTCAGCTCCAAAACAACAGGCAAAATGAACCTGACTTCTAGTGTTATGGAAAGAGATTCAGGAAAACCACATTGCTTCGTTACACTAACTCTGGCTTCTAATAATTGTGTGTTGTTGGGTTCAGACTAGTAAGCCACATGGTTTGAATGTCCTGTAAATTGCATTCATGTAGTGATGATGCATTTGGACTCTGTATCATTTATACTGTGCTACATAGTAATGTAAAAATTAGAAGTTAACCTCAAAATCTAAATTGTTAGGAAGCACAGAAAAGATTCAATTAAATTAGTTCTGTGATCCTCAAGTGGTATGAAAGAACACCATCTGGAAAATAAATCTTATAAATGTACTTAGCTTGCTGTTTCCCCCAGCTACATAAGATTTCTGTGGGAGTTTCTTATCAAGACACTTGCTATTTTTGAAGTGTTTAGGGGAGCCAAGGAAAAGTAACAGAAACAACTGGATTACTACTAAGAGTAAATAATAAAATTTGAATATAATATTCAGGAGGGGATCACTAGAGCATGTACTTCCATGTGCACTACTAGCTAAAGGCACCAAGCTTTAAAGTGAATTATCAGTGTCTGTAATTTCTCCTGGGGACCCCTGGTGGTCTAGTGGTTAGGATGCAGCACTCTCACTGCTGCGCCCTGGGTTCGATTCCCGATCAGGGTAAAAAAGTCCCCCAGGCAGATGGAGCTCGTCAGCCCTGTAAGGCCATCC